>NC_051204.1:2413522-2713522 GCF_015220075.1 Falco rusticolus
GCAGGTTATCGAGTACAGGGAGGAGAACCGCATGTCGGTGCAGAGCATCGCCATCGTCTTCGGCCCCACGCTGCTGCGGCCGGCGAGCGAGGAGGGGAACATGGCCATGCACATGGTCTTCCAGAACCAGGTGGTGGAGCACATCCTCAACCAGTACAGCTACATCTTCCCCGACGGCTAAACCCGCCAGGGACACGCATGGGGACAAGCCCAGCAGCGGGGACATGAAGGAGCAGCATCTCAGGGGAAGGACTCGGCCACGTGTCACCTTGGATGATGGGTGGTGGCAATGGTGGGCTCAATGAAGTGCAGCGCGGTGGCCCGGCTCGCTTGGGATGCAGCTTGAGGGGTGGGTGCCGGAGCAGGGGGCACCCCGAGCACCCCATCCTCCTCTGCCACCGCCCCTGCTGGGTGCATCTGGGCAGGTTGACCCCAGGGGTGTGCGGGGTGGGGTCCCCATCGCTCACAAGGGGACGATGGAGCCCTGTGGTCCCCAGCTCGCCGGGGCCAGCAGTGCAGACCTGGCATCCCCAGGCGAGGGGATGGAGGTGCCCGGCCGGGCAGTGCCCGCGGGGACGGTGCCACCAGTGGGGCGGGCACAGAGCCGGGCTGTGCCACGGCCGGAGCCAGCGTCCGGCACCAGCCACCGCCGTGTCCCCAAATAAAGAGCCCGTTCAGCCAAGGACAAGGTGTTGCCGGCAGGGCGTGGGGACGGACATCCCCAGGGACACCGGTGGCACAACGTGGCCTCAGCACCCCTTGGCTCCTGGTGACCCTTGCGGACGAGATTTGCCCTTTGTACCCCATGAGGACGAGGGGACCTCAGCATCCCCAGAGGGACGAGAGTGCAGGCCACCACAGTGCCCATGTCCCCTGTGATTTGGGACACCTTTCCTGGCTGGCATTGCCAAACCCCATGTCATCGCAGGTGTCACCGCAGGCAGCAGGGACAGGTGCTGAGAATGATACAGTGGGGGGTGGGTGCCAGTGGTCACCCCTCTGGGGTGGGGACACTTTGGGGCATGATGGAGATGATTTGGGACACAACCAGGACAGTATGGGAGGCAAAAGGGACAGTGAGGGACACAACTGAAATGCTTAAGGACATGACGGGGACACTCAAGCGCAGGGACATGAGGAGGCTGCTTTGGGACATGGTGGGGACACTTTGGGACACGAGGGGGGCAGGTCAGCATACAACAGGAGTTTGGGACACAGTGGGGATGGCTGAGGCATAGAGGGGACACTTTGGGCTGCAGCGGGGACACTTGGGGACACAGCAAGGGCACGTTGGGGTGCGGAGGGATACTTGGGGATGTAATGGGGGCACAAGGGGACACAGTGGGGACAGGACAGGGACCCTTTGGGGTGCAGGGGGGAGATATGAGGGCACTTTGGGATGCAGCGGGGGACAAGGGGACACTTCAAGGGTGTGCAGCAGGGGCAATTTGGGCCAGGAGGGGACACTATGGGATGCAGCGGGGACGCTTTGAGGCACCAGGAGACACTTTAGGCCAGGAGGGGACACTTTGGGATGCAGCTGCGACGCTTTGGGCCACCAGGAGACACTTTGGGCCAGGAGGGGACACTTTGGGATGCAGCAGGGACACTTTGGGCCAGTAAGGGACACTTTGGGATGCAGCTGCGACACTTTGGGCCACCAGGAGACACTTTGGGCCAGGAGGGGACACTTTGGGATGCAGCGGGGACAACTGGGGCCACCAGGAGACACTTTGGGCCAGGAGGGGACACTATGGGACGCAGCTGGGACACTTGGGGACACTATGGGACGCAGCTGGGACACTTGGGGACACCAGGAGACACTTTGGGCCAGGAGGGGACACTTTGGGATGCAGCGGGGACACTTGGGGACACCAGGAGACGCTTTGGGCCAGGAGGGGACACTTTGGGATGCAGCAGGGACACTTTGGGGCAGGAGGGGACACTTTGGGATGCAGCGGGGACACTTTGGGATGCAGTGGGGACGCTTGGGGACACCAGGAGATGCTTTGGGCCAGGAGGGGACACTTTGGGATGCAGCGGGGACACTTTGGGCAGGAGGGGACACTGTGGGATGCAGCGGGGACACTTTGGGATGCAGCGGGGACACTTTGGGGCAGGAGGGGACACTGTGGGATGCAGCGGGGACACTTTGGGATGCAGCGGGGACACTTTGGGGCAGGAGGGGACACTGTGGGATGCAGCGGGGACACTTTGGGCCAGGAGGGGACACTGTGGGATGCAGCGGGGACGCTTTGGGGCAGCAGGAGACGCTTGGGGACCCGAGGGTGCAGTGACGGTAGTTGGGGGCACTCGGGGGACACTTGGGGCTGCAGCGGGGACACAGGGGGGAGCGGGGGGGCCCCGGGGGCGCTGCGGGGCCCGGGCGGGGGCGGGGCGGGCCGGGGGCGGGCCGGGGGCGGGCGGGGGGCGGGCGGGGGCTGAGCCCGGTTGAGCCCCGCAGCGGCCCCGCTCCGCGCCCCCCGCCCGGCTCCATCTTGTGCGCGGCCGCCGCGGAGCGGCTCCAGGTGCGGGGGGGGGGGGGTCGGGGGTCGGGGGTCGGGGGGGGGTCGCTCTGCCCGGTCCCTCCGCAGGGACCCGCCGAGGGAGGGGAGCGCGACCCCCGGGGCGGGGCGGGAGGGACCCGCGGAGTGATTCCCCCTCCCCGGGACCCCCGGGGCCGCGGGACCCCTGGGACCGATGCCCCCCATAGAGCCGTGCAGGACCCCCAGAGGGACACCGCCCCCCCGCCTTGGGACCCCCGGAGCGACCCCCCGAGGGCCGTGCGGGACTCATCAGTCCCGTGCCCCCCCTCAGCCGGGGCTGTGCAGGACCTGGGACCGCCTGGAGCCACCAGTGGCGCCCCCCCCCCCGCCATGAACCCCCCCCAGCAAACCCCCCCCGAGCCTCACAGGACCCCCCCAGACATCCTCCCCCCCCAGCAAACCCCCCCCGAGCCTCACAGGACCCCCCAAGACATCCCCCCCCAGCAACCCCCCTCCCCAGCCTTATAGGGCCCCCCCAGACACGCCCCCCCCCCCCCAGCACCCACCCCCCCCGAACCACACAGGCCCCCCCCAGACCACCCCAGGACCCCCACGGGCCCCTCGCAGACCCCCTCAGCAACCCCCCCCCCAAGTCTCACAGGGTACCCCCGGACATCCCCCCCCAGCACACACACCCCCCCCCCAGCCTCACAGGGCCCCCCCAAACACCCACCCCCCCATAACCTCACAGGGCCCCCCCAGGCCCCCCCACTCCCCCTTGCCACCACAGGACCCCCGCAGTGCTCAGCGCTGCTTGGGCAGGATCCGACCCCAGCCCAGCCGGGGCCAGGGACACCCCCCCCAGGGCCGGGGGGGGGAAGGGGGGACCCCCGGGGCTGTCCCCGCACCCCCCAGGACCAGGCACCAAGGGGTTACGGCACAGAACCGGCTTTGGTGGCCAAAATCCCTCTTAAGGCATTAATCACAGTGGGAAATGGGGGGGGGGGGGGGGGGGGGCGGCACAGTGTGTGTGTGTGTGTGTATGTCCCGCGGGGGGGGGGACAAGTGCACCCGGGCTGGAAATTGAAGCCAAATCACTAAACCTGGCTTAAAATTCAATGGGATTTAGGGGGGAAAAAATTGGAGGGGGGGGATGCACTGGGGAGTGGGGCTGGGGGCTTTGGGGGGGGCACGTGTGGCACCCCGGGGGGGCCGGTGTTCTCAGGGTGTAAAGGTCGGAGCCGGTGTTTGCACGCCTGGTGCGGAAGTGGCACCGTCCCCTGTCCCCGGCTGGCAGCAGGTAGGGAGGGCAGGGCTGGGGGTCCCCTGCCCCCGCAGGATGGGGCCCCCCCCCCGCCCCAGGGTGGGCACACAGGGCACCCGCTGTCTGTCCCATGGGGGTCCCAGGTGGCTCTGCCCCGGGGGGGTGGTCCCTGGGCCTGGCATGGCCAGGTGTCCTGCTCCCTGTGGGGACAGGGACACGGCGGGGACGGGGACTGGGGGCCTGGGACGGGCACTGGGGGGCTGCTGCTGTGCTGGGGGTGGCTCAGGGGGTCCCTGTGCACCCACAGGGATTGGGCTCCGGGGAGCCCCACACCCCCATGGGGACCAGCTCTGGGGGTCCCCATGGCCCCATAGGAACAGTGCGCTGGGGGTCGGTCCCTGCACCCTGTAGGGACAGTGCTCTGGGGGTCCCCACAGCCCCATGTGGACTGGGCTTGGGGGGTCCCTGCAGCCCCATAGGGACTGGCCTTGGGGGAGTCCCCACAGCCCCATGGGGACCAGCTCTGGGGGTCCCTATGGCCCCGTAGGAACAGTGTTCTGGGGGTCCCTGCACCCCATAGGGACAGTGCGCTGGGGGTCCCCACAGCCCCATGGGGACCAGCTCTGGGGGTCCCTATGGCCCCGTAGGAACAGTGTTCTGGGGGTCCCTGCACCCCATAGGGACAGTGCACTGGGGGTCCCCACAGCCCCATGGGGACCAGCTCTGGGGGTCCCTATGGCCCCGTAGGAACAGTGTTCTGGGGGTCCCTGCACCCCATAGGGACAGTGCGCTGGGGGTCCCCACAGCCCCATGGGGACCAGCTCTGGGGGTCCCTATGGCCCCATAGGAACAGTGTTCTGGGGGTCCCTGCACCCCATAGGGACAGTGCGCTGGGGGTCCCCACAGCCCCATGGGGACCAGCTCTGGGGGTCCCCATGGCCCCATAGGGACAGTGCACTGGGGGTCCCTGCACCCCATAGGGACAGTGCGCTGGGGGTCCTGGTGGCCCCATAGGGACAGTGCGCTGGGGGTCCCTGCACCCCATAGGGACAGCTCTGGGGACCCTCAACAGGCCCATAGGGGCCGGGTTCTGTGGGTCCCTGTGGCCCCATAGGAGCCAGCCTCAGGGGGTCCTGGTGGCCCCATAGGGACGGGGCTCAGGGGGTCCCAATGGCCCCATGTGGCCCAGACCTTGCTCTCCTGATCCCAGCTCCTGCCCCTGCCCCTTGTCACCATGGCCGTGGTGGCAGGAGGGGGCAGCCCCCCCACGTACCATGGCCAGATCCTGCTGCACCCCGCTCCCAGCAGCACCCCTTCCTCCGGCCTCACGGGTGACGCGGCCCCTGGAAGGACCCCCCGGGGCAGGGATCCATCCGTGGGTCGCACCAGGTCCTGGCCAGGCATTTTGGGGTACGGGGGGGGGAGGGGCGAGCACCTGTGGGGTTCCCAGCCCTTCCCTGGTCACCTGTCACCGCAGACCCCACTGTGCCGTGATGGCACCCGACGCCTGAGCCACCCCCCCACCGGGACCAGCCACCCCCCCACTGGGACCAGCCATGGAGACAGTTGTCATCGTGGCCATCGGGGTGCTGGCCACCATCTTCCTGGCATCCTTCGTGGCACTGGTGGTGGTCTGCCGGCAGCGGTACTGCCACCCCAAAGACCTGCGACACCACTATGACACCAAGTGAGTGATCCGGTGGGGGTGGCATTGTCCCCATCCCCACCAGGTGAGGAGGAGGGACCCCAGGCCCCTTGGGCTGGGGGACAATGCTGGGGACGTCGCCCATCATCAGGAGAATGATGCTGGGGACACATGTGGCATCATCAGGGTGTTGCACGGGGCGTGGGGGGTGGAACCAGAGGAGGTGGCCCTGCCCCCAGGGTTGTCCCCTGTGTCCTCAACAGACCCATCGTGGACCTGATGGGGACCACCGAGACGCCGTCGGAGCCCTCGGAGCTGGAGCTGGATGACGTGGTCATCACCAACCCCCACATCGAGGCCATCCTGGAGAACGAGGACTGGGTGGAGGACGCCTCGTAAGTCTGTGTGTGTCCCCTCAGCGTGTCCCCCCGGCTGCTGGGGACCCCCATGCAGTGCCAACCCCCCATCACGGGGTGCAGGTCACAGAGATTTGGGGGTCACCAAGCCCTGGCCAGTCCAAAGAAGGGATGGTCCTCAGGCTGGTCTCTGGGTGGGAATGTCCCCAGGGGTCTGGGGGACACAGGGCAGGCAGATGGAGGGGATGTGGGGGGACAGGGTGGGGTGGGGGGGACACCCGGATTCACACCCTCCTCCCTCTCCGCAGGGGTCTGGTGTCCCACTGCATCGCCATCCTGAAGGTGAGCCCAGGGGGTGGCACTGGTGGCACTGGTGGCACCGAGCGCCCACCCTGATCCCACACCTGTTGTCACCCCCTCCCGCCCCCGCCGCGTTGCAGATCTGCCACACGCTGACGGAGAAGCTGGTGGCCATGACCATGGGCTCAGGCGCCCGCGTGAAATCCCCTGCCAGCCTGGGTGACATCATTGTGGTGGCCAAACGCATCAGCCCCAGGTGACTGGGGTGTCCTGGGTGGGGGGTGATGGAGGGTGGCACCACCGTGTCCCCTGGGGTTAACGCCGTCCCCGCCGGCAGGGTGGATGACGTGGTGAGATCCATGTACCCGCCGCTGGACCCCAAACTGCTGGACGCAAGGTGACACTGGCTGGAGGGATGGGGACACCCCCTGGGTGGGGGTGACACACAAACCAGTGCCAGTTCATATCACGCAGCTGGGGACAGCCACCACAGGGGTGACCTGGTGGGGAAACTGAGGCAGGAGCCACGCTGCGGGCAGCGAGCCCGGTGTCCCTGTGCGGCACAGGGTGGGAGGTGACAGCCCCTGGGTGGGGGGACACCCATGGGTGGGGGTGACACACAAACCAGTGCCAGCCCATGTCACACAGCTGGGGACAGCCACCACAGGGGTGACCTGGTGGGGAAACTGAGGCAGAAGCCACGCTGCGGGCAGCGAGCCCGGTGTCCCTGTGCGGCACAGGGTGGGAGGTGACAGCCCCTGGAGGGGGGGGGGACACCCAGCCCAGTGCCAGCCCATGTCACACAGCTGGGGACAGCCACCACAGGGGTGACCTGGTGGGGAAACTGAGGCAGGAGCCACGCTGCGGGCAGTGAGCCCAGCATCCCTGGGCAGCCCAGGGTGGGAGGTGACAGCCCCTAGGTGGGGGGACACCCATGGGTGGGGGTGACACACAAACCAGTGCCAGCCCATGTCACACAGCTGGGGACAGCCACCACAGGGGTGACCTGGTGGGGAAACTGAGGCAGAAGCCACGCTGCGGGCAGCGAGCCCGGTGTCCCTGTGTGGCGCAGGGTGGGAGGTGACAAGGCCACCATGTCCCCGCAGGGCAGCGGCACTGCTGCTGTCGGTCAGCCACCTGGTGCTGGTGACCCGCAGCGCCTGCCGCCAGCCCGCCGCCCGGCACTGGGTCGAGCGCTCGCTGGCCGCCGCCGAGGAGCACATGGCCGTGCTGCGCCAGGCCGCCATGGCCACCGAGACCGACCGGCCACCGGCCACCGAGGCCTTCCGCCAGGAGCAGTCGGCCATCTGAGACACCCCCGCCGCGGCCCAGCACCCCTCGTTGGCAATAAAGCCCTGGGGGGGGGGGGGGGTGTCCCCCTACCCCCACACCGTGGGGGTCTCTGGGTCTGGCCTGGCGTGGTGGTCTTTGGCTCGGGGGGGGGGGGGGGGGGGGAGTTTGCAGGGGTTGGGGGAGATTTGAGGGGAGGGTTAGAGGCCATTGAGGGGGGTGGGGGAGGCTGGGGTGGGAGTTTAGGGGGCCTGGAGGGGGAGATGGGAGTTGGGGGGTCTCGGCGGGGGGGCTTGGGGGAATCTGGGGACCATTGATGGTGGTAGGGGAGGTGGTGGGGGGAGTTCAGGGGGCCTGGAGGGGGAGATGGGAGTTGGGGGGGATGCAGGGGGTTGGGGGGGGGGGCTTGGCGGACTCTGGGGACCATTGATGGGGGTAGGGGAGACTGGGGTGGGAGTTCAGGGGGTCTGGAGGGGGAGATGCAACTGAGGGGGGGGTGCAGGGGGTTGGGGGGAGATTTGGGGGGGGCTCAGGGGAATATGGGGGCCATTGATGGGGGTAGGGGAGGCTGGGGTGGGAGTTCAGGGGGCCTGGAGGGGGAGATGGGACTGAGGGGGCTGTGCAGGAGATTTGGGGGAACCTGGGGGCCATTGAGGGGGATAGGGGAGGCTGTGGGGGGAGTTTAGGGGGTCTGGAGGGGGAGATGCGACTGAGGGGGTGGGTTGCAGGGGGTTGGGGGGGAGATTTGGGGGGGCTCGGGGGAAGCTGGGGCCATTGAGGGGGGTAGGGGAGGCTGGGGTGGGAGTTTAGGGGGCTAGGGGTGCTTGGCAGAGACAGGGAGTGGCTGGGGGGTGCTGGGATTGGGGGGGGCTTCGCGGGAGGGCGGGGAAGGTTGGGGGCCTTGGGGAGGATGGGGGGTGGGCGCTGATGGAAGGTCGGGGGGTTGCAGGAGGTTGGGGGGGGTGGGGTTGGGCTCCCTCCTCTGGGGGGGGGATCTGAGGGGAGGCGCTTGGGGGTGCTGCCTGCCCGGGGAGCAAGGCCCCGAGGAGGCCGCAGGGCTCAGCACCGGCCCGGTGCGCGCCCCCGAGCCCCCCCAGCCGCCCCCCGCCGCGGGGGGGCCGCGGACCGAGGCCCGGGCGACTCATCGCACGCTGCGGTCATGTGGCCCCGCGTCACGTGACCGGGGGCGGGGTAAAGGTAGGGGTGAGGAGGCGGTGCTTCCCGCCCCCTTTCACCGAGTTGGCCAATGGGAGTGGGGCGGGCGGGGCAAGGGACCAATGGGGGGCGGGGGCGGGGCTTGCGGCTGGCCGGCACGGCGACCCTGGCGGTGGGGCCGGGGCAGGACCGGGAGCGGGACCGGGAGCGGGTACGGGCCGGCCGGGGCGCGGGGTGTCCCGGGGGCACCGGCAGGGGAGCCCGAGGGCACGGGGAGGGAACCCCTGGGGGCCCCGGGAGGGGAGACCGGGGGCACTGGGTAGGAACCCCTGGGGGCACTGGGAGGGGATTCGGGGGGCACCGGGAGAGAACCCCCGGGGGCACTGCGGGGGGATCCCGTGGGCCCAGGGAGGCACTGGGAGGGAAGCCCGAGGGGACTGGGGGCACTGGGAGGGACCCTCGATGGCACTGGGGGCACTGGGAGGGACCCCCGAGGGCACTGGGAGGCACTGGAGGGAATCCCGAGGGTACTGGGGGCACTGGGAAGCACTGGGGGGAATCCCGAGGGTACTGGGGGCACTGGGAAGCACTGGAAGGGAGCCCTGAGGCCACTGGGAAGCACTGGGGGGAAACCTGAGGGGACTGGCGTCACTGGGAGGCACTGGAGGGAATCCCGAGGGGATTGGGGGCACTGGGATGGACCCCCGAGGGCACTGGGAGGCACTGGAGGGAATCCTGAGGGGACTGGTGGCACTGGGAGGGGAACCCCGAGGGCACTGGGAAGGAATCCTGAGGGGACTGGGGGCACTGGGAGGGAACCCCGAGGGCACTGGGCTGTGCGTGCCCCTACGATGGCTGTGGGGAGGGCCCAGCCCTACGCCGGGGGTCCCAGTGGCTGGGGGGGGGTGTCCTGGCAGTGGGGGGGTACAGTGAAGTGACATGTAGTGACCCCGAGAGTCAGGGCCCCTCCTGCCCCCAGCACGGGGTCCCCAGGGCGGGTGTCACCCCCCCGGGATGTCCCAGCAGCGTGGGGGCTGGCGAGGCCTGGGCCTGCCTCAGTTTCCCCCCGGGGGGGGGGGGGAACAGCCCCTCCCCCACCCCCGCCATGGGGCGCAGACACCCGTGGGGCAGGGCCGTGCCCCCACCGGGGGTGGGGGTGGGGGGGTGTCACACCACGTGGGGAAAGGGAAGTGAAAGTGACCGTGGAAATGGGTGCAGGTTTGGGGAAGGGTGTCCTGGGGGGGGGGGCGGGGGGAGCAGGGGGTCTGGGGCGGCTCGTAGCACCCATGGGTGCTGACTGGGGGGGCTGCCCACCCCCCCCAGCAGCGGTGCTGGCTTCCTGCCCGCGGGGAGATGTTATCGGGGTGCTGCGGGCGGCGGCTGGGTGCCAGACACCGCAGTGTCTCCGCTGACATGTGTGGGTCCCCTCCCCCAGCACCCTGGGGTGCCCCCCCCCCTCCCCCAGCACCCTGGGGGCCCCGGGCAAGGATGGGGGGAGGGGGGTTGGGGTTTTCCCAGCACATGGGCAAAAGGGGAAGCAGGACGGGGCGGGGGGGGGGCTGAGACCTGTCCGCCCACCGCAGTGAGTGGGGACACTGAGGCACGGCGGGGCCGGGGGGGTGCTGCCCACAGGTGCCCCCACCACCATGAGGACCCTCCTGCCGCTGTGGCTGGCTCTGGCCAGCGCCGGCGCTTGGCTGCGGTGCCCTGACGGAGAGCCGTGCCCTGCCACCCCGGTGAGTGCCCACGATCACGGAGCGGGGGGTACAAGGGGGGTGCCCCCACCGGTAGGTGACCCCCCCACCCTAACTCCCCCCCCGCCCCCCCGCCCAGGTCCTGCCCGCCAGCAGTGCGGCAATGTGCCAGGACGGCTCGCCCTGCCCCACCAGAGCCGGCTGCCTGCTGCCAGAGGTGAGCCTGCTCGCCGTGCCTCAGTTTCCCCCCTCTCCCTGCCGTTCTGGGGTAGGGGGGGTGCCCCCCCGCAGCCCTCCCACCCCCTCCTCTCTCCCCAGGCTGTCCCCTGTGCCAGTGGCCACCGCTGCTGTCCCCGCGGGTCCCGCTGCAGTCCCGACGGCGAGTCCTGCATCACGTCCCCAGGTATGAGGGGGCCACGCGTGGTTGGGGGGACACGGTGGGGCCTGGAGGGGGTGTCGGGGGGTGCCTCACCCTGCCCCCACTCTTCACAGCACCTCGCGCTGTCCCCTGTCCCGACGGACAGTCCGAGTGTCCCGATGATGCCACCTGCTGCATGACGGCCACTGGTGCCTGGGGGTGCTGCCCCATGCCCCAGGTATGGGGGGGACAGATGACACGGGGACAGTGGGGGGGGCGGGGACGGATGATACGGGGATATTGGGGGGGGGGGGACGACACATCACATGGTCACTGCTGTGACCAGGGAGCCTGGTGCCCTCAGGCCTCGTGCTGCGCCGACAAAGTGCACTGCTGTCCCCATGCCACCATCTGCGACCTGGCCCACGGGCGCTGCCTGTCACCCTCCGGTGACACCCCCCTAGGCACCACCTTCCCCGCCTGGAAGCGCCAGCCCCCAGCGCCAGGTAAGGGGCGTCCCTCCCCGGGTGGGGGGTGCCCTCACTGTCCCCACGGAAGGGGCACGGAGGTGGGGAGGGGGCACAGTGACACCGTGTGTGTCCCCCTGCAGTTGCGCTGCGCCAGGTGCTGTGTCCCGACGGCCGCTCGGCGTGTCCTGACGGTGCCACTTGCTGCCAGCTGGCCTCGGGACAGTACGGCTGCTGTCCCCTGCAGAACGTGAGTGCTGGCCTGCACCGGGCACCCCACAGCGTGGGGGCACCCCACGCCGAGCACCCCATGCTGGGCACCCCACAGTGGGTGGGCATCCCGCACTGGGCACCCCACACCAGCCACCCCATGCTGGGCACCCTGCACTGGGCGGGCATCCCACACTGGGCACCCCATGCTGGGCATCCCGCACTGGGCACCCCATGCTGGGCATCCCGCACTGGGCACCCCACACCAGCCACCCCATGCTGGGCACCCTGCACTGGGCGGGCACCCCATGCTGGGCATCCCGCACTGGGCACCCCACACCAGCTGCCCCGCACTGGGTGGGTGCCCCATGCTGGGCACGCCACCGTGGGTGGGCACCCCACACTGGGCAGCCTGTGCCAGGCACCCCTCCCCGTGCACCCCACACCCACCAACCCACACAGCCACCCCACTGCAGACCCCTGCACCAGGCAGCCTGCACCCAGCCCCCCACGCCGGGCACACTGTACTGGCAGCCCATGCTGAGCACCCCATGCTGGGCACCCAGCACCAGACATCCTGCACCGGCTGCCCCGTGCCCGCAGCCCATGCTGAGCACCCCACATCAAGCACCTTCTGCTGAGCACCCCGTGCTGAGCACCCCGTGCCCGCACCCTGTGTCACGCACCCTGCGCTGGGCAGCCTGTACTGGGCACCCCAGGCCAGGCACCCCATAGTGGGCACCTCCCATTAGCAGCCCACCCTGTTCTTGTCACTGCTGGGACCCCCCGGCTGGGCAGGGGGTGGCGAGCAGGGGGCAGCAATAGGGGGCAGGGGGAACTGATGGCAGGCGGGGAGGGAGCAGTGGGCAGTGACGGTGGGCAGGGGACGACGGGCAGTGATGGGTAGTGACAGCGGGCAGTGATGGCAGGCAGGGGGTGGCAGGCAGGGTGGGCAGTGATGGGGGGCAGGGGGGGCAGGGGGCAGCGGGCAGTGACTGTGGGCAGGGTGGGCAGGGGTGGCAGGCAGTGTGGGCAGTGACAGCAGGCAGGGTGGGCAGGGGGCAGCGGGCAGTGACTGTGGGCAGGGTGGGCAGGGGTGGCAGGCAGTGTGGGCAGTGACAGCAGGCAGGGTGGGCAGGGGGCAGCGGGCAGTGACTGTGGGCAGGGTGGGCAGTGACGGCAGGCAGGGTGGGCAGCGGGCAGTGACTGTGGGCAGGGTGGGCAGTGACGGCAGGCAGGGTGGGCAGTGACAGCAGGCAGGGTGGGCAGGGGGCAGCGGGCAGTGACTGTGGGCAGGGTGGGCAGTGACGGCAGGCAGGGTGGGCAGTGACAGCAGGCAGGGTGGGCAGGGGGCAGCGGGCAGTGACTGTGGGCAGGGTGGGCAGTGACGGCAGGCAGGGTGGGCAGTGACAGCAGGCGGGGTGGGCAGGGGGCAGCGGGCAGTGGCGGCAGGCAGGGCAGTGACAGTGGGCAGGGCAGTGACGGCTGTCCCCGGGCAGGCGGTGTGCTGCGGTGACGGGCAGCACTGCTGCCCACAGGGCACTGCCTGCGACCTGGAGCGCTCCACCTGCACCTCCTCAGCGGGCTGGGCACAGCCCCTGGCAGCCCTGCCCAAAGGTGAGGACCCCCCCCGGGGGGCAGCCACCCCCTGTCCCAGCCCGGAGAGGGGACCCCGGCTCTGACTGTCCCTTTGTCCCCAGCTCGTGAAGTGAAGTGCGACGACGAGACGAGCTGCCCCGACGGGAACACGTGCTGCCGGCTGAGCTTGGGCACCTGGGGGTGCTGCCCGCTGGAGGAGGTATGGGGGGCTGTCCCCCGGGAGGGACAAGGACAGGGGTCCCTTGTGCCCCTTGGGACAGACAGATGTCCCCTGTCCCCTGGGAGGGACAAGGATGGGGGTCCCCTGTGCCCCCCGGGGCAGGCAGGTGCCTCCTGGGTGGGAGGAGGGCTAATGTCCCCTTGTCCCCCAGGAGGGACAAGGCCAGCCCAGGGCTCCCACTGCCTCAATGTCCCATGGGAACGGGATGGGGGTGACATCGGGCCCCTTTGCCGGACCCCCAGTCAGACCCCCTTTCCTAACTGGGATCAGTTTAGAGCTCCAGTAGTGGGAGGCGGAGAAGAGACATGAGGTCACTGGGATGCTCAGGGACCTTCGTGTGCCCCACTGGGTGGGGCCAAGAGCAATGGGGGGGTCCCCATATCCACCCCTCCCCCCCTGCAAAGTGGGGACGGAGCCAGGCTGGGGTGGGGGACAGGGACAAGGGAGGGCAGGAGCAGGCAGGGAGGGGGCACGGTTTGTCCCCTGGGGGCCCCCAGGCATGGAGCTGGGGGTCCCTGGGGGGGTGGGGGGCTGGGCTCAGTCCAGACCACCGTTCTTGCCCCCCCAGGCCGTCTGCTGCCCCGACCACGTGCACTGCTGCCCCCAGGGCTACACCTGCGACCCATCGGGCAGCTGCCTGCAGGAGGGGGGGGCCCGCCGGCCCTGGGTGCAGAAGACCCCTGCCCTGTCCCGCGGGGGGGACGTGAGGTGTGACGACGAGACGAGCTGCCCCGACGGGAACACGTGCTGCCGGCTGAGCTCGGGCGCCTGGGGGTGCTGCCCGCTGGAGCAGGTTTGGGGGGGGTCCAGGGGTGGGACAAGGACTTCCTGGGGTCCCCAGTGGTGTGGGGGGCTGGGGTGGTGCACCCAGGGGAGCGGGGGGCACTGGGCTGGGCTGAGACCAGGGCGTTCTGGGGTGTCCTTGATGGGAGGGACGTGGCTCAAGGGACCGCGGCACCTTGAGCACCGGTCCTGGGGACATGGGGACTTTGAGCAGGGGACTGCCACCCCCTGCCCCCTGGGACAGACCCACCCCTGCCCCGTGGTTTGGGGCAGGTGTCCCTTGTGCCCTGGGTGGGACAGGCCAGTGTCTTCCGTCCCACAGGAGGGACAATGCCAGATGTCCCCTTGCTCCTTGAAGGATGAGGGCAGATGTCCCCTGTCCCCCTGGGAGGGAAGGACAAGGCCAGATGTCCCCGTGCCCCGGGTGGGATGAGGGCTAATGTCCCCTGTCCCCCAGGAGGGACAAGGCCAGGCATAGGGCTCCTGGCCCCCACAATGTCCTGTGGGGATGGGGGTGACACTCTGGGCCCCTTTGTTGGGCCCCCAGTCAGACCCCCTCTGCTAACTGGGACCAGTTTGGAGATCCAGTGACAGGACGTGGTGAAGAGACATGAGGCCACTGGGATGCTCGGGGTCCTTCACCTGTCCCACTGCGGGGGGATGAACATGGGGAGGGTCCTGTATTCCCCCCAAAGTGGGGACGGAGCCAGGCTGGGGTGGGGGACAGGGACAAGGGAGGGCAGGAGCAGGCAGGGAGGGGGCACGGTTTGTCCCCTGGGGGCCCCCAGGCATGGAGCTGGGGGTCCCTGGGGGGGTGGGGGGCTGGGCTCAGTCCAGACCACCGTTCTTGCCCCCCCAGGCCGTCTGCTGCCCCGACCACGTGCACTGCTGCCCCCAGGGCTACACCTGCGACCCATCGGGCAGCTGCCTGCAGGAGGGGGGGGCCCGCCAGCCCTGGGTGCAGAAGACCCCTGCCCTGTCCCGGGGGGGGGGACGTGAGGTGTGACGAGAAGACGAGCTGCCCGGATGGGAGCACGTGCTGCCGGCTGAGCTCGGGCGCCTGGGGGTGCTGCCCGCTGGAGCAGGTTTGTGGGGGGGGGGGGGAGGGGGTGCTCTGGGGTGGGGGGGCTGTACCAGGGCACAAGGGGTTGGGGATAGAACTGGGGGGGCTGGGGCAGAGCAGGACTCTGCGGTGTGGCCCTTTGGGGGGACAAGCAGGGCTGGGCGAGGGGGTGGGACAGGGATGTGGGACACCCCCACCTCCATCACTGTGCCCCCCCCCCCCCCCATGGGGGCTCTGTGGGGACAGAGTCTGGCACAGTCCCTGGGGCTGCTGCTGGCCACGAGCAGGGCTGGGGAGGGGGTACGTGTGGTTTGGGGGGGTCAGGGTGGCACCCAGACACCTCAGTCCCCCGTGTACCTGGGTCCCGCATTCAGCCCAGTCTCTTCCCACCCCCCCGGCCCCCCCCCCCAGGCCGTCTGCTGCAGGGACAACCAGCACTGCTGCCCGCGGGGCTACACCTGCAACGTGGCCACCCAGAGCTGCGAGAAGCTGCTGGCACCCACCCTGCTGCTGCGAGCGCCCACCTCCCCATTCCGGACACCTGCACCCCCCGGCCTGGCCCCCCCCCGGCCCCCCGCACTGCTGCGAGCTGCCAGCACCGAGCCAGATGCAGCCGTGCCCTGTGATGCTGCCCGCTCCTGCCGCGGTGGGCAGCGGTGCTGCCGGAGCCGGGGGGGCTCCTGGGGGTGCTGCCCCTTCACCCAGGTTAGTGGAGGGGCACCAGGGTGGGGGGGGTCTGTGTGGCGTCACCCCCCCCCCTCAATCCTTGCCCTCTTCCCCTGTCTCTCTGCAGGGCTCCTGCTGCTCAGACGGCCGTCACTGCTGCCCTGGGGGGTCCCGCTGCACTGGGGGGGGCTGGGGGTGCAGCCCCCAGCGCTGGGACCTACCTGCACCCCGCAGGGTGCTTCTCTGATGTCCCCGGGACCGCCCCCCCCCCAGGTACCACCACTCAAATAAAAAGGTTTCTAGGACAAATCGCATCCCCTGGCTCCTTGGGATGGGGGAGGGGGGGGCGGGGATGGGGCAGAACTGAGGTGGGAAGCAGAGGCAGAGGGGTTTTTTGTTTGGGGTTTTTTTTTTCTTTTTTTTTTTAATATATTAATGCCATCTAACAACAGGCAGGGCCACGCAGGCAGCGGCTCCCTGCCCAGCCTGGCCGGGGGCAGGCAGGGCCCGGGGGGGGGGATCCCCGTGCCCCCCCACTGCCAGCCCAGCCCCCGCTGGCCCCTCTTCATCCTCGCCACGTAGAAAACGTTTAGAAACACGATTAAAATCCAAAGCCAAGAGTGGGGGGATGAGGTTGGGGGGGTAGCCCCCCCTCCCCCATACAGCTCCTACGGCAGCTTGGAGGCACCGCTGGCCCGGGGGGCACTACCGGCCCCCCCCGCCCTGCGGGGACACAAGTGGGGACACGCCTCAGGACTTGGGGGGCTGTGGAGGGGCCATGCAGGTCTCAACCGCCACCCCCCACCCCCAAAGGACAGGGAGGTGATTGGCAATGTCAGGGTGGGGGGACAGGGGCAGGACAGGGTGATGGTGGCAGCAGGGTGGTGTGGTGGCCCGATGGCAGGGTCAGGGGAGGGGACAGGATGGTGGCAGCGCGGGACAGTGACGGGACAGGACAGGAGGGTGGCAGGCTGGGATGCTGGTGGCAGGGGAGGGACAGGACGGACAGGGTGATGGCAGGAGAGGACAGGACCGGTGGCAGGCTGGGATGCTGGTGGCAGGAGGGGACAGGACAGGGTGGTGGCAGGATGGGATGCCAGCAGCCGTTCACCCCCCATCCCTCCGCCCCCCCCAGCCCCCCCCACCCCACTCACTTGACATTGAAGACCATCAGCGGCCGCTCCTCCCGCTTCTGCCAGGGGCTCTTACGGTCGCCCCCCTCGTCCCCCCCCTCGGCCGCCTCCGCCAGCGCCTCCTCCTCAGGGCTGGTCAGGGAGTCTCGGGGGGCTTCGCTGGCACTGCTGCGCCCACTGCCCCCCCCCTCGCCGCCCCCCGCTCCCCGCCTCCAGCAAGGGGGCCAGCGAGCTGTCCTCGGGGGAGGCGGTGGGCAGGGGGGGGCGAGTCCCTACGTCCTCCCCCCCACCTCCCGCTCCACGGGGGAGGCGGGGGGGGGGCGCGGGGCCGGACCCCCTCTCGCTGCCCTGCAGGTCGATGTAGGAATGCCGGACCTGGGAGGAACGGCCGTCCAAGGAGACGAACCAAGCTCGGGGTGGGGGGGGCCCCCCCAATTCTAGTAACTGCTGCCCAGCCAGCGCCTGCAGCTCCCCGTTGAGCTGCGCCACCGCCGACCCGTCCAGCAGTACTGGGATGGCCACCGAGCCGCTCACCGGCTGGGGGGCACGAGCCCCCCCCCAGTTTTCCCCTTCCTCAAACGGCTGCCCAGTGGACGGGGGGGGCGGTGGGGCCGCCGTCGCCGCCGTCGAACCGGGTCCCCCCTCGGTTTTGGGGGGACCCTCCGGCTCGCCGGGGGCCAGGCGCATGTAGCGGGCGGGAATGAGGAGGGTGGGCATCACCCCCCGGTAGACATCCTCCGGCCCCCCACCCCGGTCCAGGGGGCCGCAGAGGAGCAGGGGACCCGGGGGGGCCAGCGAGGGTGGGCGAGGGGGGGGCTCGGGCAGCGGGTGCTCGCTTGGCTGCCCCCCATAACGGGAAAACACGGGGGGCGAGGGGGGCCGGGGTGGGAAAGAGGGGGTCCCCCGGGGGTGCTCGTCCGGCAGCTGCAGCCCGTCCACCGAGCGGGCAGCCCTGAGGCCGAAGGCTTCGCCGGGGCGCCCATAGTCCTCCGGCGCGGGGGGGTGCCGGCGGCGGGGGGCCAGGGTGCCGGTGGGGGTCCGGGGGCCGGCGCGGAGCTGGGGGGGGGCTGGCGGTTGGAAGAAGTCCGGCCGGGCGGTGGGGAGGTCCCGGGTGGCGGGGGGCAAGCCCGGGGTGGGGAGGTCGGTGTCCCCCCCCGAGGAGGCCGTCTCCAGGTGGCTGCCACCGCAGAGCAGGTCCAGCTGGGACACCGAGGTGGCCTGGTCCCGCCGGGCAGCGTCCAGCGGCCCCGGCAGCGGCAGCTTGCGGTGCTGTGCCCGCGGCTTCAGGCACCGCCGCCTGCGGGGACACGGCGCAGCGTCACCCCAGGGTGGCACGCGGGGGCTGGGGGTCCCGCTCCCCCCACAGCCTCCCTCACCTGCTCTAGGGGGTGAGAGGAGGGGGCTCCAGCCTGCTACAGGGGTGATGCTCCCCCCCATAGCCAGCTATAGGGCACCCAGGGGTGCTAGGGAGTGGTGTGTACCCCCATAGCCAGCTATAGGGCACCCAGGGGTGCTAGGGAGCGGTGCCCCCCCCATAGCCAGCTATAGGGCACCCAGGGGTGCTAGGGAGCGGTGCCCCCCCATAGCCAGCTATAGGGCACCCAGGGGTGCTAGGGAGTGGTGTGTACCCCCATAGCCAGCTATAGGGCACCCAGGGGTGCTAGGGAGCGGTGCCCCCCCCATAGCCAGCTATAGGGCACCCAGGGGTGCTAGGGAGCGGTGCCCCCCCATAGCCAGCTATAGGGCACCCAGGGGTGCTAGGGAGTGGTGTGTACCCCCATAGCCAGCTATAGGGCACCCAGGGGTGCTAGGGAGCGGTGCCCCCCCCATAGCCAGCTATAGGGCACCCAGGGGTGCTAGGGAGCGGTGCCCCCCCATAGCCAGCTATAGGGCACCCAGGGGTGCTAGGGAGTGGTGTGTACCCCCATAGCCAGCTATAGGGCACCCAGGGGTGCTAGGGAGCGGTGCCCCCCCATAGCCAGCTATAGGGCACCCAGGGGTGCTAGGGAGTGGTGTGTACCCCCATAGCCAGCTATAGGGCACCCAGGGGTGCTAGGGAGTGGTGCCCCCCCATAGCCAGCTATAGGGCACCCAGGGGTGCTAGGGAGCGGTGCCCCCCCATAGCCAGCTATAGGGCACCCAGGGGTGCTAGGGAGTGGTGTGTACCCCCATAGCCAGCTATAGGGCACCCAGGGGCTCCAGGCAGGCAGTGCCACCCCCCCACACCCCACCCACCCCCCCATACCCAGTTATAGGGTGCCGACGGGGGCCAGGCAGGCACGTGTCCTGTCCCCCCCAGCCGCAGTCGGGCCCCCAGGGGTGCTGACCTGCAGTAGTAGATGAGGAGGCAGAGGAGGATGAGGACGAGCAGGGCCAGCGCTCCCAGGATGGTCAGCAGGAAGATGGTGTGGTAGGTGGTGATGTCCGTCACGCCTGCCGCCATCGCCACCAGCCCTGGGGACAGCGGGGTCAGCCACAGCACGGGACCCCCCCCCAGAGAGCCCCCCAGGGGCTGCACCCACCAGCACCCCAAGGGGTGGGTGTCCTCCCCCTCCCACCCCAGGACAGCCACCAAGGGGACAGGGGGACCCAGGCTGGGGGCACCGATGGGTGTCACCCTACCTGTGCTGGGAGAGGGCAGAGCTGCCGCCCAGTATCCCAACTGGGAGGAGACGAAGGTCCAGTAGAGCTGCCGGCCTTCCTTACGGATCAGCCCCGTCCCGTTACGGACCCACAGCCCTGCAGGGAGACACGTCCATCCCCCCGCCACGGGCTGAGACCCCCCAACCTCATCACCCCCACCGCCAGCCCCCCCAGCAGGAGCTGTGCCACCCCTCTGCCACCCCCCTCAACCAGCGCTCACCGCTCTTGGGGTCAAACCTCCAGGCCGGCACGCTGGTGGCCACCACTGGCCCGGCGTCGGGGGCCAAAGGGACGGAGAGATGGACGGGGCCGGCCAGCGGCACCTCCGTCCCGTTGCCGGTGAAGAGATGGACGCTGAGAGCCGCCACGGGTGCCAGCTCCAGCCAGGTGGCATTGGCTGTGGGGATGAGCGACGGGGACATGCGTATGGGGGTGACCTCGTGGCATCCCCCCCCCCAAGCCCCCCATGGTGTCCCCCCGTACCACTGCCGCCCTGCTCGGCGCCCAGGAAGGCGGGGAAGGCGCGGGCCAGGCTGGGGCCGGTGGCAGCGGTGAGGGACGCGGCGAGCTGGCTGTACGTGGAGCTGCGGGGCAAGCGGGCTGCCCGTCGTGGGAACTGCGCCCACGGCTGCCCACGGGCACCTGGAGGGGGACAAGGTGGGTGGCAGCACCCAGGGGTGACGGTGGTGTCACACACACGTCCCCGTCCCCCCCTACCTCCAGCCGCATCACTCACCTGGGGATCCCAGGAGGATTTGCACCAGGTCCTCGTAGAGGATAAGGGTGGCGGGACGCTCGGGGAGCAGGTAGAGGCTGATGGAGGCGTAGACTGCAAGGGGGGGGGTGATGGGGAGGACCCCGAAATACCCTCCCTGACCCCCCAGGCTGGGGGGGGCTGGGGAGGGTGGGTGCTGATGGGGAGAGGGGGGTGATGGGCCCCGCAGAGCGGGTGGGGAGGGGGAATAGGTCAGCAAGGCGGGGGGGGGGGGGACACATGGAGACAGGGTACACATGGGGACGGGAGGGGACAGGCGGTGGCAGGCAGTGGGGCGGGGGGGGGGGGGTGGCGCCCCGTGCACACCCCCGGCCTGGCACGTCCATGCATGTCCCCAGTCCTTGCACACCCCAAACCCTGCGCGCCTGCTGCACCCACCCTTGCACACCCCCCATCCTTGCACACCCCCATGATCCTTGCACACCCAAATCCTTGCACACCCAGACCCCGCACACCTGCTACACCCCACCCTTGCACAACCCCCCATCCTTGCACACCCCAAACCCTGCGTGCCTGCTGCACCCCATCCTTGCACACCCCCCATCCTTGCACACACCCATATCCTTGCACACCTCCCCATCCCTGCACACCCAAACCCTGCACACCTGCTGCACCCCATCCTTGCAGACACACCCCATCCTTGCACACCCCCCTGATCCTTGCACCCCCCACCCCCCTGATCCTTGCACCCCCCCGCCTCCCAGTCCCTGCGTGCCACCGTGCCCTCGCACCCCCAGAGTCCTGGCACACCCCTGCACAGCCCATGTCCCACACGCACCCCGCTCCTTGCGCACACCCGCATCCCCAGCCTCACCCGCCACATGCACCCCCACCCCTGCACTCCCCATCCTTGCACACCCCCCCGCTGAGCACTGCCACATGGCCCACCCCCCCAAGGAAGGTGACCCCATCGACGCCACCCCGCAATGGCCCTGGGGACAAGGGCTGGCACCCAGCCCAGGGACACCCCCACCCCCCCTGCCCTGGGATGGGGGTACCTTGGGGCCACCAGGACGTGGTTAACTCCTCTCAGAGGGGCCTGAGCCCCCCAAACACCCCTCTGTAAGGGACGCCCCCTTCCCAAAAAGTCTTTGAGGTCCCCAGGAAAGGACTGAGGTCCCAGGAAGGGACTGGGGGTGCCCAGGAAGGTATCAAGGACCCCCAGGAAGGGATTAGAGCCCCCTTAGAGCCATCCCCCTCCCACTAAGGGAGGAATGAGGGACCCCATCAAGGGCTTGGGCCCCTCCATATGGGATCAAGGCCCCCAGTAAGGGACCAGTTCCCCCAGTAAGCCATCAGGAACCCTGTAAGAGATCGGAGTCTCCCACAAGGAGCCAACTCCCACAGTGAAGACCCAGGGCCCCCAGTAAGGGACTGTGCCCCCCCATAAGAGCTCAGAGCCCCCCAGTGAAGAGTTGGGGTCCCCCATAAGGGTTCAGACACTCCCAGCAAAGAGCTGGCGTCCCCACCAGGGCTCAGACCCCCCCAGTAAAGACTGGGGACCCCCATAAAGGCTCAGAGCCGCCCAGTAAGGCACTGGGTCCCCCATAAGGGCTGGGGGGTCCCAGTCACTCACGCGGCAGCTTGTTGACGCGCCAGGGGACGGAGGCAGTGACGTAGCCGCGGCGGGCAGCGGTGACGAGGACCCAGGTGCCCAGGCGGTAGGGGACGGGCAGGATGCCGGTGCCCTCGTGGTCAGTGATGCCAGCCGCCAGCGAGCTGCGGTTGCCGAAGACGTCCAGGGTGGCCTGGGCCAGCGGGGCCAGCGTCCCACTCTCATACACCTGCACCTTCAGCAGCACCTCTGCGGGGACACAGGTGACACGTGGGCACGGGCACGGGGCACCCCCCATGCCGACAGGTACCCCCCAAGCGTGCCCTGCGGGTGGGATGACGGCACCATCGCAGCCCCATCCCGGTGGGTCATGGCCACCACCCTGGTGGGTCACGAGCATCATCCTGGTGGGCCACAGGCCACCGTCCCAGCAGGTGGTGGGACCCATCCCAGTGGGTCATGGCCACCACCCTGGTGGGCCACAGGCCACCATCCCAGCAGGTGGTGGGACCCATCCCAGTGGGTCATGGCCACCACCCTGGTGGGCCACAGGCCACCGTCCCAGCAGGTGGTGGGACCCATCCCAGCGGGTCACAGCCACCACCCTGGTGGGCCACAGGCCACCATCCCAGCAGGTGGTGGGATCCATCCCAGCGGGTCACAGCCACCACCCTGGTGGGTCATGGACATCATCCTGGTGGGTCACAGGCCACCATCCCAGCAGGTGGTGGGACCCATCCCAGCGGGTCACGGCCACCACCCTGGTGGGTCATGGCCACCACCGCAGCCAGGTCATAGATGCCACGCTACAGGGCAGCGGGCACCTCGCTGGCAGGTTTGTGGGTACCATCCCAGTACAGCAGTGGGCACCATCCTGGGGGTGGGTGGGTGCTCCCCTTGCACCCACCCTGTGCCCCCCTTGAAGCAGGCGGACGGACGGGGGGGGGGGGGTTACCACACCAGAGTGCCGTGCCCATGCAGGTGGGTGCACCCAGTCACGTCCCTCCCACGATACCCCCCCCCCCTCCCAAGGCCAGTCAGGGTGCAACCCACAGATGTCACAAGTTCAGGGTGGGGGGTCTGCACGCCCATAAGCCCCACCAGCAGCCCAGGGCCGGGTCTCAGATGCAGTGCAGGGGTGGGCACAGCTCAGGGGGGGACCCCACCGCCGCCCGTGCCCCCGGCCCCCCCGTGCCGTCACCATCCTGCGCATGAGCCCGCAGCCCTTGGCAGCCGGCCCGGCTCGGCGCCGTCACCCTGGCAACGACCTCCTTCATCCCGCGGCCCCGGGCGCTTTCGGGACCCCGTGTCCCCCCCTCCCAGCAGCATCCTGACCCCCAAAAGCCCCCACCCCGCAGGGCAACCCGACCCCCCACCCCCCAATCTCAGTCCAGATGTTGCCCAGATGTGGCCACGGGCAAGGGGAGGAATTTGCAGCAGCTGCTTCGGCAACATGCTGGGCGGAGATTGGGGGGGGGGTGGGGGGTCGGGTTGCCCTGCGGGGTGGGGGCGCTGGCGGCGTCCCCCCACATAGCAGGGACAGCCGCACCCGGGGGGCAGGAATGTCCCCGCGGCCACATGCCGGTCACCCGCAGCTGCCGGGGGACAGCTGGCACCAAGGACCACCCCCGGCGTCCTCCGGAGGAGGGGGATACAAGGTGCCACCCCCAGGGTGGGGGGCATGGCCTCCCCCTCTCTGTCCCCGTGGGTACAAACCCCCCCTTCCCCATCACCGAGGGGCCCCCAGGGGGTGGCACAGCCACCGTGGGGCACGCTGGCACCTCACCAGCTCCCAGTGCCTCCCAGTACAGCCCCAGGGTCCCAGGATGGGTGGGCGGTGGGGTGCCAGGCCCCGGGGTGGCTGTGGGACCCAGGCGCCGGGCCCTGCGCCCCCTCCTCGCTGCCACCCCACAGGGACAGGGACAGGGACGGGTGACGGCAGCGGGGAGCTGAGCCAGGGCTGGGACCCCCGAGCCCCCTGCCCCTGCCTCACCCCGGTACACCTCGCCCCGGCACAGGGGCGCTGCCAGGAGGGGGGGGGGGGGCTCGGGGGGCGTCGCGGGAACCCCAAAGCGCCGCGCCGCACCCCAAGGCCCACCCTGCCCGCTGGGAGCAGGTGCCTGCAATGGGGTGACCCCTGCACCATGCCCAGGGTGCCCCCCCACCCATTATTCTGCACCCCAGGGTGCTGCTCAGGACCCCAGTGCATACTCCCACCCTCCCGTACTCCCTGGCCTGGGACCCCCACCCATCATGCTGCACCCCCTGGCACTGCCCGGCTCCCCCACCCACCATCACCACCTCATGGCCTGGGACCCCCACCCACCCTCCTGCCCCACCATGCTCTGCCCAGGACCCCCACCCACCATCACGCACCCCACGGCTGGGGACTCCCACCCTCCCACCCACCCCCCAAGCTTTGCCCAGGACCCCCACCCGCTGGCCCGGGCCCCTCCGCACCTCCTGCACCCCCAGGCGCACCCCAGGGCCCCCGCCCAGCACCCTGACGCCCACCGGTGGCCCGGACCGCCGGGGGGGGGGGGGGGGATGGATGGACAGCCAGCCGGGCGGGGGGGCAGCCAGCCGGGCGGGGGGCGGCCCCGGGGGGCGCGGAGGGCCCGGCAGGCGGGGGTGGGGGGGGCCGGCGGGGCCGGCGGGGGTCGGGGCGGGGCGGGGCGGGGGCGGGCGCCTCCCCCCGCACACAAAGGCCGCTCTCACCGTGCGCTCCCGGCTCCGCCGCGCCCCGCGCCCGCCGCCCGCCCGCGGCCACCAGCAGCAGCAGCACCGGCAGCGGCGGCAGGAGGCGGCGGGGCCGCATGGTCGCTCCGCGCCGTTACCCCGCCATGCCCGGCCCGCCCGGCCCGGCCCGCTCCTCCCGCCGCCGCCGCGGGGACCGGGCTCCACCTGCCGGAGCCGCCGGGCACGGCCGCCCGCCCCGCCCCGGCCCGGCCCCGCCCCCGACCACCGGCCCCGCCCCGGCCACACCCGCCCCCGGTCCCGCCCCAGCCCCGCCCCCCCGGCCCGCAGCAGCACCCCCACACCGACCCCCCCGCCCGGCCCCCCCGGCCCTGGGGGCGGCCCCTGTCGCCCCCCGGCAGACAGCAGGGTGCCAGGCAGAGATTTATTGGGGGGTGGGGGCGGCTGTGGGTGCTGGGCCCCTGGGCGCCCCGGGGTGCTGGGACACGGCGGCGGGATGGGGGGCATGCCGGGGGGGCGGGGGCGCAGGCGGACCCCAGGGCACCCCACTAGCCCTGGGCATCCTCCGGCTCCTGCCCCTGGCCGGGCGCCAGCTCCTGCGTGTCCTCCTCGGCGGGTGGCCGCGTCCTCTTGAAGAAACCCATCTGGGAGGGGGACAGGTGACAACCCGGCCGCGGGGGACCCCACGGCGTCAGTCCCAGGGGACCCACAGCATCCCCCCGCCCCCCCCCGCCCCGTGCTGCCTCCTACCCTGTGCCCGCAGCCCCTACCCCCAGGGCTGGGTCCCTCCACTGTCACTGGGGCCCCGCCACCCTGGCGAGGTGTCACCGCTGTCCCATGTCCCCACCCACCCACTCACCTTCCACATGAGGAGGATGAGGAGGGTGAGGAGCAGGAGCCCAGCCAGGACCCCCAGCACCACCCACCACACCGGCACGGCCCCCTCGCCCCCGGGGCTGGCACGCACCACCTTGGTGACAGCCTGTGGATGGACGGGTGGGTGACACCGCTGCCACCACGGCCTGTCCCTGTGTCCCCTGTGGCCACCACGGCCCTACCGTGGTCTCCCCAGTGGGCAGGACGCGGGGCTGGACGCGGTAGGGCATGGCCGAGGTGTTGAACCAAGCCTGTGACTGGATGCGGAACTGCTTCAGGAGGTGCTCCCGCTGGGGACAGACACGGGGACACATGGGGACAGACATGGGGACACATGGGGACACACGGAGACACAGCACCAGGGATGCCGGCAGCCAACAGGGCACTCGTGACCCTGCACATTGTGTCCCCAAGGCTGCTCTCTGCAGGTCCCCGGGGACCACCGTGCAGGAGGGGACATGGCGAGGCCACCCTAGGGACATAGTGCCACCCCTGTCCCCAAGCGGGGACAGTACCTGCTGCAGGGTGTCCATCCAGAGCAGGGCATGGACGCTCACCAGCGCCCGCTGGTCCTTGGCCAGGCTGGGCACCCAGCAGGTGATGTCCACGCACGTGGCGTTGCTACAGTCCTGCGGGACATGGCGGGTGTCACCTGGACCCCCATGCTGCCACCCCGGGGGGCACCTCCCCCACGGTCCCCAAAGCCCCCACTCACCACAGGGACGAGGTCCTCCAGCCCAGCATCCAGCGGCTCCTCCAGCTCCCTGCGCTCCCGCCGGTGGGTGCCGTTTCGGGGTGCTGCGCCCGTGGGCCGGGGGATCTCCAGCTGGAAGGGGACACGGGACACATGCCACCATGTCACCCACCCAGCACGCAGCGGGGGGTGCCGGTCCCCAGCAGCACCTACCTGCTCAGCGTTGAGGCCCGGCGGGCTGGTGCAGTTCATGCCCCCCTCGGTGCCCAGCTCCAGCAGGTAGAGCAGGATGCGGCCATCCAGCTGGCTGGGGATGGCCAGGTGCAGGGTGACCCCGCTGACGGTGCTGGGACCCTTGTTGTGGAGCTGAGGGAGGATGGGGAGGTGACACCAGGGAGGGGACAGAGGGGCCGGTCCCCCAGGCACCCATGGGTGCATCACCCTACCTGGTAGACGTGCTCCACCTTGATGCCGTGGTCCTCGAGCCGCCGGCTGCCCTCCACCCTGTGCCAGCTGGTGGGCAGCACCGTGGTGGCAGGCAGGGAGTTGCTGGCAAGAGAGGGGGGTCAGTGCCCCCCCGTGTGTCCCCCAGCCCCCCGTGTGTCCCCCCCAGGCCCTCACCCCCGTAGCGCCATCTCTGCCTGCACCTCCACGGGCACCGTCACCGTCACCGACGAGTTGGTGGAGCTGGGGCTGTTCTTGCTGCGGGGACACGGCAGGGTGAGGGGTGGCCACCGAGTCTGGGGACACGCTGAGGCCACCAAGTGCCGGGTGCCTGGGTCCCCACGGTGGGCAGGGGACAGGGGGTTGGCGCGGTGTCACCTCCGCAGCTGGAGCTGGAAGGTGATGGTGTCACCCATGTCCTCCAGCCCTGCCACGCTCAGCTCCATGTCCACGGTGATCTAGAGGGCAGCAGGGGGGTGGGGGGGTGTCCCAGTGGGTGGGTGACACCCCCCCCATGCCACCACCGGGTGATCGGCCTGGCGGGGGGACGTCCCCTTACCCGGGCACCCGCTTTCATAGGGTTCCCCAGCTCGCACAGCACCACGTGGCTCCCGTTCTCCTTCCGGGGGTTGCAGCTCAGCTTCTCCTGCCCCTGCGGTGTGGGGACATGGGGAGGTGACACCTCACGGACCCCCCTGGGCACCAACCACCCTGGGGACATGCATAGTCCAAGGGCAGGGTGTGAGCCCCCCACCCAGGCACCCATCACCACCAGGCACCCCCATGGAGGGTGTAAGCCCCCCACCCAGGCACCCATCACCACCAGGCACCCCCATGGAGGGTGACGGCCACCAAGGGCAGGGTATGAACCCCCCCACCCAAGCACCCCCTGGCACCCGCCACCACTAAGCACCCACAGGGAAGGTGACAGCCACCAAGGGCAGGGTGTCAGCCCCCCACCCAGGCACCCATCACCACCAAGCATCCATAGGGAGAGTGATGGCCACCAAGGGCAGCATGTGAGTCCCCCCCACTCGGGCACCACCTGTCACCCATCACCAGTGGGCACCCACCGGGATGCTGCTGCGGGCCGCCTGGTAGTGGGTGCCGGGGGGCAGCTGCACCCGCAGCTCGGTCTCGAAGGCGCCTTCGCCCAGATTGCTGGCGTTGGCACGCAGGGACAGCACAGCCTCCGCCCCGATGAGCAGGCGCCTGCTGGGCCTGCGGGGGGACAGGTGGGGACAGGGCTCAGCACCCCGGGGTGGCACGGGGCACCCACCCTTGCCCAGCCGGGTGCTCACGTGTCGGCGGCCAGCCGGAGGTCCGGGACGCAGAGGTTGTCCTCGCCGCAGTCCTCCAGTATGATGTGGGTCTGGGAGGGAGCCGGGGGACACGAGGACAGTGGGGGGGGTGCAGGATGGGGACGGTGGGGAGTACTGGGGGACATCCCCGGGAAGGGCTGGGGATGGCGGAGGGTACAGAGGGGACATCCTGGGGAGGTGATTGAGGACAGTGGGGGGCACAGAAGGGACATCCCAAGCAAGGGCAGGGACAGTGCAGGGGACATCCCAGGGAGGGAGGGGGACAGCACAGAGGACTGGGTGCCAGGGAGTGGCTGGGGACAGTGTGGGGGTTGGGGTCGCATCCCACGGGAGACTGGGGGCAGTGTAGGGGGACTGGTGGTACTACCCGAGGGGGGAGCAGAGACAGTGGGGGGACGCAGGGGGGACATCCCGCAGAAGCACTGGGGACAGCGGGGAGGAAGGGGCTGCGCCCCAGGGAGGGGTTGGGGACAACGGGGACAGGCTGGGGACCACGGGGCTGGAGCACCATGGTGGAAGTGGGTGCCCCGGGCTGGGGGTACCCCCACTTGCCCTGGCCCAACTGTGGGGACAAGCCCACCCCGTGGCACCGCGGCGATGTCCCCAGGTTGGGGGACACCGAGGTGCCACTGCCCCCATCCCAGTTCAGCCGTGTCCCCCCTACCTGTGCCTGCACCAGCGTGTCCCCATAGAGCACCAGCCCCGGCCCCTCCGCGGGCAGCGCCAGGCTCAGGCTCAGCACCACCGGGCTCAGCTTGTCCTTGAAGTCGGCCTCATCCTGGGGACACCCATGGGCAGAGCCCCCCAGCAGGCACCCCGCACCCACCCACCCCTGGGCCCCCACCCACCTGGGCTGGGGACAGCGGTGTCCCCAACCCTGTCCCCATCCCGGCTGCAGGTGCCACTGTCCCCATCCCATCTGGGGACACCGCTGTCCCCAAACCTGTCCCCATCCCAGCTGGAGGTGCCACTGTCCCCGTCCCATCTGGGGACTCCACTGTTCCCATCCCTGTCCCCATCCCGGCTGGAGGTGCCACTTGTCCCCATCCCAGGTGGAGTCACTGCTGTTCTCATCCCTGTCCCCATCCCGGCTGCAGGTGCCACTGTCCCCATCCCATCTGGGGACACCGCTGTCCCCAACCCTGTCCCCATCCCAGCTGGAGGTGCCACTGTCCCCGTCCCATCTGGGGACTCCACTGTTCCCATCCCTGTCCCCATCCCGGCTGGAGGTGCCACTTGTCCCCACGCCTGTCCCCCACCCTCCTTGGGCTCCAGTTGCCGCTGTCCCCCCCCCGTCCCCCCCCGTGCCAGCCCACTGTCCCCATACCCGCAGGCAGGCGGTGAGGTTGTGGCACAAGGGGGGTGTCCCCGGGGTCAGCACCAGCGCCTTGTGCCAGGAGGACTGGTGGCCCTGCAGCAGCAGGACCCTCCGGGACAGCTTGGGCTTCAGTCGGTCCAGCTGCAGCTCAGCATCGAGGTCTGGCAGGGCAGAGGGGGACATGGCACTGGTGCCACCCCAGCAGTGCCCCTTGTCCCCTCCCCAGGTGACGCCGGCACTCACGGATGCTCTTGGGAATGTGCTGGCCCGTCACGCTGACACACAGCACCACAGGGAAGCTGCGAGGGGGACAGCACCCAGGGGTGCTCAGGGACCTGCCACCATCCCTGGGGCAATGTCCCCAAACCGGTGGTGTCCCTCAGCGGTCCACATGACACTGTCCCCATGACATGGCTCACCAGCTGACATTGGCACTAGAGCCGGGCAGGGCATGATCCAGGACCTTGGGGTTCAGCCCATCAGGGACACTCAGCTGGGTATGGGCCACCACCACGGGCTGTCCCCTGGGACATGGGGACAGAGCTGAGGTGCCAGGAGACCCCAGGCAGGGACCCCCGGGCCATGCGCCACCAGAGCTGGGGGGATGGGCACTCACCTGTACACGGCCACCTTGGCCGCCCCGTAGGCACCCACCAGCAGATCTGCAGGGACAAGCAGGGGGTCAGTGACGGGGTAGGTGGCACCAGGACGGCGTGGCAGTGACCACGTGGCACGGCCGTACCGGGGTAGCCGTTGCCATCCAGGTCCGTGGCACCGCGCAGGGCGAAGCCGAAGGCGGCTGGGCTGGGGAAGGGGCTGTCGAGGCGCTGGGTGGGCACCGGCATCAAGCCCTCGCTCTGCCCACGGAAGATGAAGACCTGCCCGCTGCCGCTGTCACCCCCCAGCGGGGCACCCACGGCCACATCTGGGGACAGCGGGGATGTGAGCACCCACCAGGACACCCTGCCTCAGTTTCCCCAGTGGTTCAGCGCTGGCAGAGCCCCCCCCTGCCCACCACCCCTGTGCCAGCCCGGTGTTACCGCCGTAGCCGTCCAGGTCCAGGTCCCCGAGGCTGGCAATGGCGGCGGCGAAGCGGCCGTAGGGGTGGGTGCCCGTCAGGGTCTGGGGGGGCTGCGCGAAGGGCTGCCGCCTCCCCCCCAGGTAGAGGTAGAGACGCCCCACCTCGCTGCGCTGGCCATCGGGGCGCCGGGCCATGTACAGGGGGGCACCCACCAGCACGTCGTCCCTCCTGCGCCCAGCACGGGGGTCAGGGTCCCCAGGTTTGGGGACTGGTGGCACCCAGGGATGTGCCAGGCGGGGGGCAGCACCCTAGGGTGTCCTCATGGGGGATGGAGTGGGGGGGGCACAGTCTTGGCTCTTACCCATCCCCATCAACGTCAGCCACGGCCACCGTGTGCCCGAAGTATGATGCCACCTGGAAAGGGCCCGTGTGGAGCAGGGGGGCACGGGGGGGGGGGGCAGGGAGGGTTGTGCAGGGGCGCCGTGGGGGGTGCTGGGTGATGAGGGGGGTGGTTAGGTGCTGGGATGCTATGGGGTGGGGGTGCAGGGGTGCTGTGTCAGCACGGGGAGGGGGTCAGAGGGGTGTTGGGGGGTGCCAGGGGGCAGTGGGCAGGGGGGCAGCAGGGAGCCGTGGGGCACTAAGGGGGGCACTGGGGGTGACAGGGCAGGGTGCTGGGGGTGCTGGCACACGGCACCTGGGGGCAGTGGGGGCAGGGGGGTGGCGGGGCAGGGGGGTAGGGGGTTGGGGGCATGGGGACGTGCTGGCGCAGCGGGGGGTACCTGCTCGCTGGCGATGCCCCACCGCCGGCGCAGGGTCGCCCCCGCACTGAAGATCTCCACCTGCCCAGAGCAACGTCAGGCCCCAGCCCGGGGGGCCACACCGGGGGGCCTGGCCATGGCGCTGTGTCCCCCCAGGCGCCCCCCCAGAGCAGGGCACCAGGCTCCCGGCACCACTCACCTCGCCCCTCGTGTTGCTCTTGTTGGGGACCCCCACCACGAACTCTGCGGGGGACAAGAGCCCTGAGTGCCCCCACCATGGCACTGGGGTGGGCACGGGGACATCCCCAGCACTTCGGTGGGCTCAGAGACCCCCGGCACTGGGGTGAGCATGGGGGCATTCCCAGCAGCGGGGTGGGCACAGGGGCGTCTCCAGCACCGGGGTGGGCTCAGAGACCCTCGGCACCGGGGTGGGCACGGGGGCATCCCTGGCACCGGGGTGGGCACAGGGGCATCCTCGGCACTGGGGTGGGCTCAGAGGTCCCCGGCGCTGGGGTGGGCATGGGGACACAGAGATGGACACAACCTGTGTCCCTTGGGAGGGGAGGGCACTGCAGAGACCAGGGGTGCCCAGGGCCCATCCCCCACCCCACCCCCACCCCGAGCAGCCCTGGCCCCCCACCCAACCAGCCTTACCTTTGGTTTTGGGGTTGTCATCGAACTCACCCACGGCCAGAGAGTACCCTGAAGGGAGATGGGCACCGATGACCCCCGCTGCCGACGACCCCCGCTGTGCCCCGGCACGAGCCAGCGATGGGACAGGGCCCCCCACGCCCGCTGCTCACCCCGGTACCCATCCTCGTACTCCCTGTCCACCGGCTCCTCCGTGGGACGCCCCGGGCGCTCCGGCCACAGCAGGGACTTGCCATGGAAGCGGGTGAGGATGGCATCCACCTCCACCGAGTACAGGAGCCCTGGGGACACCGGGACGGGCACCAGCATTGGCACGGCACCCGTTGGCACCCACCCGGGGCTGCTAGTGCTGCTGCGGGTGGCACCCATGGGGGTACCCCGTCCTGGGTGCCCACAGCCCACCGTGCCCACCCAAAGGCAGGCAGGACTCACCCGTGAAGTAGTACCCGCCAGGGGCACCCAGCACCAGCGTGCCATCCTGTGGGAGAGCTGGCATCAGCACCCACCCTGGCAACCCCCCTTTGCATCCCCCACCCTGACACCCACACCTGGGTACCATCCTGGCCACCCCAGGCACCCTCAACAGCATCCCCACGGGCATCCCCAGGGCACCCCGGTCCCACCGCTCCCCCAAACCCCCTCTCACCGCTGTGACGGCTGCGCTGAAGCCGATCTCGCAGTAGCGCCTGTCGTAGGCTGCGGGCACAGGGCAGGGTCAGAGGGGCCAGGGGTGGGGGGCACCCGCCGCCCCCACCCACCTGCCCTCACCGTAGTAGCTCTCGCGGTAGGTGCTGGCCATGAGCTGGTCGCGGCACGGCGAGTACCAGGCGACGCGCTGCAGCCCAGGGGCACCCACAAAGCAGGTGCCCGTCGGGGTGCAGAAAGCCTCGTGCTGCCCGTCCATGGCGTTCCAGTGCTGCAGTGGGGCACAGGCCTGGGGACAGGGTGGGTGCCCACCATCCACCATCACCCACCACCACCCACCATCACCACCCACCCCCCACCATCACCCCCCACCCACCACCACCCCCCAAGGGTGCCCACACATCTGGGTGCCCACGACCCCCCACCACCCCCCACTGCCCCCACCACCACCACCACTCATCACCACCCACCACCACCCCCCAAGGGTGCCCACGCACCTGGGTGCCCACCACCCACCACCACCATCCCCCAAGGGTGCCCACACACCTGGGTGCCCACGATCCCCCACCGCCCCCACCACCACTCCCCACCACCACCAACACTCACCACCACCCACCGCCACCCCCCAAGGGTGCCCACGCACCTGGGTGCCCACCACAACCCACCACCACAACCCACCACCACAACCCACCACCACAACCCACCACCACAACCCACCACCACAACCCACCACCACCCACCATCACCCACCACCCACCATCACCCACCACCACCCACCACCCACCACCACTCACCACCCACCATCACTCACCACCACCCACCACCCACCACCACCACCACCCAAGGGTGCCCACCCACCCACTGGGTCACCCACCACCACTTTGCCATCCCAGCTGGTGACGGACGCCCCCAGCCACTGGTGTGACTTGTAGGTGTGGAGCTTCAAGGTGCTTTGGGTCTCGGTCTCGTTCCCTGGGGGAGCGGGAGAGGGGGAGCGTGCCGCGCTGGTGGCCCCCCCCACGCCCACCCATCACCCCATGGCGCCCACGCACCTGTAGTGTCGATGGGGAGGGGGTGGCAGGGGGTCTTGCCGGGGGGCCAGGAGCAGAGGAAGACGGCACCGGGCTGAGCCACGCCGGGCTGGGAGGTGTTGGCGCGGGGTGCCCCCACCAGCACGCTGGGGCTGGGGTGGGCACAGTGGGTGTCGGGGGGGGGGGGGGCGGGGAACGGGTGTCGTGCCCAACCCCAGCCCCCCGCTGTCCCCTTACCTGCCCTCGGTCATGTGGAAATCCAGGGCGAAGCCGAAATAGCTGTCGGGGGGTCCCTGGTAGGTGGTGGGGGGGTCCCGGAGGAGCCCCAGGGCAGGGGCTGAGTGTGGCCCCCCCAGGAGCAGCAGGGCCCGGAGCAGGGCAGCAGCCCCCATCGCCTCCCTGAAATGCGGCCGGCAGCCCCGGCACAGCCTGTCCTGGTCCCTGCTTATCTCTGGGGTCACAGCTGGGGACAGGGACAGGGGCACAGGAAGGCCCCCCCCGCCCGCCCCCCGCTGCCACCGGGGAGCCAAAGCAGTTTGGGGGGAGCAGGGGGGACGTGCTGCCTCTGCCCGGGGGGACGGCGGTGCCAGCCCTGGCAGAGCAGGGCAGGAGGTGGCAGTGCCACCGGGGGGCACATGGGGGGGTGGGCCAGGGCCAGGGCAGGAAGCCTGTGCCCACCGCCCCCCTTCCGCCAGAGGCTGGGGCCAGGTCCAGCCCCCCCCTCCCCGCGGGGTGCCTATCGGGGCGCAGGCAGCTGCGGGCTGGCCAGCGGAAACCCAGCGGGGGGGGGGCACGGCCACGGGTGCAGGGGCCACGTCCCTCATCCCCTGGGGTCCCCTCCGCAGCCAGATGGAGCAGACATGGAGGGGGGGGGCACCTGGCTCCCCGCTCTCACCCGCCCCCCCCAGCCGTGGGCCATCGCCACCAAACTGCAGCCCCTTCCCCAGGGAGGGGCACCCCGAAGCCCTGCTGGGGAGATGGGGGGGCCGGGGAGCGCTTTGCAGGGGTGCAGCCACCGCATGGGGGGGGGCAATGGGGGGGGGGCGAACACGGCCACAGCCAAGCGAACAAGGGGGCTCCTTGTCCTTGGCGCAGGAAAGGGCCGAGTCGGCTCTCCAGCAGCTGCTTAATTAATTCGGCTTAATTCTTCAGCTTAATTAGTTCAAACCCGCTCCATGAGGGTGTCCCAGGCTGCCGGGGGGTCCCCTTGCCGACCCCCCTTGCCCACCGGGAGCCAGGAGTGGGGAGAGGCACGGGAGCACCTCGATGCAAGCCAGCCCCCCCCCCCCCCCCGCCCCCGTACAACGGGGCAGCCACCGGTGGGAAGCAAGGCAGAGACCAGGGCGGGGGGGCTGGGCACCCCAGGGTGGTCCCCGCTGCGCCCAAGCAGCAGTGCAGCCCCCGAGGGGGGACGCAGCCCCCTGCCCAGGTCTGTGCCGGCCCGTTGGAGCAGCTGGAGCCTCTTGGCCCGGAGCTGGGGCTGAGCGCGGCTCAGCACCGCGGCACTGGGAAAGGGGCACGCCGGGGCCTGGGGTCTGCACCCAGGGGCAGGGGTCTTCCCAGGCTGGCAGCAGCGAGCACCCAAACCCGGCTGACCCCCCCGCCAGACTGCTTTATGGCAACTCTATTTCTTTCTCCCATCAAATTCCTTCTTTTTCCGTTCCTTGCGATACCTCCGCGCTCTCGCCCACCCACCCGAGCAGCCGCAGGGCCCCCCCAGAGCACAGCCCAGGCAGAGGCAGGTCCCATCCTGCACCCCCAACCCTGGCAACATTCAGGGCTTCCGAATTTTTGCCTTTAACCAAATCAGGACCTTCAGTTAGGGAGGCCGGCGCGCCTCACCCCAAGCCCTCGCCCCCCCAACACTCCTCCAGGCTGGCAAAGGTGGAGAGGGGCCTGGAGGGGGGCTAGCGGGCCACCAGGCCACCTCCATGGCAAGCCAGAAGCTGCTTGGCCAAATGGCTTCAGAAATGAGCGTGGTGCTGGTGCTACCTCCCAGCAGGACCAACGCTGCAGGGACACCCAAGGGCTGTCCTTTAAATGTCCTTTAAAAAAAACAAAACAAAACAAAACCAACCAAAAAAACCCAACCAAACACACAACAAAAAATGGGGAGTACATTCTCTCTGTATCTAGCTCAGCATCTTTCAAGCAAAGTATTCAAATTAAAAGTAGTTTTACTCAATGAACCAAGCATCTAATACTGTTATTTTAAGAAAAAGCCCAGGGCGACATCATGATCAGATGCAGCAGCTCCAAGTCATCTCACGCAACCATACATTTTTTTTCCACAAATCATTGGTTTATTAGAAAGGTTTTTCTCCCCTCATTTTACAGCATATATATATATTTATATATATATATATCTCTTATGTGACAAAGTTAAATACAGTCTGTTTATGCCTGTTAAGTAATGATAGGTTAATTATTTTTAGCACTATTCTGGAAGTCAAAAAAAAAAAAAACCAAAACCCCTGACTGCAGTGTGAAGGGTGCCAGAACACGCGTATTGAATCTAGAAGCTAATGAAGCTCAGCATTGAGACATTAATACTGTATTCTGTTAATTATTTACAGAGAAATTGAGTCCCCTTTTTTTTTTTTTTTTTACCATTGTGTTTCAGTCCGACCTTAAAGAGTGACGAAGCTCAAGAATTTTCGATCCTTCGAACCTCTGCCCGGGTCTCGGTGCTGCGCTTCAGGGGAGGATGGGGAGGGGGATGCCACGCAGCCGGCACGTGCTCCGCATCCCCCCTCGCTGCCTGCTCTGAAATCAGGCCCTACAAAGCCCCCCAGGGTGCCCCTGAACGGCTCTAACACGAGAAGGACCTTGAACCCCGGAATACCCGGGTCAGCAGGGACAGCGGCAACTCATCCTGGTGCGACGGGAAGAGCCTGCGGATGGAGAAGCCTCCCACGCTTAGTGTTAGCTGCAGTGTCAGAACCAACGGAGAAATCCCTTACGGACCATCACGGGCAGGCACAGCCTCAACAGATCAGTCCTAAACCACCTCTGCCTGCATGTAAAGTGACAAATCGTTACGGGAAAAAGGCTCTTCCTTCACCAGAAGGCTGTACTCAACCGCACAGCCAAGCTGGCACCTCCAAATCACCCTGGGGTGGGGGGAGGAAAAAACAAGGCTGGGAGGGGGTATTTTATATTCTGGGAGACAACCCAAACTCCTGACGCTCCTGAGACTGCCTCCAGTAGCTGCTTCCCTCCGCCAAGCCGGCAGCCACCGCCTCCCAATGCCATTCATTAGCTGTTAGAGTCACCAGTGTCGTCCACGCACCTCACCTAGTCCAAGTCTCGCTTTTTTTTTCTTCTGCAAAATGCTAAATGAAGATTATTTTTTTTTTACATTTTATAGTACATAAAAACTTCAAAAATACATGAGCTTGATAAAATATACATGCTTAGTCATTTTGCATCTAGCTGAAACTATAAAGTTGAACCTTTACAAGTGTCTTATTTCACCTACAGCAAACATATTTACACAAAAGCCACCAGAACAAGTACCACTAAAAGAACTGGCTGTAAAAAATATTATTGCGGTATACTACAAATGTAACCTTTTTATATGAGCTACAAAAAGCAGCATCTTTGTTTACAGAGTTCAGTGCAATTCTTTACATAAAAAAAAAATCCTATAAATTAATAAAGAAACCATCAGTATTACAGAGGAAAGAACACGCTTTACATACCCCGGCCACTCTCCCCAGTCCTCTGTATTGCTTCAATTCCTAAAGGGATTTTTCTTCTCTCTCTCATCCAAGTGTCTCTTTCCCAACACCACAAAAGATGGAAGTCAGAATGACATTTATTGTTTTTCCCCCCCGCTCCTCTCTGGAGAAGAGTGGTCAAAGCCCAGATTGAAATCACCAACCCCCAAAGCCAGAACCTCTCTCCAAGTCCAGGATATCCAGAAGGCGTCAAGGTGCAGCCCTCGCGCAGGAGAATGCTAATGCAGGATGGAGAAGGGTCAGAGCTCCAGGCGCACGTGCAGCTCCTCTCTTCGGCTTTAAAATAAGATCTTACTTCCACCTTTGCTGCTCATGCCGAGGGAAACCCCCCCCCAGGGATGCAGCCAAGAAACCTCCTGTAATGCCTGACAACTGGTACCTGCCCAGCCAAAGCAAGAGCGGCGCTGCCCTCCACCGGTCTCCTCGCCAGGACCCACAGCTGTCAGTTACTGAATGTTTTATCGCTGATTACAAGCTGGATTCAATCATGCTATTTTGATTAGATGACCTGATTAAAAAAAAAAAAGATTTTGAGAGCCCTATGAGTCTGTATGAAATCTCATTTATCATCTACAAGGCGGCAGAAGGAAGATGACCAAGGGTAAGAATCCAGGGAAAAAAGCCTCGCCGAGTATCTTGCTGGTCTACACGTGAAATGGTTCTTCTAGGCTAGAGTGCGGCGGCGTGCACGGAGGTGTCGGGGACGCGAGAGTCCCTGGTAGCAGATATACAATGCGTACAAACCGACCTGTCGCCTGCTGCTACCCAGCCCTCGAGCCTTTGGCTTCTTTGGCTGCTAAAGAAGTGAAAGGAAATTCTCACCTGCCAACCGGATCAACTTCAAGCCCCTTCCCAAAACGCAAAAAATCCTCCTTCCTCCAAGGTTACTTCATTTTGTCCTTCATGTGCCGTGACTGGGTGGATGCTGCAAGTCCTGTCCTGAGAAAATGGGGTGCAGCAAAGGGTGAAGATGTAACGCCGTAGCGGCCGCAGCAGCAGCAGGTCTCGGGGCGAGAAGGGTTGGGTAAAGAGCATGAGGAACTGGATGAAAAGTAAAGGGGCCCGGATGGATAGCTGATGCTGGAATGATGTGGATGGGGTGGCTGGCTAGAAACGTAGCAGGGTGCCCTGGAATAATCGAGTGGGTCAAATGGGATAAAGAAATGGGTGTCAGGTGGGGCTGGGGGATATGATGAACCTGAGCGAGAGGCTGGGGATGGGGGTGAGGGTGAATCCCGATGGCGGCGGCGGCGGCGGCTGCGTGGTGCTGCAGGATGGCGTGCTGCACGGTGGTGATGGAGGTTGCGGATGCCGCTGCTGGCTGCTGAATGTGGATGGGCTGCAGGGCAGGCGCTGCCGGCGCCAGGGCTGCCGAGGCAGGAAAGGCCTTGACCTGCTTTGCCAGAAGCTGCTGCTGAATGTGCTGCTGCGCAGCTTGCTGCAGCTTACTGTACTTCTCCATTTCTTCGGGTGTAAAAGTGATGGGCTGGCTCTCGAGCGGTGCTAGAGAGGAATCTTCTCCCCCTTCCCGATCCCCTTCGATGCTGGGCTCCCCGCTCTGAGGCACATAGCCAGAAAAGTGATCGACATCTGGAACTAAGGGCATCATACTGGTTTCCACTGGGACCGGCTGGTTGCCCCCTTCCATACGTTCTAGCCCATCGCCATCACTTGGATCCGAGAGGAAGTTGTGTGACATGACCAGATCTCCAGAGCCAAAGCACTCGGGGAGTGTCGGTGCTTCGAGAGGCATGGACGGCATTTCCACGGCAGGTTCCTCACGTTTCTGCTCATCCAAAGGTTTATCCTGAATCACCATCACCACTTCTTCCAGGAGAGACTGGTTGCCCAACTGAGCCTCCTCCATGCCTTGGGAAGCATCCTCAGAATCCGACAGCTCTTGCTCCTCGCCCCTCTCCAAGCCAGACTCTTCATATCTTTTGGTGTTTGGTTTTCGAATCGTTGGCAGTTTCCCAATTAAGGGGAGAACCGGTTTGTTGCCCAAGGAAGGAGGAAGTTTCGGGCCAAAGTAGCCCTGGGGAGGATCTTTGAGCTTTATGCCCACCTTGTTTGCCCCCGACAGCATCTCATCAGCAACGCAGGGCTTCTTCTCAACCTTCCTGGATTGAATCTTTTCCAGGAGTAGTTTTGCAGTGACGGAGTTTCTCTCTTCCGGACTACAGTCACCTTCCGAGGCCCTCCCCGTGCCAGAGCCGCTGCTGTTTTGGGAGAGCGAGCCAGATCCTTTCAGGTCCTCTCCTTTGCCATCTTCTTTCTTCAGCAACGATCCTTCGCTTCGGCCTGTCCGGAAATAGTGAGGAGATTGTGAGCGATAGATTTTGGACCTGATGAAGTCTCTTCTCCCAGACCTCCTCTCTTCGGGGCTCTCGTGGCCTCGTGAGCCCTTTCTTGAGAGAGACCTCTGCGAGTGGCTCCTCGTGCTGCGGCTGCGATCCCTGCTATAGCTGCGGCTCCGTTTCCAGCTGCGACCTGTCACGCTTCGGCTTCTCCTCTTGCTTCGACTGCGGCTGCAGCTGCTGCTGCGTGTTCTGCCCCGGCTCCTTGTTCTTGACCTGCCTCGAGGGTGGGTTCGGCTCCTGCTTCGACTCCTTGACCTGCTCCTACTCGAGCTGTAGTCATCTTCAGAAGAAGAATACTTGCGCCGCTTCGATCTGTGATTTGAGCTGTTGTAGTCAGAGTCATCCTCAGAGTCCTGGGACCGCTTGGAATGGCACCTCGACTGGTCACTGTAATCGCTGTAGCTATCATCCGAGTAACTTCTCCGACGGCTGTACCGGCTGTGGTCCGTGGAAGCGTCAGAGCTGCTCGAATACGACCTGTGAGAGGAGTGCCTCCGCCCCGACCTGGAGCGGCTCCTGGAGTGCTCGCTGCCGGAGTCATAGTCATCGCTGTACTGCGACGGGGATTTCTGCTGGCAGTGCTTCCCGTGGGAGCCCTCGTCGCTGTCGTAGTCCCCGCTGCTCTGCCGGCTCCTGCGGCCGGCCCTGCCCAGGGAAGGAGCCAAACACCGTCTCCTCGAAGCAGGTAACTGCTGCAGGTCAGTCTTGTGTTTTTTGCTGCCATGCTCTTGGCAGGAGTTACCACCATCCTCTTTCTTACCACTGCTTCCCTCTTCAGCAGACAGAGACTTCCTCTGGGACTCCTGAGAGCACCGCTTTTTCTTCTGGAAATGGCTACAGTCTTCAGACAGTTCAGTTTTTAGCACCCGTTCCGACTCAGCAGAAAGAGATGATTTGCCTTTTCTGTGCCTGCGTCTTTTCCGTTTCTTGGGTTTCTCCTCCCCCAGGTCAGTTTTCCGGCCCTTCTCATCGGCTTCCTCCTTGTGTTTGCGTTTGTGTTTGCTGGACTTTTTGTGCTTCTTTTTCTTTTTGTGTTTGTGGGATCTTCCAGACTTATTCTTACCAATTATGCTTTTACTACTCTCCTCTCCCTCCCCCTTACTAGCGCTTGCCAAACTGCACTCTTGCTTGTTCTGGGAGCCACAGGTGGACAGAGATTTGTTTTCCATTTTTAGAGCAGAACTGTTACCTATACTTTCTGCCTCCTTGGGTTTGCTTATCTCACCGGATTCTGTGCTCTGACTGTTTTCTTTACAAAGACTCCCTGTGTCCTTCGATTTCTCTGCCCCTTTACCTTTACCATCTTTGTTGCGAGAGAGCTTGAAATCAAAATACAGGGGGTTACAACTGTATGAAACAGACGGTTCTGCTTTGGTAAATATGAGAAGCTCTGAAGGCCACTGGAGAGTTGTGCTCTCATCTTTACTCAGAACAGGGAAAAAAGGTCCTGTCGGATGCTTTGGTCCTTCAGAGGCATCTTTACAGCCTGAGACAGGCTGAGCAACTTCTTTAGTAGTGTCTGGCTCGGGGACGTTGCTCTCTGTAAGATGCGTGCTCTCCTGCACACTTGCATTTTCTAGGACTTCTTTTAGCTCTGTTTTGCCCTGCTGAGCTGCAGTTTCAGTAGTACTCTGCTCCTTCTGCTGCCCCGTGCTCTCAGCAGCCTTCTCTGTGTGCTTGCTGGGTTTGGGTTTTGGAGAACTACCCTTTTTAACTTCATGCGTGTTTTTTTTGTTCATGTTTTCAGCTTCCATTTGTTCCGTAGACTTCATGAAAAGCAGGAATTGAAAATTAGGCTTTACTTTACAGTGGGCTGGGGGAATATAGTGGTAGTATTCTGGTTCAGCTGCCATTGGTCCATCTTCTCGCCTCATCTTTTTTAGTTTAGATAATGTAGTGGCTAGAGACCCGCTGTCTTTGTCATGTTGGTCATCTTCCTCTGTCTTGCCATCCGAATTATTTGTGCTTTCGCCCTCGCCAGACTTCTGCAGGCTCCCCGCATCCGAGGACCCTCTCTCATCAGCTTTTGCTCCATCTGCAGAGCTTGATTCTTCCACGTGGTCCTTGAAAACAGAAGCTATGGTCTCCAGCTTTACCGGAGTCTTCTTAGCAAATGAAAACGACACGCCTATCTTCTGCAGCGGAGTTCCCAAAGTGTTCTTAATGCCGAAGCCGATCGCTTGCGCTGTCTGGACGGGCATTTGGCTTGGCATAACAGTGCCACCGACTTGTCCAGTGTTTAGGAAACCTCTGTCCATTGTCATCTCTGTAGCTTGGCCAGAAGTCGTCTGGATGAAAGAGCTGCTGTTGGCTGCAGAATCGTCATCGTCTCCGCCTTCCTCATCCACAGCCACAGTGGTGGTTCTGAACATGGGTCCACTTCCAGGAGCACTGTATGGACAAGTTAAAATAGAGGAAACAGCTGACTGCCATCTGTATACCTCTGCAGCTTCACGCCTCATCTAAACCAGTCTTTCACACATTTCAAGTGCTCTTGCATCCAGAAAGAAGCATTAAAACAGCATTATACAGCGGCTTGGGATTTTTAATATTAGATAACCGATCAAAATGCATTGCTGGATATAGCAATTTGGGGATGCTCTGGACCACTGGTTTAGTGAATTCACTCCTACCAAAACGACAGCACGAGGCCGAACTTAAGCACGGCACTTAACCCTTGAAACTTAACACAAGATTACAGGAGCAAGAAAGCCAGTGCAGCAAAGGGCTGCAGCCCCACGCAGGGCTCCATCACACACGCTCCAACGGTGCTCGGGGATCCCCTGTACTCACCATTCAGGCTGCCTCCTCTGTTCTGCCAGTTCATGCAGACGTCGGAGGGCTTTCTCCTGCTTCCTTTCATCTTTACGTGATCTTGAAGAGACATTGCGAGCAAATTCCCTTTGCTTGAGATCTTTCAACCTCTGAGGCAAAAGAAAGCAGGAAAATGGATTAGATAAAAGTGGTTTGCGGTTAAGTGTCTGAAAAAGTCTCTCTGCTGTAGCACTGGAAAGTACGCTGTAAAGCCCCTCCCCAGTAACGTTTCTTGAGCTAGGATAGAGCAACAGCATCTTAGCTCAACAAACCAAATGGAGCACATTGCCATCCTCCCAGTAGCTAAACGAAAAGACAACTGTTGATCACTTTTGGCTATGACTTCAAGTCTGTGTATATGCATTTCCAATCAACATTGCTGGTTTTCTTTAGCATGTACAATAAAGCTGATTTCAAAGCAACAAGCAAATTCTGGAAGGAAAGGGGGGGGGGGGGGAAGACTGTTTATTTTGCTGCTCTTGCAGGGTGCAAATGTACTTGACAAACAGTGCATGACAGAAGTCTTAATAGCATGGGCCAAAGAACAGAAAGGGATTAGCTGGTGCAAGAGAGTTACCCAGGTATTATCTTACAAAAGCAATGTACAAATTACATTGGAGAAGGTGCCAAAAATCCCACACAAATGATTCCGGTAAGCAAATAAATAATACAACATACACCACAAACAGTTACTTGCTTTTCCTGACAGTAGTTCTGAGACGGTCTCTCAAGAAACAAAATGCTCTAAAATGCAGCAGGGTCTTTTGGGGCTGAATACTTCAAAGGGCAGAAACACTAAGTTCCCCAGAATTCTTATCATATGAGGAAGTAAACCCAAACCCAAGGAATTTCAAACATGGTAACATCGCTGAGGAAATCTAGATATCCAAATTCTAATAATAGAAATCAAACATCCAAAACAGAGAATTTTTGAAAGTCCTTGTCCCAAAGCGCTAGGAAAAGAGGCTGCCGTTTTTCCTTTGAATACATGTGAAAATTCACAAGGCATGTTTTTTAGTGTGCTGTCAAGTTTAAGTAACAGAAAGCAGCAAAGAAAGACCACTACCATCCCAAGGGATTAATTTTTCTTTTTTTGGTGCACAATTTGAAACCCTTTCAAAAGGCCCACTTCCAGAAAGCATTGTGGACCCAGCTTTTGGAAGTTTAATGTTTTTCAGGCATTTGATGAAGGGCCTGAAAGACTAAAAGTGCTCAAAGCAGCAATCAGTTCAGAAAAATTCTCATAGAAGACATACAAATTATCGGTGAATTCTAAATATACCTTCTAGCTGGCTGACTCTGCCTCTTTAATGGAGCAGAGTCAGACTGGTACACACAGCAAAGCAGTGGATCTGAAAACTAACCCAAAGCTCAAATTAGAGGAAATAAGTTGGCCCAATGTAAAGAGAACATTGCTTTGTGAAAAGGGAAGATTTGACAAGACAGAGGATTCTCTTACCTAATCGTATTTACTAAATGTGGTTGAGCGTTACCAAATCGGAAGGGAGGACACACAAAAGAAAATACAGCTATAGACACTAGTAGAAAGAAACTCACTCTTGTGATCTGGGCTCCAAAATTAGAAGGGTTTGCTTTCAATACATCAGCTGAAAACGTCACATCACAAAGAAAAAAAGAAAGTAAAAATATAACAAGAGTGGAAGGGGGAGGGGGGAAGAAAGAAAAAGCAAACATTACTACACAGGCTCTTGGTGTGTCTGTGAGCTACTCTACGGGGAAGGACCTGAGCCAGCAAGGCTACGGGACCGAGCTTAGGAATTCTGGAGCAGAAGGGAGGGATGCACATACACATACACGCACAGACACAGCAATGATCCCACCTGGAAGAACAGAGCTACTTTCACCAGGACAAGTAAAGGGCTCAAGGGTTTTGTGGTGTATGTTAAACGTTGAATACTGAATTTTTTTCCAAGAGGGAGAGGGGGGGGAAAAAAAATGGACTAAGCAATGCTATCAGCTTTTTCATGCTGATTTAAAAAGCGTATCTAAAATGCTCCAGGAAGTCACCAACAGCTGACAAAACTATTTAACTGGGGTTTGATGCCAACTCTCTAGATCACTCAACCATTTGGAAAAAAATACGACCCAGCTATTTACACCAGAAGTGAACTGTGACCTTTTACTTTAAAGAGGAAGGTGCAATGGTGCACTCAGAACGCCACCTCCACCCCCCTGGCATGGCTTTAAACATCTCCCCGTGAAATACAACGGGCTCAAAGTCAGTTGATAGAGATGCAGCTGCCCACAATGCAATCCTGTCTTCATTACAACAGACAGCTTGAATGAAAACAGAATTTAAATGCCCATTTCCTTAAATGCTGACCTTTGCGTGCCTCTGCTCCTACTCAATGCTTACAAATCAGAAGTGACGAAGCAAATGAACTATCCGATGCACTGCCAACTCCAGAATACGCAACACAACCCCACCTAGCTACACTGATACCTGCACCCTGTAAAATGATAAACCACTAACCGGGGTTTTGAGACTGCTGAGAATTTCATACTCCCCACATCAGGGAGAAGTCGGTCTGATTTTACAAAGCTGACTTTACAAAGGACTAAGAGATCTCAAGGTTGAGTTTCTTTTTGATGCACAGGGGCCAGAAGGAAGAAGTAGAGGATAGAAAAGCTCCACAACCGCACCATGCCAACTCCTTGGGAATGTAAAATATAGAACATAACGTCGCTGAGCATCTGACTGATCTAAAATGACGCACCTATCATCAGAAATGATTTCTTGCGTTTGCAAAGAGCCAAGTTCCAAGAAACCTGGCTGGACTGCGTTATCTTGCGTAAATGCAATTTGGGGTAGGGGAAGGAGGGACAACAGAAGACCAGACAGCTCATCTGTAAAAACAAATCACTACAGGAATAGATACGGAAGGCTATGCTTGCAGGCAGCTGATCAGCACTGAACTTTTAAAATAGCCAGAACTTTTCAAAATATCCTGTCAGAGTTAACTGCTACCTCACTGTTTCGAGTACGTAATTTAATCCACTCATTTATCCACGCAAATAACAGTAGACAAGCAGTTAACTACAGCTATGCCTACCCCCCTCCCCCAAAACCTAACTGGGGTGAAGCAATTAAAAGCCTGAAGTACAATTTCACAGTAGTAAAAGGAGTGTATTGAAGCAATGAAATGCTTTCCAGCATACTCCAGGTCTCAGCCTTCCCAGAAAGCTATCTGAACTAAATCGATATTTAAACTAGGCTTACACTAAAGAAATTTCCACCTAATCCTGAGGCAAGCATTCATTATTCTAATCCTCCAAAATCTCTAAATTACTTTTAGGATCACACCATATGTGCGGGTGTTCGCAGAGGACGGACAGCTGCAGGAGGCACGCAGCGCTGCCGCATTCAGGGGGAAAAAGGGGCAGCTAAGAAATTTGAACGGGAATTTAATGGAGCCACTCCATCATCCTCCGGGAGCTCCTCCCCAACAACTACGGAAAAGGAGCCCTGGGAACCTATCTTCTTGATGTGAAACCAGCCTTTTTTTAGTCTTTCCACAGTGCACAGCAAGATTAGAACATCTCCAATAGGATCAGAACCCCCAACCTGTATTAAAGCAAACATGCAACTTCATGCTACTATAGGATTTAAAAATTAGGAGGCGGTTTTTCTTCTTCATAGGCAGTGTGTTTTCTGAGGAGCGGGTTTATCTAAGCAGCAACGCATTTACAAACTGGAGGATGATAGTGACCTCAATGCCAAGAAATATGATTCAGCTGGTTTAAGGCTTCAGCTATAAGAAGAGCTGCAGCAGTAAGCCCGGTGACCAGCAAATAAGAACACAAATCACCAGCACTTAAATAAAGCTGTCCATATTTCTGCAGACTAGAAGCAGTACTTCGCTACCTCAAGCCTTCCCGCAGCTTGGTATTGTGTTTTATTAATAGCTGCCGCCCACCTCAGCTTTGTGACAAAGAATAGTATTTTAAGTTTTTAGTGTTGTTTCTAAGAAAACCACTAAGAAGTCTCTAATAAATTTCAATGGGAGTGCAAATCGAGCTCTTAAAAGAAAAGGTTTTCTATAAAATCTGCAGCTATCTCAGCACTCCAGCACAAAGAGGTTACCGTAATGGATTATCTCCCGATCACTGCACATATCAGGAGGAGCCAAATTGGCATACAATGCCATTACCTTACAATTCTCTTCAAATCAGCTTAAATAAGCTGCACTCTGGCATCATTTAAAAGCTCCAGAGATAGCCCGTCACCGACATGTCAAAGTAAATAGAAGGGGGACGATCAGGATGCAGAAATTGTCATAGCAGGGGAAAACTCAGTGCACGCTGGGGCAATTGTGCCTGAGATTTTGCTGGTGAGGCTGTATCCCAGTAAGACCTCCCTCCTACCGAACTGGAGTGCATTGCTTTTCAGGTTCAGGACCAGTGGCAAATGGATTTTCTCAGTTTAAATAGACAAAGCCATGCAATTTCACTGAATTGAGGCTTGCTCGAGAGGCATTCCTTGCCTCAAATCGCAGAGCGGGAAGAGATCACGTTATTCTCAGAGTAAACCCCAGCGCTCTGCTACACCCCCTTGCTAGACCTGAGGATCTGAGACTTTCACGACAAACCTTAAATTCAGGAGAGAGGGATAGACTGGATCCGCATAGAGGGAGATTTCTGCATCGGCTTGAGACAGGAGGCAGCTCATGTGAGAGCACAATGGCATCAGAGCCTACTCCTCCCCTGCTATTGTTCTCAAGTCTCTCTGCCAACCCCGATGAAATAAAATAATAATGTACTTTTCATTACATGCCAGCAGATTTCTGGCTTCCTGAACTTTTGACGTCTGCTCGATTCTTTGCCACAAAAGCTTCTGGGAGTGAACTACACCATTGGCTAAACATGAGCTCAAAGGACGGCAACCTTTATAATTTTATATAAATGAGAATACAAGCCCTGCTTATTTTTGGTAATCCACATTCTTTGCACACTCGTAAATGAAGTGGAAAGAGCAGAGGGTAAAGTGGCACACAACTGCAGTTTTATTTCATCTTAATTTTTCCCCTGGCACCTCTTTTTCAATTTAGGCAAATAGACCACGTGTTAATGCAACACAGATATCCCAGTGACACAAGCCTGCCTGCCCCTCGGGAGGCTAGTGTGGCTTGTAATCATGATGCCCAGGCCTTGCACACTGAGGACTTATTTTATTGAACACTCTCCATGTATAAGGGCTCTTCTGTAAATGTGTTTGCCACCAGCAAACAAGCAGCTGAACTGCTAAAAATGGGTTAAGAAAAATACCGTGGTTTGGTTTTTTTTGGTTTTGTTTTTTTTTTGAGGGTAAAGCACTTCTGGAGGAGAAAAGCCTCCCAGGTAACACCAGCTGTCTCGGAGAGTCTCCCTTCAGCCTTCAACATTCAAGCTGTGCTTGAAGATACAAGTTTTTGGAAAGCACAAGTCCAGTTCTCCCCAAACCAGAAAGTTCAGGGTTTGGATTCAGAGTGCTCATCAACCACAGCAGTGACTGTGTTGGTAGTTTTATTGTGTTTTAACAGATCCCTCCCCCTTGGCATCAGAAGCAAAGATCCAGGTAATTAGGGCATGAAGAGAACCATAGACCTATAGTTTCAGCTCTTAGTTCCACCCTCTTTCCCAAAGAACTTCTTTATGGAAATACAATCCCTTTGTCCTTTTATAAAGAGAATCTATGCAGAATTAATCATCTACACCTCCGAAATGCCACCCGTTTAGAAAAAATATCAAGTGAAAGCTACATAAAAGACTGCATTTCAAACCCGTTAGCATTCTCATAGTTAACCTGGCAAAAGTTCACACAGGAACATGTTTGTTTTTCACATTAAATTCAGAATGGTTTTATTCTGTTGGGTCAGTGACTCAGTAAACAGCTCAACCCTTCATCAGGCATGCTAGCAGGAAAGAGGTGACCGTATGTGAGATTCTTTAAGTTACTGGATGAAGTAAAGAAACCAAACAGGAAGAGCTGACTGTAAATGCTACACTACTTACACATAATTCCAACCATAACTATTTTTGCAAGCTGCTGTAAGTGATGAGCAATACAGATTAGGTTTATTTCATATACCCGGATAAGGTGACCTACACTCATCTTCATGCAAATCTAACATGAAGTGTTCTCTCAATGTCAAAACTCAAAACTGAATTAAGGGCTCACTCGGGTGTAACGCCCCAAGGATACGTTCCCACTAAGTCCAGAGTATTCCAGGACTATGGGAGCTCTCAAGCATCTGGACATCACGTATCTGCCAGAAAACAGCACAAAAATACACGGGCACAACTTCATCACCCAGTTCCCCACTAGCTGCAGTAGTTTTCTTTTACATTTTCCACCTTTTTGATTTATCTGTTCATTATTATTACTCTGTTGACAGTCAGGACCCTGCAACATCAGAGGCGAGGGTCCTTCTAGTCGCTGGGCTCAGGATCTCACCACTAAAAAACCCTGTCAAAGGTATCAGTAGCTTTCCAGGGTACAAAAGTTATGACATCTATGGTTACAGCCTTTTCCAGTTGCTTACTGAAGTATCTTTAAGGGAACAGAGTTTATTTTTCCTCTTCCTGTGCCATCTGTATGAACTCAAGTTCTTTTAGTCCTCTGGCTTCCCCCCAGGAGGGTTGAGCATTTGGTGAATAGATAGAGTTACTCTTCCTTAAAACATCTGTACTTCCCATTTCCAGTATCAACTTAATTAAAAATAAAAATCTAGAGAACAACATTGCACACCTCCAACAAGATGTTTAAAATACAACTTAAACAGGCCAATGGTTTGCGACAATAAATTAAAAGATTATCTTCCCAGTTAAGGAAAACTAGAAATAACTGCCTTTTGGATAGAAACTTGGTGTTGAATTTGATTCAAACATATCCAAATGCTATATGAAACGAGTATAGTCAGGAAATAATATTAATAAAGCCTCCCCTTTAATTGTTTGGTGTTGACAAGTTGGTGGGTCCAAAATTTATCCGGTAGGGATCAATACACTTACCTATCATCCCTGTTTCGCAATAATCCTGAGTTCCTTCCTGGAATACAAGACAGTGTCTTTATAACTCGGGAGTGGAAGGAGATCTGAGGATGGAACATCTATTTATGGGGACAGCCTAATGCTCACTGAGCCACAGAAGGAATAAGCAAGCACTTCAACGTTGTGTGTATGTGTAACTAAAAACACTCAGAAGCAAAAATGATCCTGTGGAAATCTGTTAAACAAGCTACGTAAAAGGCAAAAAAGCACTGTTGCCTCAAGAATTACCGCTGAGAAGCCAAAACATTGCAGAGAATATATACCAAGCCAGTTTCCTGTAATTATCTAGGATACTGTCATGTCTCATCTTTCCATGAAAGCCTACTTTTAAGAAAACTTCGTTTTTCCTCTAAAAATGTATGGTAGTCTTTATGTAACCTTGCCTTCCTGTCCAAAAAGGCAAAACATAATATCAAACGTAACCGTGCAACGTATTGTGAAAAGCACAGCATCTGGGGGTTTTTAAGCTACCTTAAAATTTAGAATAGTTCGTTAGAAATGTGCCTATCTTGAGCAGTAACGAACAACCGATAATGTTACCTAAGCAAATTTAACTTCTTTATTTCTAGGTAGTTTCAAGTTCACTTACTGAACACTGACCCAACAGGGTGACACACATTTCAGCACGACATAAAGCTGGGTAAGCAGTTTTTTTCCCCTAAGCAAAGCATGATTCTTCTTTGTTTACATCCCTGTCTAACTAGAAATTAATGCTGTGTGACGTAACGAGAGTGTGAAGGCTCATTTTCTCTAAAGCCTGCCTGAAGTTACTGCAATGGATGCATATTATCCGAGAACATCAACTCCTTTCAAAAATATTCAGAAGTACCAGGCAACCCCCAAATTTTTTCTAGCAGTAAGAAGGTTACACCACCCTCTGTGCTCCCAAGACATTTTTCTTTCAGGTCACTCTTGCACTCTTGCCGATGCCATCTTTTATACCAAAGGAGGGGTGGTTGCTTTCCACAGGTTTGTTTCTTCCTCCACAGGCTCTCTAGATCCTAGAAAAACTCTCACCCTTGCCAACCTCATGTCAGTCCCTCTACTAATCACCCAAGGGTATTAAAGAGAAGTTGACATCACCATGCTGCATCACCACACTGTAAGAATGTGACACAAACAGGTCCTTCCACCTCCTGAATAGATGCATGTAATTGCACTCAAGTTTCAACCAGGTTGATGGAAAACTTGGAGATGAAGTACACTGCTATCAGGTATCACGACTGTGCTACCAGCTCGGTCAAAGCAGCCTGTTTTCTCAATACAAAGTAAATGAATGAATTTCTGCTCTTCATTCTATTAAACCACAATTCATCACAGCACTCAAACAGAAATTGCCCTGCCATGAAAATTCCTGTTAAGACTCCCTTAGTGAATTTACTTTGAACTATATCCTATACTTAATACACAGGAAGAAAAAAAAAATAATCCTCTAACTCTGTAATGCCATCTTCTTGTTTTTAAGCTGCTGCTTCACTACTATTTTACGAGATCTAGTACTCTACAGCACATCCTCCAGAAGTTACCAGCATTTTAATGATTGTATTGCTAGAATTTATGACTAGGAATATCAAAAAACCTCCTTCGAGCGATTTCATCTCTAGAGGAGCACAACACTGCTATCTGCTGTACATTTACATCTCATTTAGCAGCTTCAAATGGCCAAATAGATCAAGCTAACACATGAAACTTTTTATTCTTTACCGTGCAGTATAAAGTATCATGTAGATACTACGGTACATGCCTACCTTGGGACCAAAGCCAGATCCACACAAGATTCCGAATCCATCATCTCCTGAGGGTTACAGAATTTGGGAAGTGCTCCTTTTTTACGATTCCTTTGACACAGCCCATTATTTCCTAGTCTGTTTTGAGTAACTTGACAGAACACAACCTGAAGTATTAAATGTGCACACGTGGCATATCAGTCTCCAAAGTTGTGCTATTTTAGAAGCTGCCAACTGGGAGCCATCCATACCCATGTGTACTGTTCCCAGTTTAACAGCAGTTAATTCCTGCTCATGGGTCATTCAAAACTGGGCTCCTTGACACCAACCATAGGATGGGCTTTCTTCTTTGTTGTTTTGGGGTTTTTTTTTTAAACTGTATGGTGGAGATGAGAATCTTTACCAGTGACACAAACACCTATTCCCGGGTCTATAAGGCAAAGAGATAATCTGGGGAAATTCAGAGTATTAACCACAAACAAGACCGCTGTGATGAATACAAAATTGATGAACTGTGCTATCAACATTGGTTTACCTGCTTGTGAGCATGATCATAAGAGTTTATGTGGTTGTCAAACTCTTGATGCTTTTGATACTGCTTGTCACAGAGTTCACAGTAGAAGTTTGCTCTGAGGTCTTCCAAAGCCTTGGCAATTGCCTTTTCTTTATCAACATAATCCTGCAAAATAACAAAATGTTTCTGTTAAACTTCCTGTAAAACGAACTGAAAGACAATGAACTAGTCCTTTAAGGAAAAATAGTCCTTCAGAAAACCTTAGCATACACTGATGATAATATTTATTAAGCTGACCAGTCTTTGCAAATTAAAAGGTATGAAGGATAACTTCCCCATGCTGCCAACCTAACCTTGACTCAGTTTATTAACATGGAACATAATCTTGTCATTAGCACAAGTATCAGTAAAAGGAGACTGTTTAGAAAAAGAAATCTACCACTGATGGCAGGAAGGCAGTTTTGCAGCTGCAAGAGAAGAAACTGTTGGATTGTCTGAGAGAGAGGTTCAAAGCCTCGAGCTAACACATAAACAAACTGGCAGCTGCCTGCTCACATAAGATACACAATACACGCATCAAACCAAGGAAGATCACTGCTTTCGGAACAGTCTTAGAACTTTAAATGCTGATACTTCCTCCATTTTGAGTGCTAACAGATGTCTGCTTGATCTCAGTCTGTCCGCAATTCAATAAGGAGGAACACTGATCTGCGGCTGGGAAAGCACAGTTCAGAAACCCTGAGCCTAATTCACTGCAGCATAATTTTTCAGTCAGTGAAATCTTCCCAGGAGCAATGCTGTCCATTAAGCTGAGCTCAAATACAGTGATTGCATGGGGAGTGGGTACAGGTAGTTGCCATTTAATACAAAAAAAAAGAAGAAAAAAAAAGGGGGGGCGCATCTTAGAGGCTGCAGACAAGTATTTTTCTTCCTTTATATAATTCAACATTTGCACAGGTGCAAAGCCAAACCTCCAAGCAAAGGTGAGGTGACTAGATTTACAACAGTCAAATCTTCCCCTCATTTGCTATAAACAAAGTAGCAGCTTTTGGATTTGGCAGTGGCAAAAAGCTCTGGGACTTTGGAAATCCCAGTCCCTCAAGTAGCTGTAATGGCTTGAAGTCTGAGTGCCTGGAAGTGAGTGGGCCTGTGCTGTGCTGCTCCGCCAGCCCCATCCCCAGGGCACAGCCGACGCAGACCTGGGGGGGCTCTGAGACACACTGATCTCAAGGCTAAAGCAGTTTCTTCCTCTAGCCAGGTCGTTTCAACTACAATCCCACCAGCAAAATTAATAAAACATCACCGTTCTTTGCAAGAAAGCTGGGGAAGGTTTACCTTAACAAGATGGAAGCACACACTTGCACTGATGCATGCTAAAAGAAAAAAATACAAGCTACAAATGCTGTATTACAAAGTACACTGTACTAACATCAGTATATCTCATACAGCTATTTACTGTATGCATTTCAACTGGAATAAAATTACATAAGAAAAAATAGCCTAACATTTGAGAAAAAGCACTTAAGAGTTTAAGAGTTTCCATCTTCAATACAAACTTATGGGAAATCTCCTTGCGTTAGCAAGAGGAGCTAGCAAACACTTAAGGATATACTATGAAAGCTTTATTCTTTTTATTTAATATCTTGTTTAAGGCAATATGGTTTGTCTCCCAGTTACCACATCAAAATTACATTAAAATAATACTGCTGAGCATGTTTTCCATAATGCAAAAGTAGTGTAAAAAATTCTAGTACCTGAGGGAAGGAAAAATATCTGAAAAATTCTAGTGCTGAAAGATTTTGTTCAGTTTAAAGCACCGTTCACCTTCTAAATAATAATAATAATAAAAAAATCTATTTCAAAGTTCCTGATTCCATCTATTACCAGAGGCCCTTGTTAAAAAGAAGGAAAAAAAAAAAAATCAACAAGATTATCTGAAGCAGGTCCCCAGGAAGAGAAGAAAACAGAGCAGCATGAGATCCACAGAACAATGACATTTAAAGTTCCTCTGAAACCCTGAACAAGCTTCCTGCGCCATGTGCAGGGTTTTTTTCAGAAAGCATCCTGTGGCTAAACAATGAAAACACAGCCATTTGAGTGATCAGAATCTATACAAAAGAAGGGAATTAAAGAACATTTCTCGCTTGCTTTTTGGTTGCAGAGTTATCTGAAATTCCTTTGAGACTCACTGAATGGCTAATCAGGATGCGGCCACAGTTGGCAATTACATAATGGACTCCCGCAGAGCAATGAAAAAAAATTACCCTTGCAGAGATTTTGCAGAGATTAATACAGAAATGCAAGAGCCTAATGATAAAACATGGTCATAAAAACACACTTGAGTCGGGAGAGACAGCTACCGCTTCACAGAGTTCCTGCTGAATAATGGCAGGAAAACAAAACAGTCTCCGAGAGCAACACTCATTCAATTGCGTTTGGAAAGACAACTGCAAAAACCAAGACCTTTACCATAAATCACACTGCAGACCTGAGATAAAACATCATTACATGCAGCTCCAACGAGAGCTCCTACCAACCACCCTGAAAGGCAGAAATCCTTTGTACTTGACAGCTGCTGGCTGAAGATGCCAGCGTGGCAGCTGGGGGGATGCTGCAGGAAGGGATCCAGGCTTTTGGGCTCACGCTGCCCGAGAACCGCCAAGGCCAAACCTCCCCTGTGCAGCCTGTCAGCAGCATGCCACCCAGCAGGACATGGAAAACAACCAGGAGAAACATCTTCAAGGAGAACGTGCACCTGGATGTGGAGGGAACTGTTCAGCACCGGCTGCATAAACCCATTTAAGAGCACACTTGTACTGTGAAGTGTGCCAGAAGAGATCATTAACTTCCTTCAGATCCAAACTAATAATTAGCTTTAGAAGTAATTACAATGGCTTTTATTTTTAAATGAACAAATATACCAGCAATTCACTTACCACACAAGTCAAGGTCTCAACTTAATAATAAAAAAAAAAAAGGAAAGGAGGCTAAAACTTTTTGTAGCTGAATAAACTGCCTGCAGTATTAACTGTTGAACTGGTGGAATGGAATTTTAGATTTGCCATGGTTAGGTTTAATTCTAATAGAATTGAAACTACTTTTCCATTATTCCTCAAAGAATTAAAATGTATGCAAAACTGGCACTTTATTCTAAGGTCTAGGGCTTTTCGTCAGCCCTGGTACTTCTCAAACCTCAGGACAATTAAACAAGCAGGCTTTCCCAAGACTTGACGTATTTTACAGGCTGATAAACAGAAGAGTGGATTAAAGGACTCGCAAAGACCATGCCTCCACAGAGAACCCAGCTAATCCAGGTATGCTCCAATAAGTCATGCTCAATGCCAACAGGATGGCCCATTTTTATCATTATTTAAAAAAGATAAGTCTTTGACTTTAAAAAAACCACACAGATTTCATAAACCCTATGGAAATACAGAATATACATTTTTTATTATTATTATTATTATTTTTTAATGCTGTCTGAGAAATTCATCCAAAGAATCGATTTCTCAGAACTGGAGCAGTGTCCTACCTCTTTAAAGAAAGCAGGATTTATGCAACAGGATCACGTCACTGAGCGAGCAGTAAGCAGTACAACAGAAGATCTACTCCACTTCTAGCTGATAACTGCCCATCGAACATTTGCAATTGCAGATTTTACACGGACAATGTGGCAGGTTCCCTAAAAAAATGTGGCAGCCCTGGGTCTAGGGAAGGAAATGTTCTGCTTACCCTACGACTGTTCTTCCCAGAACAGGAGCAAAGCACAAAGAGAAAGCCCTGCTGCTATCCTGTAGCTGTTAAGCAGCTAAACAAACATCAAGGTTAATTCCAGGAAGTGAATAACCAGTTTGTTAAAATATAAATAATCTCAACAATGACAAAACCACCAAGAATACCTAATTCCTACTGCCATTACCGCAGCCTAATGAGCTCTGTCCTATCAGCACAAACCCTCTTCTGCTCAGCCCACGGGAACTTTGATGTTAATGCCCCTGTTTCAGTACCTTGTATTTCTGCCTCAGCTCCTCGGTGTCTTCTTTCTCCACCTCCAGTACACGCCTCCGCTCAGTGGCATCTTCGGCGTAGTCAAGCTTTTTTAAAAAGAAAAAAAAAAAAAAAAAGAAAAAGAAGAGATGCAATTTGTCCCATAAATACTTTGCACTACTGAGACTGACAGAATGTGTAATTTCAAAAATATGAGGTCTGAAACAGAATCTTTGCATCTTGTACTTCACTTTCCCTGTTTTGTAGTCCCACAGTCCAACCCACATGCAAAACGGCTCGTTAATCCTTCTGAGGTGGAGGCTCCTGGCAGGTCCATCCACTGCAGACAGCAGCCTCAGCTTTGGGGAACAGAAACCACAAAGCCCAGGAATTTCAGATAGCATCCAGACCTCAGAACTCAGGTACCCGTGGGTAAACAGAGTATGGATTTTGAGAAGTGTTTTTCTTACTGCACTGATTTAACAGCGAGGTTTTTACCTTTTGATACACAAATTCTCAGTTTTAAATTTCTTCCCTATCAGCTTCCCAAGAGCCATGCAAGGAGTGACGGGGTGCAGGACGGGAGCCAGATGAGCTTACCTCCATTTCCATCCTCCCCATGCCCATGACATCGTACTTGACGACGATAGGGATGGGATCTGTCCTCCCTGTAAGAGGAACACACAGAGAGGCAGTCAGCGCTTGGTCTGCCACCCCAGCTCGCTTTACACATTGGGTTTGGGTGGTTAGAGATCTTGCCTTGGAGTGCAGAGACCAGAAAGCTACAGTGAACCAAACACAAGCCATTCTCACAGCTTACAGCCAAACCCGCTTCTCAGCTCCAAACCGGTTCCAGGTAAATGCACCTTGAATACTGATAAATGGTATTTTCCGAATATTAACTGGTCACGTAAAATATTCTCGTGGTTAATGTTCAACCGTGACAAGTCCTAGGGCAAGGCTGTTGCCAGGACTTGAGAAATTAACCTTTCCCTCAATGCTTCCACACCAGGTAATGCCTACTCCTCATCTTCCGATACAAGTGAAAAAGCTGTTAGATACATTTTACTGCCCTACCACATTAATAATTGATCAGGACTTTCCTGTAAAAGCCGTGGAAGCCTCCCTCCCGCCAACTTTTGTCCCTTCCCAAGAGTAAGGAAAGCTGACTGAGAAGCGTGGCACAGAAGCCAAACTTCTTTCATCCAAAACGACCGCCTGGTCCAGGCCAGGTGGTCAAGCACCTGCTTCCCCAGCTCCTGCAGAGATGTTCTAGCACTCGCTGTGTCATCTGTAAGCTGTGAAAAGGACTAGTTGCGAAGAAAATTGACTTTGAAACTAATCAAACTATGCTGGAGATTTTTATTTATTTTTTTAAAAAAAACATATCTTTAATCCACTCATAACCAGCCAAACAAAGCAAAATGGGGCAGACAAGCACTTTACTACCACAGCTTTTTTTTTATTATTATTATTATTTTTATTTTTACATCACAACTCGCGCTGTTCGTTGTGATGTAAGCCCACTGAAAAAGTACTTACCTTATCCGGTGCATACCTTGAGTAAAAAAACAGAATGTTTACTTCCCTTATTATTGCTCTTGTTTTGGTGTAAACAACTGTTTTGTTATACACACATACACATATATTATACCTTTGGGCTAAAAGATCTACAGGTTTTAATCATGCCAAAAATATTCCATTGCCATCCACATGCGTAAAACGTTAAAAGTCTTTAAAACTGCCTCAGAAAAACCTGTATAGGCATCAGCTTCTCTCTTCTCCAATATCAGCTTTCTCTGACCCTCAAAAGCAACAGCCCACAGATCTCAGACTGCACCCAGTCCTCAAAAGGAACCTACTCTGGTCAGACTGGTGTCTTTTTAACTCAAAGTACAGAGGCATGTGTTTTTTTCAGAAACAAGTCCATTTAATGAATCGCTTCATGGTTTTGTTTATATGCCCATAAATTTGACAGGCATATATCCACCAAGTCCAAAAACAGTTATCACACTGATCCAAAATGATATTTTGAATTGAGGGTTTTTTTGGATATTTTAAGTGTTCTCCATTTGAAAATGTTTCTCTTACGCCCAATGGTATAATAAAGTAAGCAGTGACTGCAATTTTTAGCAAAAGGACCAAATTAAAGACAGGTTATAAAAATGACTTCCTAAGTGCAATATCACTTTCATAACGTCTCAGCCAGGGATTTACTGGTAAGTGGTGAACCCAAATGGAATGGCTGGCAGTGAGTGCCAACAATTTGGTTTGGTTTTTGGGTGGTTTTTTCCCAAGCTTTTTTCTTTTTGTTTTGGTTTAGGTTTTGGCTTTGGGGGTTTTTTGGGTTTTTTTTTTTTTGTTTGTTTCTCCAGCAATGGAGAACTTTGGATGCAGCCTCATTGCCCTGGTAAACCCCTGTGTACAAACAATGCATCAGTACTTTTGCCTTCTAAGGCAGTCAAAGTTTGTTTGTTTTTTTGTTTTATTTTTTTTTTCAAAATCTATTTGGAAATTGCAGTAGCAAGTGCTAGTGCCCATCGTGTTGGGGAAAAATCAAGTTTGGACAGTATTAGAAATTTATGTTTAAACTGATTTTGGCAGTTCTAACACAAACAGAAACATCCCTTCTTAGCAATAACCTTTAATGAACAAGGATCAGACAAGTGTGCATAAAGAAAGGAAAGGAAAGGAAAATGAAAGACCAAGCAGAAGGATGATGGCTACAACAGAGAAAGTAAGCCTAACATATTGGTGCACTGATGACAAAAGGAGTAATTCAGTCTGAAAATAAAAAATTACCACTGCTAAGTTTACCATCACCACAACAAGTCCAGGATCATAACGCTGTAAAAAAGAAACACCATTTGTTAGGCAGAAACCATTAGGGGCAGAAAATAGGCCGTTTGTAGTAGGCAGGTAGGATGGGTTTTAAAAAAACTAAAACTAATAATAATACGAGGCTTCTTCCTCACCCCTCCACCCCACGACCATGCTTCGCCCTGTGGAATCAGGGAGCGGGTAGGTTTTGAGCAGTTATTTGTTTTCAGAGCTGCAGGTTGAGCTCCTGGTGGACAGCCCAATTTAAAAGAGGCACCGAGGCACATTTCAGCAGGCAGTTTAAAAAGGAAGCAGATCAGGATATTAAGGCAGTTACGAATATTTTGGGTCAAGAGGAGCTCTGCTTTCAGGTAAGAGGAGAATACCGAACGTGAAAAGCAACGCCTTTGTTTTAATCCATCATTTCATTACGAATTAAATACCACGGCAGCCAGCCAGCATGACATCCAGCCCCCAAGTGCTAAGCCTGAGCACCCTGAGCACGTAACGCAGCTACGGGCAGCGGTGCTCAGCCCCAGCACCGAAACCGCGGCTCCATCCCGGTCAGCAGGACACGCTGCCGGGCGGTGGGTCACCAGGGCCGGGGGGCCCTTGCTCGGTGTCCTCCCAAAGCCACTAGGGCTCGGGGAAAGGAACGGGCTGCTGCCAAAGGGCCACCCCTCACCCTGCTGACTGCCAAGCGGGCTGGGTGGAAGATGGAGAACAGCCAAAGGGGAAAAAGGGACTTTGAAAGTTAAGCTCTTTAAGTTCTCCTTTTAAAGAATTTCCTCAAGAAAATTGATTCTAGAGCTGCTGTGCGTGACAACAGGATCTTTACCAGCATGTAAACGCGGTTCTGTGTAGGGCTCCCAGGTTTAGGGTTCCTGCTGACCCTTTTCGGGTACACCACCGTACTTTGAAGGGCAAAACTGAGCTTTAAAGAAAGGGCGAGAATTCCCACGCTTCATGCCACTACGCAGGGTTGCAAGCGGTGCCACATCAACAACTAACCCCCTAGACGGTAAATCATGCAGAACATACAAAGCTGCATCCATGCCCTGTCCCCCTACACCCCAGAAAATTAATTTTTTTCCTGAATCAGATGACAAACTCTTTCCTTTACAGAGTGGTCACATTACACAGGCTACAAACCCCACACCAGAGAGGGTTGTTGTACAGAACATTTCCACAGAAGGGGAAAGCCTCTGCAGAAAGGACAAAACATAAATGTCCAGCAGGATGGGAAAACCAACCAGCTTACGCAAGAGTTGCGCCTTAGAAAATCCTATGTCTTAAAGTAAATTAAGTTTGCAATTATTTCCTTAATTCAGAAACGAAATGAGATTTCAACAAAACTGACCAGATATACTGGGTTCGCCTTCCTCTTCCCAAAGAAATGGGGAAAGCTTTCTCCCAGCTTGTGAAAACCTGCTCACCCCCAAATACGCCCCTACAGCCGCCCCTTTTCCTAGGGGTGTGCAGCTGCAGGCAGCACCTTGCCAGGCACGCCTCTCTAAATTCCCTCCTTTTTAATTGCACAAAGTTATGGGAAATGAGCAAATATTTTGCCAGCAGTGCTGTAAATTAACAAATCTTGAGAAAAGAATTAATCCTAATGCTTCAGGGCTTTAATATCAGACACCAAGTCATGCTGGACACGGAGGATTATCATTTCACAGTTGGCAGCTGCAGGGTGCGTGCTCCATCTCTGGACACTGGGTAGATGCTCCTCTGCTCTTCGAAACAGGACGCTGCACCAGATGGACCTGCCATCTGAGCCCGTCTAGAAATGCTGGCGTTGTCAACACTACCGCACATTTTATCCTTTTTTTTTTTTTTTTAACAGTCAAAACAGAAAACAGTTTTCATCAACGATTTGCAGATTCAGAAGAACTCCTCCCTCCAGCAATATCATGCACTGCAACAAAGAGAAGACATTTCTGGAGGTCTGTTTAATGACAGAGAAAGAACAGGATGCTCCCATTGGGGGGGAAAAAAAAAAAAAAAAAAAAGATGTAGCCTCAAAATTATGTGTTAACTTAATTCAATCAAATTATTTCAGTGTATCGTTTATGCATAGCATATAAGCACCAGAGGGGTATCAGAACAGCCTTATCCTACTCACTATGCTGACAGCTTCACAAGCTTTGTGGGATATAATCCTAGAGGACTGACTGATATCACACTCTTCATTGGAGGAGAATTTCATGAACTAAGCGTCTCGGGAGGATACAAACAACCGAATGTGATCTTGTTGAGCGCGGAGGATTTTTATTTACTCACTATTTTTATACTACAACAGAAAACAAAACCACGGTAAGAGACAACCTTCTAGGAGGTTTTAATGGCTCTTGGAAATGGACTACCACAGAGATTAGAAACACAGCAGCACTGGGGAGATTCACAATCACATCGCTGGATTTGCTCTGGTGGGTAAGTGTCAGTTTGTTCAGTCACCTGCGGCACAAACCCCACTGTAAAGGGCCGTAAAAGGTCAATAGGTGCCTGGAGTCGGCGAGCGACGCTCACAGCGATGCATCCCCAGGGACAGGGCACGATCACCATCCAACTGCGCTGCCTCCGTGAAGCTGCGAGACAGGGAGGTGCCACTGTGGTCACGGATGAGTTTTATTTTCAAAGTTTAGGATTTTGCAAGCTCTCAAAATTTTCATAGGTCTATTGTGCATTTTGATAGCGCAACAGCTGTCCTGCTGAAAATTCAGACTCCTCATTCAGTACATCAAAAGGGGAGAGATGAGGAAATCCACTGATTTTTACTGGTGAACAGTCCCTGGCGGTGCTCCTTGCTGGCTAATAATGACATGACGTTATCAAGCTCATTCTGACTGCTGCAAGAAGCAAACAAAGGCATCCTTTTATCCTGGTTTCTTTTGGGAATTAGATTCGTGAGCTCATCCTCTTTATGTCCGATTTCTGGAAGGGGTCACAAACAATCAGATTCAAAGAAAGTCCAACACATCTATCATCCTCAGCAACAAGCACCAAGTCCCAGTGAGGAGAAACTGTTTTCCAAGTACACAAAAACTGCACCGTGAACTTAATCCTTACTAAGCAGGAGAGAAACGACAAGCAGAAGACAAGTTGCAAACACCCCAATCACAAGGAAAACTTCAAACAGAAGCTCAAAACTTCTTAGACACACAAGCCAAAGGCAACACTTGCAGAAAACCAAGCACAGCTCCCTCAGCTTCTGCAAGGGAAGGCACATAGAGTCTGGGTCAAAAACCATCCCTAACTCAAATGATTATCATTGTCATTAAAGAACAATATGGGATGTTAGAGCAAGAACATAAATCTTGGCTGATCTAGAAAAGAAATCAGAGATAAGAGTCCCTGCCTTCATCTCGGTAAGTGGAGAGGGCTGAAGAGTCCCACCTGATTGAAGGCTACGCTGCAAGAGTGGGGGCAGGTCGTGCCTGGCCATGACTGCTCACCTCCCATGCACTCATCTTTCACAGTTTTATTAAACTGCTTTAACATTATACACACACAAAGGGCAATAAAGCCTGATACTAAGCCAAGATAAGGCCACCTCTGTCACTATAAGCATACGTCACCAAAAGAATAAAGATTTCACCGACTACGCACACTCAAGTAATCCATAAACTTATCACCCACAATCAATGGAAGGATCTTGCACATTCAAAAGCAACCAAGGGGGGAATCACTTCCCCCAGCACAGACCAAGGCATTAAGTAAACCTTCCTTTAGGTCTGCAGTTTTGTGGATTTTGACATGGTAATGAAGATTGGTGTGATGATAACAGGCTTTCAAAGCCACATTACCCAGGTTTTCCAAAGCTAACTTCACATGAAAATGTTAGTCTTAAAGCTACTGCAATGATTTATGCTGCAGGCACCAGCATGGAAACGTTAGTCTATGCCAGAATTCAGGTTCCCGTGAGGACATGTTAAGATACAAGAAGATAAGATTGTGTTCACATCTCTTTCTTGGTAAGACTGCCAAATCATTCCATAAGTAACGAATAAAGACGCTGTTCAACATTTTTAACTTTCCCTTCCAAATTTTCTTGTATTTATTACAAATCTTCAAAACCCAGAAAGAAATATAACATTCCTCGTGGTGTTTTTCTCAGATGCTTATTGTTCCATGTTCTCAAGGCCTGACAAACATCTACTCTGTCTGACTTCATGAGATCAGAGGATTCAACAAATGGAAAAATATATTAATGTCAGCTGTAAGCCATTTGGCAAACTAGTGAGAGCACCAGAATTCAAGACCTCTGGAATTCAAACCCTGAGCCTATTTCTTCAAGCCGCAGCTGCCAAGCGATTCGTAAGCCACCACAGTTGCTCAAGCGGTTGCTCCCCACACATCTGATGAAACCAGCATCTAGAAAACATAGTGTGCATCACCCCCAGCCACCTGACGCTGTCTTGGAATAGTGACTCTTGCTGAGCTTGATCTCACAGATGAGAATTATCACAGAGGAAATATCCGTTCTCTGGCAGCCTGCCTTAGCTACAGGATCACCTCACCTGCAGGCTCCCCTACTCTCTGCACATCTTCTACAGCATTGCTTTCAGACGGTTTTGTTCTCTCACTCTACTCATCCTTTGCATAAGAGGGAAAACAAGAGCTTGTCTGAACAGATTTAGTGAAGAACATGCCAAATAACTGCATTGTAGTATAACTGAAGGGAGGAGAGTGATGACTATATTTATCATCACAGAATTTGCAAGTCAGAACAGAAATCCACTTGTGCTTTTTTTTTTTTACCTTTAAAACCATGCAACAAAAATACAGTTAGATGGGAACAGAATTCTAGCATTTCCTACCAAATTTGATATACCTGACTTTGCTACCTTGTTAGATAATTTATATGCTCATGAAAGGAGAAAGTAAACCCAAAGTTGTGTTACGCATATTTGTAACTGCCACTCTCTGTGTCATCAGTACACGCCGTGAGTTTGCAGCATACCTTGATCAACAGGAACAGCACCATCTTGACAATTTCTGAAAGGTTTATTGTTTTTAGCTTAAGGGGAAGAGAACAAGCATGCAGGAAAAGGTTCACAGCTTTATGTGGCACTGCCAGGAGCTCCTGTTACACTGAACGTGGCTCTGACTGCAGGCAGCCTGCCTCCTCCACAGCAGCATCACATTAGTATTGCTGCTCTCCAGGAAGATTCAACCAGCCCTTCAGAACAGTTATGCTGAAATTATGCCAAAACTTTGCTAAAAACATAAGCAAACACAAAGGAAATTATTACTAAATAGGAAGAAGAATCAGGGGACAGAAGGCATTTCTCTTGGACCAAAGGCCACAGGTAAAGCTACTGCTACTTCAACTAACTGCCCCAGAAGGGACCTCCCTTTTTTAAACATAGCCACATGCAGCTTCTGTTCTCTGAAAAACAAGATAAACCAAGTACCATTACAAAACAGCATCACACAAAGCATTGCCATCCACTTTGGAACCTCACTTAGTTTCACACTGAGCTACATTTTCATCACAACAACCATCAAGCGATAAAAGAGCTGCCTTAGTCCCCTGCAGACAACCAAGAAGCAAACCTTACACGTGAAGTTTCAAGGCTCAATTCTAGCTCTACACTAAAGCCCCGTATTATCTAAACGATTTGATTCAACAACATAAAACATTTAAGAGTAGCTATGCCATGACAAAAACGTATGTTATCTGTTGCCATAGCAAAACACTACATTCTGATTCACCTTTCAGAGATACCACACAAAAAAAAGAATAATCCCAGTCTTGGGAATATTGTGGGACTGTCAATTAAATCAATGTTTTCACATGTATCAAATTAATCATACACTACACACAGTCTGTGGTACAGGGAAACCTAACACAACTGCTTTTTTTACAGGTGTTGGAGCAGTTTTTACAGCATCAAGGTTGCAGTCAAGCAAGCACGTTTCCTTAAGAGAGCACTTTAAAGAAGCAAATCTAGAACAGTGTGTTGAGTAAGTACAGTTATTACCCAGTGCTGACCCACAGGGCAACTAGCTAAGCGTGAACTAGACCTGTCCACCAAAGCTGGTCAATCCTTGCTCAGAGTCCCTTCTATATGGCCAGTAAACACCAGGCAAACCTTCCCTCCTGACTGGTCTACACTCTGCAAACTGCCTCTATCTGCAGCAAACCACCCCGCAGAGCTGCCCACCCCGCTCCCCTCCACAGCGCCTGCTATGACAGAGGGACCAGCAGTATAACCGTGAGAACAGAGGGGGATGGCTATGAATTAACTCAGCAATACCAGAGGTGGGGGCATTCACCAGCCTTTAAAATCTGCCTGCTTGCTCCTAGCTATCAGGTCTACCCTGTCCACATACACGCTACAGGCCTGCCCTCATCCCAGCCAGCCACCTAATCCTTTGGGCACGACTCCCCAAATGAGCTATGTGACCGATTCAAGAGAGCCAAATTAAAACATTAGCCCATCTGAAATGCTAGATCATTTCACTATGCCCTACACAATATCCTCTCTCCAAGTGCATCAAGTGAAGTCACATATTACTGCATTTTCTGACAAAGCAAGTAAATAGCCTTTGTCTTTCCTAAGGATAGCGTTCACCACCTAAGGATAGTGTTCAGTTTTCCCTAGTCTAATGAAATGAGACTGTTTTAGTCTTGCACCTACACCTCTAGAGTACTACAACCTCATATTAAATACAGAAGTCCAAAAAAAACAACCAGAAGTTTTCAGCACTTTACTTTTTTAAACAAGACTTGTCAAAAATTTGAACACACAGGGAAAATGTGAAGAGCTTATAAAAATATTTTCAAAAGTATGATTAAAATCATACCACTTCTGCGTGTCAATCTCTCAATGCTTTTCATAATAATACTTTAACTTAATATGAAATACTTATTCCAAGAGAAATCATTAGAGTATTTGACTGCAAGATTTCACTCAGCCCTCTCATTCCCCTTCTGACTTACATAACTCCGATTTATTCACAATCCTCGCTCTCATTTAGCACAGGACTTCACATGAAGGTCAGCCAGGGTTTTTAACCACATCTTTTGCTAGTTTTATTTTTTCAGTAGAACACAGAATTCTACGTTATCAATTACAAGTGTTCCCCCTCAAAGAGAAAACAGTCCACAGTCACAATTTTGTTATTTGTTAGAGCACAACCACCACACAATCTCTATAGAAAAGTGGTTCCCCAAGCAATACTTCCCAAATTAAAAAAGATCCCTGTCAGCTGGCAACCCCCTCTTCTGCTTTTTCATATTCATTGGCTGTTAGCAAGTCAAAGCATCGTCTCCCAATATAACACAAGTTGTTTGTGGAAAAAAAAAATGTGAAAAAACATCAGGAGAAGAGATGAGCAGAGGAATGACTCTGCTGAATTCATTACGAGCTTCTCCGAACCTGTATTCTAGCACCTGCATGGCCAGAGACAACAGCACTATCCCCCTGTCTGATACCCTACTCAATCTGCATCTAAAAGAAAAAAAAAAAAAAAAAAAGATGCAGACGTGTTAGCAGTTAGGACACAGCTTCTCTTACGACAGTTACATCACCAAGGACATGGATCACTTGCTCCCTTATCCAGTGCGATTCTTCCACCAGCTACAACAGTTAACAAGACTTATACCACCATAAGGAGCTGCCCCAGTAGGCACAAAACTACTCTGCTTCTGAGATTCTGCAGAATGAACCAATCTGGCGGGTACCTTTGTACTACAACGGCAGATTTTTACCACCAGCAATTGGCAAATGTGAATTTTAGGCTACTCCAGCTACCATTCAGAGAATCACTTCAGCATTCTCACCGCGGGATTATATCCGCAGTGGGTAGTTAACGTGAAGGAAGCCATCACAACAGTACAGTCTTCCAGTGTGAGGTTCTTCTTGAACAACAACATAACGACCTTACTAGAAAAAATAAGCATTTATGACTGGCAAGTACAATGTAGCAAAACTTTTAGATTCACCAAAACTGAAGAGGGAGCCCCAGTGCAGATGAACATCTACAATTAAAAACTACATAATAAAAATAAGCACACATCAACTTCCCTTTAAACTCACCTGCATGGGAAAAAAGGTAAATATAGTAAGTCCATATACGTAAGTCAAAATGTAGGGGTTTGAGGGTTTGCTGTAAAGGTCTTCTGCAGTAGGTCAGATACCATATCCACAGCTAAAGGCTACTTGAAGCGGTTCTGCTTTTGCCATACCTCTTAACCATAAGCTGTTTAAGATTTTAGGCTCAAGCACAGCACAAAGCAAGCAGAGTTAACAATACATATGCTCTGCATTTGCTATTCTTGCATCTCTAGAAATCTCTCCTGGTCTTTTCTGAGCAAGAAGGGAGCGTGGAAGAGGGGAAGAACTTTTTTGTTTTGCTCTACCATTCTCAGTGCACACCAAGCAACTTCACTCTTCAAACTCCTAGAATAAGTTTAAAATTGGATGCAAATATTTCCTTCCTGGCAGTTTATATTTGTATTTTGGGATGATTTAAGATTCATGTAAAAAGGTCACTGGATAATGAATTAAACACTCCCAACATGATCACCATCAATGCCACAGGCAACAGCACAGGCTGTAGCGGCTCATAACTAAGAAGGAGCACCCTCGGTGTCTTTATGTCGAGCAGAAGGGGAGCAGCAGCCCTCCTCTGCACCCTCTGCCTCCGCAGCACCGCAGCTGGAGAGGCTAGCTGGCTGTCAAGATGGACAGGACACTGCTTTCCTTCCAAAAGGTGAAGGCACTACAATTCCTGCACGCTCTCCAAAGCATGCATTAGGAAGGTGTCAGACCAGGGTTAAACTAGACAGGCTATTTCTACTCCTACATTTCTATTAAATTGCAGGAGGCGCAGGAAAACCCTCATAGCCCATAGCCATGATTTGTCTGTAGCTTCCAGGCAGTTCAAATCACCAGAGCTTCAATAATATTGGAGTAAGAGATATGGTACAGATTCAATGCTTCGAAATGCACAGTGAGAAAAAAAATCTACATCTGGACAAGTATCAAAATGCAAAAATGGGCAGCCCTGGCTCTCCCATCCTCAGGACACAGTGACACCAGCCTCCTGCCCCAAACAAGGCTGTACAGTCATCTGCTGTTTACTCCATCACGTCAGTGCCTGCAACACTGTGCAGCACAGGGCCCCTCAGGGCTGTGCTTTTGAATCTGGCTGGAGCCAGGAGAAGGCTTTAGCTTCTTTCAAGTCTCCATGTTTCCACACTGGTGACGCACAGAACAATACAGGGCACCCAAAAGAGAAAACAGACCAAATTACACATCCAGTGAACGCCATGCCAAAGCAGAAGCCCAAGAGGTGACAATTTACAACCACGTCCTGAGCTTTGGCACCAGCGCGGGACACAAAAGGACTGCAAGAGTGCCATGCATTAACCAGAGGATTTCAAATGAAACCGTGTTAGAGGAAGCAAGAAGCATTAACCACCAACGCAGTCCTGCCTGAGAAGTTAGAGTGCCTTAGTCCAAGAGATTAATACGCATTCCCCGAGTTCGGAGAACTCATTACCTCTCAACAGTCATCCAGAGCACAGAAATACTTATCTCTCTAATGGGCTCACTGTAGGGGCATGGAAGTCCAATTACAAGCTCCCAGGTCTTCAGACTAAGGGTATGGGAACACGAGTAAGTTACTCTGAGGAATTCAGGGTACACCTGAGTTTCAAATACTTCAGGAGGTTTCTACAGAAGCCACCCAGGCACACAGTCTCGTGCCTGCGGTAAATACCGAGCACCTTACTCGCAGCATCCCAGGCAGACACTGTATACACAGGCAGTTTCTAGAGAGTAACTGATTGGAAGCACTACCTTCAGTTTTTCCCAACGTGGCTGTGTGCTTTCACCCTGGCTAGAGCCTCGGCAGAACAGGAACTTCTGGCCAGGGGAACGGCTAAAGCCACCCACCTGAACTGGGCAGCACTGGCTCAATTCACATCATGGGATTTAGTGTCACGGGAAGACTTCAGGCTCAAGACAGCATGAGGACTAGGTGCATTAGTTCAGCTAGCGCTACAGTGTCTCAAGATTTGCTAAATCCTTGACAAGGATTGCTGGTGAACAGAAGTCAAACCCGTGAAAGCCCTCTGGAGAAACTAGAAGTGAGCCTCTCCCATCCGTGAGAACCTTTGCCACCACTTTCAAGTCTTCAGTGGGCCCTTTTACTCGCCTTCTAATGGCTTCTGACACCACTGTGAAACATGCACACAGATAATCGTAACTAGCTTGTATTTTTAATTCTTTTAATATCCAGCCAGCAGAATATCATTACAGAAGCTGCACAACTACCTGTTAGTAAGTAGGCAGTTAATTCACCTCCCTCCCAAAAGGCCAAACATGGTGATTCTTACATGTACATGACACACACACATCATGTCTAACCTGTACCAGTAAGCGAGGCAGCAGCTTCCACTTGCAAATTGCTAAATAGGAAACTCAACAGTGCATTTGTTTGGATATATTAATAATGGAAAGAAAATCTAATCTAGGAATAAAAAGCAGAAATAATTTTGTTAAAGACTGAAGCTGGTGTTGAATGTTTCAGACACAAGCTACTGGACTTACCCTGCAGTGACTTTCCCAATCCCTGGCCCAGCTTCCACCCATGTTTCTGGAGTAAGCGGTGTCCAATATTATCCTGACAGACAGAACAGAGAAAACAAACCAAAAATATTCCAATAATATATTCTTCCCTTCCCACTGACATTTAAACATGTGATGAGCAAGAGATTTTCTACATATATATGCATGCAAAAAAATGCTACTGAAAAGGCAATATATGCCCAATAAAAGGGAAAGACAAATGTCAAAAATTGCTGGCTAGAATTTTTCCAAGGGGATGGGGTATTAGGGACGGTCACTTTCTGATGGTGTGCTGGGCAACTTTTGTGCATCACGTTTAAAATAAAAAAATAAAAAAGCAATGTGGGAGAAAATAAAGGTACCAATAAAAATTGACAGTAAAAAGCATAAAATCAAGCTATTTATACAATCATATCCATCACCTAGACAGCACCACTTAAGATTTTTTTGTAAAGAAAATCTACAATGTGTTTAGTCATTTTGTTTGTGTGTCAGGCTTTTATAATACTGAGTAAGTTGTAAGTGCAAGACTGCCCCACCACTAGAAACCAAAACACAATCATAGCAAAATCCAGGCTAGACTTGATTGGGTTTTTTTTTATATATGTAATATATATATATAAACTAGCATGCAGCCAATATTAAACTGAAAAAACAGTGAGGTTAGTAAAACAAAAAAAAAATAAAATCAATTAAATAAAATGAGCTCAAGCACAGACTGGGTGATGCATTTCACATGTAAACTAACAAAAATACTAAGATGTTAGAATGAAACAGGCCTAGCAATAAGTTAACAGCAAGGAACCATTAGTGCATGTAGGGGAAACAATAAGCATAATGTCTCATCTTCCTAAAAAAGATGCTATTTTGGAATAAGTGGAAAAGTACTGACGCAGCAATTAAGTGTCAGCTTTTGAAAATAGGGCTGAGCAGGGCTTTGCATGGAAGTCATTATGTTTTTATGCAAGATTTCTTCCCCCAGACAAAGAACAAGAGTGCTAACGGCACCCTTGCAACCATCTGAAGCTGATCGTTTATCCCTTACTGATCAGTTTACCCATTTACGAGCAGTGACCAACTGTCAAATCCTCAAAGAAGGCCTCTCTAGTTAGGTCTGTGTTCACCTTCTAATAATAAAAAATAAAAATTAGGTATGTATTTGTTGATTATTAGTTGTCATAAGGCAAACCACAACTCAAGATACCACAGAAATATCCTGAATTATAACAGGCTGTGAATCTGTAACATTGGGTGGTACATGGAATCTTAAAAAAAAGTGAAATAAAAAGATATATATGCTGCAAATTTCTTTAATTAAATAACCAAGTTGTCAACAGAAATCAGGATAGCAGTGGTTTTTTCACTCACTCCACACTGAAGAAAATGACCACACAGTTTGCAGAACTTTGGTGAATCAGCTTGAAATACACAATCTTCCCAAAAGATATTGGCTGCATGGATACATTCTTCCTCAAAAAGATTCTAGCAAGTATAAATTTAATTTTGTTTTCTGATATACCACTAAAGCAAGACATTTTGCCTTGGTGTATTCTTCAAGGCAAGAGTGTACATCTTTCCCACACTACCCACTCTCCCCCAGGACATAATTAGGGCTACATGGAAAAAAAAAAAAGTAAGGAAATGTCTGCTTATAAAAGCTTCCATCTGTGTATGCAAAAAAAGGAAAAATTAACAGATACGGATTCCAGTCACAAAGACCATGGAGAAGACTACCTGTTCGGAAGCATAGGAAAACTTACCTGCAAGCATATCTGCTGCAGACCGTTTCTCTAACGGCCTCAACAACTGCACAGTCCTTCATGCAAAAGGGGCCCGAATTTTGAAGGTTTTGTGGCTACCACGCTAATTGTTCTACCATTAGCATTGCCAACGGTGTCTGACAAAGGATTATTGAATCGGATTTTAAAAGCCGGTGCTGACAAAAATGGCTGCATTTTCAAAAAGAGGACAAGGAGTACTTTGCAATCTTTTGCTAAGTGGAGATGAGACATTGTGCTGACTGTGTTGTGTTATGAATGCACTAAAATAAAGACAGATGAAGCAGTATGCTATTTCCAAAAGCAGTGCAAGTGGAGTGAAAGCATTTCCATACGAACCTGGCTTTAAAAACTGGGCTGTCAAAAGAACAGTTAAATGTAACACAAAGTAAGAAACTGTCCAATCACTAATGGTAGTTTTTCTTTTGCTTTGTTTTCAATTCACTGCTTGCAAGTAATGTATTTATTAAAGAAGAGTGAAAGCATAAAATAAATTCAACAAGTCAAGACCAGCTGGGAGATTCAAGAGCGGTGTGTTGTGACTGACACAGTGAAGGGGTAAACAAATGTTAAAGGGAAAAAAGAAAAATTTAGAAGGGTTATACACATTAGCACCACTTTTACAAAACCACTCAAGAGGATGGTCGCAAGTTGTTTGACAAATTGGAATTATGCCTGAATATTATCCTGTCTCAGTTCCCAGGAAGGGGGTGGTTTCCCCCCCTCCCCGATCGGTTCCATGTTTGCTTAAGCAGTGAAACTACTTCCAGTTTTAAATATTACTGAATTGAAATGGAGCATCTTCTGATTCAGTCAATAGGGAGAACAACTCTAAGAGTTTAATATTAACATCTGAGCTGGGACCTAGTCATTGGTCTGCTCATATCTAGCCACGTTTGACCTTCTTCCTCCATATATTTCACATCACTACCACAAACCTCTCGGAGGCAGACTGGCAGGACTGCTCTTCAGCATAAATACTGCCCTAAAAATTAAATCATGGAAGGCCAGGCTTGCTAGGCTCCCACATGACAACCAAACCAAAATCTGACACAGGGCAGCAAATGTTGCAACAGCTGGTAACTTTTTTTTAAATTGCATTTTTAAGTGAGAGTTCTGTAAAAGTGTGGACTCTTTCACATAGAAACGTCTGTCTTTTTTTTTAACACCAAACTTCCTGTCAATGTCAAGAACTGTCATTCCTTTTGACTAAACTATCCTCACATAGCAACTTTCCTACAGGAAGAGCTGCAGCAATCTATACCACCAGCAGCCCAGCAAGAAAATCCCCCCATTTCTCAGCGGAGAGCTGGCACAAGTCTCCTCACTTTCTTACACTATCGTTTTGGAGCTCCTTGTGTTACAACCGCACAAAAATTATTGAGGCAGCCAAAATTAACTCTCCCCACAGGTGTCTGAGTGAGCAAGTGAGCTCTCATTTACCGTCCAAACTACTCACAACAGCAGCACTATCTGTCTGGGCACTCAGTCATGGAGACAATACTGGACACCAGATTGCAGGGTGCTCAGCTAAGACAGAGCGGATCAGCAGGCTCTTGATGGAACAATTTACACCTCCTGGCATTACTCTCACCACTCTGGAGCTGTTTAGTAGTGATAATTTCTATTTACAGATGGAGAACTTTGCATTACAGATGAAGCATAACTTTTTCAAAAGCATGTACAAAATGTAAAGGTCTTGACTTCACCAAACCTTCACGGGAGTTGGCTAAGCTACTTTGGAAAAAAATCTCATCCAAAGTGACCTTCTCCAACAGCATTCCCCATCCTGTGCCCTTGATTGCTTTCCATGGGTATCAGTGATTCCTGATCAGGATATCCCCAGCACAAATTTCTGACAAAATTCCTGGCCAATAGAAAAAAAAAAAATATGTATATAATGAAAAGATGCATACAAGAACTGAAAGGTTTGATGATGTTGTAGGTGGGATATAATCCACAGTCAGTGGATTGAGCTGCATTACAGAGAAACCAAAACACTTGTTTTGCCTAATACAGGTTTTCTGTTTTCCCCACGCCACCCCACGTATCGTGTTCACGTCCTTCATCTCTCTGCATCAGCAGGAACCATACATCTCTTGAGTGGATTGTAAACTGTGCTGACTGTGTATTGAGGGATCTATAAGCAAGGATCGGATGCTACTGGGTGAACCCATGCAAACAAGAGGTTGAAAAGATTCCCAAAACAAAACCTATAGCTCACTACAGATGACACAATGAAGACTAGAGAGAAAAGCCAAATAGTAATGCTACACCATTCAGCTTCAAGAAGCACATTATTTATAGCGCTGTCCACATATGGCTACTGCTAAATGTCAAATCAGCAGCCTCATCAAATTACACTTTGGAACTAGTGGAGTCCACAGATCTGTACAGATATACAGTGCGACAAAACCCAGCTTCAGCTCGTACAGTCGTCTACGATAGCCTGTGATCATCAAACAGCTACCAACTGAAGCCTGAAACCTTCTGTAGTTCAAGGACCTCCTTGTGTAACTCAGCAGAATTAGAGAGAGGAGGGGGAAAAGGACATTTGTTAGTTATGACAAGGACAAACTAACAAGCTCCAGAATAAGTGGGTGATACGCAGTCTGGCCTCCAACCTGCAACAGCGACAGCTTGGTTTGACTCCCTGACACTCTGTGTGCTGCCTGCACAGGGAGAGGGCTGCCTTCTCATGTAGGCTCTAAGGGTACATTGCTACCTCCTACTTGATCTGTACTGCTGGGACAAAGAAAACCATAAATTCACAGCAACAAGATTCAGTAAACAAGTAGAAATAAGGAATTAATCTGAAGAAAATCTGGATTCCATTAAAGCTGCAATACTTTTTGACTTCCCGTCCGAGCACCTGAACTCAGTGCACTTAAAATATTTTAAAACAAATGCATGCAGCATCTTGATTTTAAAAAAGGGTTCAGTGCTCTGATTCTTCAAGGACACCAGACACCAGTTCCACTGTTATGAACAGGCAGTGTAAATGCCGCATCTTTCAAACCAGAACAAAAAAAATTGTTACTTGTGGGGGGAAAAGAGATAAATAAAAATCAGTATTTGCAGCTATGAAGAGTCCATTGATATGAAATATTTTCTTCAATTTAGTAATGGAAAATAGCTGGCTTCTCATCTAGGCTACGTACATCCACTAGGCTCATGACAGCTCTATTTTCCATAAATGTACTTTGGTTATAGTCGCATGTTTCAGTCCAGACATCTTTGGCCTAAACAAGCTGTACAAAGCAGGATTTCCACAGGAATGAAAATACTAGTGTGCTAATTGAGGACACATTTCAACGTTGTAATGATCTGTAGACTCCCAAACCTATTTTTCCAGCCACCTTTGAGTTGCATGCTGTAGCAGTACAGTCAGCACCTCTCAACAGATAATGCTGCAGAGATGGATCTCACTTCAGCAGTGATTGTCAAACATACACTTCAAGTGAAACCTTTTGCCCCCTGGGATTTCCAAATGCAAGCTGCCTTTAGTCTTTAAAGCATTTTCATATTACTAAGATGATGTGAGAAGCTGCAAGAAGGAATATACTTAATCCAGTCTTTGGTCTGTAGAATAACCAAGTTTTAAACTTTTAACTGGGAAGTGCTTTGATCTGCCTTTGTTATAAACACCCTTCCTCGCACAAAGACATTTGTCATCCGAACTATTTCCATAATGTGAAGCAAAGGCTCTTACTCATTACTCCGAGCAGATTCCTTTTTAAAGGTCAGTTGAATGGCTAACAGAGAACTGGTTAAGGATTATAAAACAATTTGTTAAATTGCAAATATTTAGTTGTGTGGTGCTCGCAAATTACAGATTTGCCTTTACTCCCTCCCTTTCAATTTCAGTTCAAGGATGTTGTTCAAGTCCACTTCTGGGTGAGCAAACAGCATAAAATACAAAGCAGCAGAAAAAACACTATGAGCACCCCTTTCCAAGTGAAAAATCTTGCAGGTGAGGTACACCACTAAACTCTGACAAGAAAACTGTCCCTTCTTTTAGTGTGTGTAATTTGCCAGTTTAATAAGCACGTAAGCCATTAACAGCATGGAAGCAAAATCACACACAGGTGTCAGGAAACTTTATGAAATTATTTGTTTCCTAGATACAGAATTTAAGAATCTACGATGTATTTCATCAAGACCACCTGAAGATTAGCCTTAAGAGTGACCAGGTTGTTTCTGACACCAAGTTTGTTCACAAGACCAAAACAATCCCCCACGCAGCAATCAGTGTGTTTACATTCTGGGACTAGCACATTAAGTCAGCTCAAGTGTGCTCTGATATACAAAGCACAGCTGATGTGACCATGCAGAACATTTATTTACTCAGTTCTGCAACTCCTTCCAAACATTTAGTGTCCCAGGTTAGGGGTCTTACACCTCATACACTTGTTTCTCTTACCACAGACAAAAGAAGAGTGAAAAACTGGATTTTAAAGCAAGAACAATTTGAGACCATTCTCTTCTCCTCTCCATCAAACTGTTTTCATATTTAACCATTAGGCTGAACTGTACATATTAAAACCTACCAAAAAGTTGTAAAGATGAATAATGTCCCAATATTTGGATGGTGATATATATATATATGAATAAAACATTTAAACCATAATTGAATTTAATTTTACTGCTGCAGTCCAACATGACTAACAGCAACAGTATTGCATCTGCAGATGATCCAAGTTGCACCATAAGTCTGTGCGCCTGTGTTGTTGCGTCCAATATACTCGTTCACGTTGTACATACTTCTGTAGGCATCACTCCCTTCAGAACACCGGAGAGATTTAATCTGTGACCCCTTCTACTCCTCTGTTTGGGAAAATACTTTTAGAAATCAGGTAACCAGTCTAGTTTCTGAGTAGTATTTGAATTATTTTGAAATGCTGATTTCCAGCGTGGCACAGAATAGGCTACCAACAAGTATTTCCCATTACATTTACATAAGGAAACAAGCTTGGCATTTTAATTAAAATCCCCATATCACAACATAAGATTGAAGTATTCACGAGAACATTGAATACGAATTCCCATCTCTGCAGCATTATCTCATGCGTCATCAATTACTGCCATGCCTAAATCTAGCATCATGCCAGCACATTAAGACAGTAGGTACTATATGCAGTGTTCACTGGACCAGAAGAACAGAAATAAGAAGAGGGAAAGGAAACCCTAGAGAAGAAATTAAAAAAGGCAGACCGTGCAATACAAACCAGATCATGGCTGCTTAGCTAATATGGGCCAACTGCTGCGGAAGAAAAATGTCGAACACCCCAAGTTGTGTAAATTTTTTGTAAACATCTAACACGCACACAAACACACACAACACCAACCTACACATGAATGAGAAATACTGATCTTTTGCTAACACTGTTTCTTCTAAGCGCAGACTAACGTGAAGAAACTTTAACAGAGAACTTAAATTATTAATAGGGAAAAGAAACACTCAACAAGTACTTTCTTAACTAAAATCTAGTTTTAATCACAACTAAGCGACCCTCGACTATTCACTGCATGTTTTCTTGCTCTCATACTGAAATTGCAAGTGAAGCTTAGCTAACGCCAAGTGCCAAACTTAGGTCTGATTTAGGCCAAACAAGCTATTGTGCCTAAGACTAGCAGAAGATGCTTTGCAAAGAGAAAAATTAGAGCTCCAAAAAGCTTAAAAAGGTAAAACTAAACAAAACTTAATTTTTCCCCATCTTATGGTTGTACTCTCCACACCCAATTCAAAGTAAAGCAACACTTTACAGAAACTCACAGAGCAGTTTCAGATTCATGGGGAAGGACTGCTATACTAATACTGTAATGTATCCGTGTTTCCGTACTGCCAGATGTCATTCTAACACTTTAACACACCAGTAGCTTTCAAAAAATATAAACTAAGGATCAAAATACATTCTACTATTCCATCAGGTTTGCATAGGAATTAAACTGATTCTTCAAAGAAAAGTATAAAAACTTAAAATAAGTATCTTTGAATGAATGCATTATTTTTACATAATTTCTGAAATATCATGTTGAACTAAAACTGAAAGTCACCTATAGTTTTAGGAGAACTACTTAAAGATTAAATCCCAGGCCCACTTAATCTCAGCATGCAATTTACCATAAAAAAAATTAATCCTGTACTGACAAAAAGATGCCCACTCCTATCAAATTTGACTGCATTCACGTCCAGTACCATCCGATCACGGCCTAATTTTTGGTGGGTTGATGATGCTGATAGGTATGTATCTTACCGATTCTATAGGCTTGTCTAGAGACGCCTGCTCTATCTCCAGGTGCCCTTCTTCATATTGATCAAAGTGATTGCCCTGTAAAAGAAAATGAGGGTTAGCTCTACAGCACGGAATCTGTTTCCAGCAGTTTAGTTTTAAGATTCAGGTTTGTATACTGTGTTAGATTTTATGTAATTTTACCAACAAACAAATTTATTAATACAGGCTCAATTCAGTATACAGGCTAGAGAACGAAAAAACTACTCTAAAAAACTAAGCCAATTTGATGATAATCATAGACTATGGAAGCTGGCAAAACATCAAACATTTATAACGACAATACTTTGTGTTTTTCTTTCTTTAGAGTCTACAAAAACACTGATCATAAGCACCAGTGCTGGCCTTAAAACCACACAGGACAAGAAGCAGAAGGAATTGACCCCACCACCACTACAAAGAGGTTTTTTTAGCCTTTTCTCTTTTCAAGAAGGGTAAGGCTTTCCTCCCAGCAGCAAATACAAGCTGCTCGAGGCATACATGTAATTTCACACACCTTAAGTCAACAAAAACCCACAGTGGTACCAAATAAAACCTCCTCCAAGCTTGGTCTGGAGCAGCCCTTTCCTTGAATCTAGGTAACTGCACAGTGAACCGTTAGTAGAAGCGATCCTCCGACACACAAAAAAGCCGTTAAGTTTCAACCCCGAGCAGTACCCCCAGCCAGCTGACCACATGGCCACACAAGCACATATGTTGGCACAAAGAATGCTGGGATGCATGTGTGGAGCTGCTTATTCCAGACATACCAGCCTAAAGCAACTGAGAGCACAGCACCTAAAAGTGCTACACAAAAAATGACAGGACTGAGAAACACGTCTGAGAAAAAGAGAGATGGACCAAGAGATACGTAGGGAAGCATACTAATAAAGCATGCAGATACTCACACAGCAAAGAAAATACTAGAAAGAACAATAAATGCAAGCACCTTGCTTCCTCACACTCTTGGAGCAACTCCATGAAACATCTTTAGTCCTATAGACTGGCCACGTATAATAATCAGACAGAAAAATTAAATAGGATTGTTAGGGTGTACTGTGCCCAGCCTCCACCGATACACATCAACACGCTCTGAACTGGGCACATTCTCCCCGATCCAGTGGTGCCTTGTAAGCACAGTACAACACGAATGACAGCCGCTGGAATAGAGACTAGAGTTGAGCAATCCTCCTCAAGCATCTGCTATGTATGGCAAAATTCAATCTTCCCACGCTTTTGCCTGGATATTGAGGGTTCATGAGCTAGGAAGGCAAATGGTGGTCTCTGTCCTCCAGGGTAACCTTTGGTGCTGGAACACCATCAGTGTAAACGGCTATTTCGGGGGGGGGGATGGGTGTGGATAAATAAATAAATCTCTGTTGTAATTTCAGAGGCTTCTGAAACCTCAAATTCCTGAAATTGCAAACATGGTGAAGCATTTTTGACCTTTCAATAGGTCTAGATGTAGTACTAACATCCACCGTTGCTAGCACTGACCCGGAAAGGAAAATAAACTTACTAACTGCTAACTCAAAAGCAAAGGGCAGAGATGCCTACAGCTGAGACTAGCACAACAGCCATAGAAGGGGGTTGTTTCAGCAGACTTTCCTATGTTCCCTGAGCACTGCTCAGCGTCACAGCCCTGTGAAACCCCAGCAGGTGTTAAAGCCTTGGCCACCCCCCACCCCCACCCCCCAACTGCTGCCCCAAGCCCTCAGTGCCACTGAAATCCTTCTGGCTGCCCAGCGTACACCGAACACCTGGCAGTTTTTATTTGCATCCCAGCTCCGCAATTACTTTGAGCAGGAACACCTAGCACCGCTGCCAAGAGAAACATGTTGTCACTCTTCTCCTTTCTACCAACACCAACTTTTCCCTCTGCACGAATTTTAATGAAAGCCAGCATACGAAAGAGCAAATCACAGTTGTAATGGACTGCCTGTTGGAATTTGCAAGCCAGGCACCAGTCTCAAAAAGTCCTCTGGAACGAGCATTTGTATCCAGTGAGGCAAATCTGCAAGAGACCATCTTGACAAAAACCTGCTGCCAAGAAAACGTGCTTTGATGCTGGTGCCCCAACTGCCAGCCTATACATCCTCTGAGTCCACAGCGATAATTCACCCAGGCCGTGCTCTGCTCCCAGTACTTCTTTCCCACGGCCTCCCCAGAGCAAATGTGGGGCTTAATCTGCAGGCAGCAATCCACTCCCATCCATTTTTTTTGGACAGCCTTCAAGGAGCAAGCTGAAGGCAAACTTACCATGCACATGCAGTCATGGAGCTGCTTTAAAAAAAAAAAAAAGCTAGTAATTCTTGGAGACAGGCACAGTGTAGATGTACAGACTGTACATGTGTGTGCTGTGAAGTCAGGGAGCCCAGCAAGGAGAAGACAACATAAAACCTGCCCCAATGGCAGAACAACACAGCCCAGGCTCCCAAAAAGTAGCGCCCAGAAGAACAAAAGCAGTCAAGAGCGCACATGCTGTTCAATGAATTTGCATTGTTGAGTGCTGAACATTACAGAAAACACATTACTAAAACTTCATATAAAAAAATTAAATCCACATAACTCTCAGTTAAACACTTGAAACACTCTCAGCAAAATCTAAGAGATACTTCCCCCTCACCTAATTTCACTATGTGATTTGCTGCCTGCAGATAGCTCAGAATATGCCAACTAAATTACCTGGAACTGGCAAAATATTTCTGCCTACTCACCGTCTCTCTCCTTCAGCGCACTGCTTGCCAAGACATTTAAAATTGTTTTTACAAAGGCAGGGGTCAATTCCAGTTTGAAAGCATGCCTGGCTGATTTGAGGCTTTACAACTCCATTCTTCTGTGCTTAAAAACAACGTCTCCTCCCAGAAACTATGCAGAAGACTGAACACACATATGTCACAGCCAAATGCAAAGATGCCAGAAAGCAAAGCTATTCTAAATTCCAGTGATCCCATTACTATCCACTTTGTATATTTTGGGGTTTTATATATTTAAATACAAAGTAGGTAATAAACCCCAAAGTATTTACTTCGGGGTTTTTGTTACTGGTAATGGGAGTAGGGAGAGGTTGCTTGTTTTCACAAATAACAGCAACACAGATCCTTGAGCTTTCAGAAGAGGCAGGGTGCTTCCCATCACTGTGAACTCCCGGGGAACCCAAATGCCACCCCAGCGATGAGAACGAGCCCTGGTGGGACGCAGACACACTGCTCACTATATTAGGAACTTGGCTGTTACAGGCTTGGTAATTTAAGGCATCAGAATAACAAAGTGTCCAACTGAACTGAAATCAATACTCATCACATACAGACTGTCCTTTATTTATCAAAACAGGAAAAATTTCCCTTCCACCATAAAGTAGCTTGCCCTGGAAAAAAAGAAGATAATCCAGCAGTCATACTGAGGTCATGCTTATGAGCGTGTTCAGCCTGATGGTGCCTAACGAGCAAGGAGAAAAATGGTTCTCGCTTCTAGGGCCACGACAAACAGCTTGTTAAGGCGGTGCTGTCTGCCATGGTGGTGATCACAGCCCTTTGGGGCTGGAGGCAGCACAGTCTGTCCCTTTGCTTCCTCATCCCTGGAGCTGGCTAAGGAACAAGTTGGGGGGAATTCCATCTGCTTTCCTTTTCCAATCCTTCAACCTGGCACATCGAATGGATCCATAGAACATTTCTGTTTTGCTGTATCTTAAGACAATGAATCAGAGGAAGAAAAAAATACTTTTAACATTTAAATCTAACAATTAATTAAACACTAAATGTTGAATCTGTTGAGAATAAACTACATTTTTGGCAAACGTGAACCGTAAGCACAGACCACATTTTAATATGTTTTTGATCCATGTCTTCTGCAGACTTGAATGAAGTTTCCCTCTTCAGAAGAAACCTTTAAGCCAAAAGAAGAATTCAAGCCCTACAAAATGGTTACCAGCCCATAAAATAACAGCTGCATTACAACCAGCACTATTCAAAACCCATTCCCAAATCTTCTCCCCTGTATAACTATTACAGAGATGCAGGAAAACCCCAGCCCTGCTAGCTAATGACAAAGTTTCCACCTACTCCCATGGACACGGATTTCAGGGCTGAACGCAGTGCCCTTCTTCTCATCCTCTGCTCTTCCATTTTAAATCTGTCTGTATTGGGCTTTCTTACTTCCTCTTTGTAAAACCAGATGTGTTTGCACTGCTTGTAGCCCTTTCTTACAGATGCTACCTCCATCTGAAAAACAGCAGAGCAACTATGATGAGAGGCTTCCACTTAAACATCATTTATTGCTATCACTTTGTGCTACAGCAAGTGCTCCGAGGCTAGGTGCTTCATTACACACATACTGAAATTCAATACATTTTACTACTCTGATGAAAAGCAAGGACAAGCCTTCAACATCTAAACATTCCTTATTATATACCACACACAGCATTTAGTTTCCTTGTTGCATTCATCTCCAGGAGCCAAGATGTTTGCATCCTGTAATTTTTTTGTGTAATATCATCTGAACTTTGGCTAACTACCCACTTTGGTTACTCACAGTCACATGTCCTCTTTTCTCTACTCCCCTTTCCCATTGTTTGATCTTTGCACGAAGCTCTTCGCCAAACCATACGTCTTGGAGCCCTCACACACTTAACCACTGAGTTATGAATAGAGCATTTGAAAAATCAACCAACAAAAGCTGCCTCCGTGCAGGATTTTAGACCCTTACTTTCCCTTATTTGGATTGTAAATAGTTCAGAGCTCTGGCCCAACAAATGCCATTTTGTCCAAGATCAAACATAGTGGAGTCACTCCATTTTCTGAAATAATTCAAGTTAAATAGCTAAGGGGAAAGAACACTGCTGTTTCTTTCCTACTTACAAGGTCCCAAACATTGTAGCAGAAAGACCCAGTCAGTATGGTTTAAAATAAAAATAAAAATTTAAGATCTTAATCACACTTTCATCCTAAAATCTTTAGTGGCAAGGACTGTTGCCAATAAATGACTCAAGGCAAGTGAAATGAATTGTAGATTTAAGCCCATTTATCAAAGTTTAGTGTCCCAGAATTAATTCCCTCCCCTGCACGAAGCACTTTTTTAAGCAAGGTGGACAAAGCACGTAAGGATACGCAGATATTACAGAGGGGGGGGGGCGAGCTTTTAAAAGCATTTTCACAACTACAAGGCAGAAGAAAAATACACTGTCCTCCCTTCTCACTCTGCCCAAAAGGGTGTATCCAAATGAGACCCAACTTCCAAGCACTGCATTTTCTAATCATATTCTATATATGAGATTTATATATATATATAAAATAAACCTACAACATCATCAATACAATGAGGAAAGAACGGTGAGTCACTTCAACTGCTTCAAGGCTATCAGACCTCCCTGGATATTAATTACTGAACTGCTCTTTACAGTCTGTCCAAGCACAGAGGATATTAAGATGTCAGCATGCAGAATACATTCCATATAGCACACATTCCTGATGGGAATTAGTGGCTTCTTTTATGAACAGCCCTAAGTTATCCATTTTAAAAGAAATGTGGCAGTCTACATTTCAGTAGCTAGACCAAACCTTGAAACACAGCTCTCATGCGGAGACAGGAGAAAACTACAACAAAAGAGTAGTATAATGGAGACATGAAAGCAATGGTTTTCTTTCAGAATGCCTTCATTCAGCTGTCCTTTCACTTACTGCTCAACAACAGAGCTCAGTTACAAGAACGTTATTAATATGAAAGAAGATGATGTAATTTACAAAAAACAACAGAAGTCAAATACGAAAAGCCTAGAATGAGAATACCTGAGGAAAACACTGCCTGCTCCACAAGTCACAGGGATGAACGACGCCTTCAGTGGCATTCAGAAAAACTCCGGCATAAAATCCCACACCCATGCCTAAAAGCACTAAAACCAGTGGTGACTGGGGAGGGATCGTGCAGAATGCAGTTGCCGAGATGTCAAAACAGAAACAACCTATTTGTGTCAATATTGACTTTCAGGACCACTTAGGAAGGTGCACAGACACACTCATTCCCGTGACCATGCAGATAATCTGAAAGTAATTTTGCAGAAAAGCATCACTATACTCACCACCATTATTTCTTAAATGCACTGGAAAAGAGCACAGCATGATCATGATTGCTTAACTGCACTTGAAAAGAGCACTGCATGCTCCTTAGATATTCAAAAATTAGTTTTACACTGGTAGAATACCAGGAAAAGAATTAAAAAAAAAATCATCAACATTTACATTGCATTTACTGTAGAAAATGGAATTTTAAAACACTAAAGCAAATCAGCACTGCTCATGCATATTCTATTTATCTATCAATTCAATTAATAGACCTTAAAACTCCCAAAAATATTAAGTCAAGCCATAAAATTCAGGCTTGTTACCCACAACTGCCACTTCAAAACATTTAACCAAGCCCACTCCCTATTCCTGAAAGCTCTGAAGGCATGAGGCTGTAAATCAGCAGCTGAGACCCTAGGAATATCCAAAAAGAGAAACAAGTACTCACATAAAAGGCCATTTTCTAGCATCAAGTCACAGCAGACAGCATTAGCTACAAATCACAGAATATTTTGCAATGCCCTCTGGTCCCTGCTCCCACAGCTGGAAAGCACGGGGACATTTCCTGCAGCCGCCCCGGGACGGGTCAGCACAGATGCAAGGTCTCAACAGTGGAAGTGCAGGAAACTGAAGCAGCATCTGAACACAAGTGAACAAATGCCACCTCTCCAAAATCCTTACTGTCTGCACACATATGGCACCTTCACGGATCAAGGGGAGGAAGGAGGAAAGAAAAAAAAAAGGAAAAGTCACCGTGTTTCCAAAAGCAAATATCCTATTACATTTCAAATGTTCTTTTTTAAAGGAGGAGATTGAGCAGTTACAGGACCTTTAGGAGGACAAGGCAACTTAACATCCATCAGCTTTTCCCAAAGATGGCTCCAAGCACAACTCCTGCAAGCACTCCGCGCCCAGGATACCTGTGGGAACATTGCTAGTCCAGCACCAGTGCAGTGGCTGAGAGATAGACATAGGAATCACCCTGCAAGGACCTGACAGAGCACCGGACTCTTGCCTAACCCAAAGAATTTCAGCAAATCACAGTCAATATTCGTTTCATTTTTGTGCTGCATTTTGCATCTAGTTCTCTTTTCAAAAATCCTGCCAGCTTCGCACAGCCCTGAGCTCAAGTGACCCACCTCTCCTCCCACACCTGGAGGTGATGCACACCACCAGGCATGGCAGAGTTACGTGCCAGACAGACAGGAGAAGAAAAACCAAATGCAGACAAGGATCAAATACAAAAAGTGTAAGTGACAAGGTCTGCTAGTACTACCTCTTATTTTAGTTGTGGGGCTCTATCAACCACATCACCTGCTAACATCATCAGCAAATTCTGGTCAAACCAGATGGGAGAGGGAAGGTGTTAAAACCAAATCCAGCTCACCATAACTAATCAACTGTTTATTACACACAATCAAAATGTAATGGGTTCCTAGTTTCTCCGCAAGATCTGTACTGCCTGTAGGATCTGTAAGCTGACTACAAATCTCAGACAGTCACACACACTGGCCTTTTAAGCTAAGCAGGACCTGATGACGCTACACAATGGAATAGCTCCAAAACATAATTGATGCAGACAACCATGTTGATGTTTAGAAATCCATCCAGAGAATTCAGAAACGACTCCAGGAAAGCTTAGCTTAGGAGTGTTTCTTGAATATTCATTATGCATCAAGAAGAAAATTTTTAAGACCAATATGCACCTAAAACATAACTCCATCCAACCCTGCTCGCACTGGAAGCTTTCTTGGAGAATTTTAAAAGCAGTATGGTTTCTCAAAACTATAAAAAGCAATATGAAAGCAACTTTGTACCGGTACCTGGAAAGCCTTTGTTAATGCTTCCCAGAACAAAATTATCCTTCTTCCTGTTGTTCCCTGTAGTGACTATAGAGACGCAAAAAAAAAATCTGGTTATCCATTCCTAGCAACACAGAGGTAAAACATTCACAAACAAGAGCTAGCATTCTCATAGCCTTCCGCATGTTACAGATCGCGTTCCCAGTCCCTTCCCTGTAAATAAGCAACACAAGTGGGTAAGTACGGACACCACGCATCTGCACACCCTCCGAAATAGCTTCATATTTACAGTCAACATCTTGTGAAAGCTGCAGCAAAACCTCATTTTAGGAAAACACACACATCAATTATTTTGAGTGTACTTAAAATGAAAATCCTCTCAAGTCAATACAACAAAAGCAATCGCTTGAAGATTTGGATATGAATTTAAATTGGCAACTTTTGAAAGAAGCACCTCGTAATTACACATTGGGAAGTTGATGGCACCTTTTGTTTACCAAACTAGAAGTTAATTTTGATAGCAAATTCTACCTGTTAAGTCCAAAACCACTGAAAAGCACCTGCCAGAAAACTGAAGACTACTCATAGGTCAAGAGCTTTACACTAGGAAAACATGCATATAAATACTAGTTAGAGCTGTCCAATTAAAAACACGTTCAGAGATAAACAGCTTGCACAAAAAGGAGTGGAAGCCAGAGGCTGGTCCCTGCTTCGCTATGCTTTGCGTACTTTGGCACCAAACAAGAACAATTTAATGTCTTTCAGATTCCTTCTGCTGCTACCAACGCCAGCTATAAATCTGTTCCAGCACACGAGGGATGCTGTTCAGTTCTTCAGCGCTTCCAACAACTGTACTGAAGAGTACTGGCACTGGTCTCACCCACCCCATTTTCTCTTAGCCATTTCTTAACATACCTCGACACAGAAGATACTGCAGCTTCCAGCACCTGTGGCTGCATGACTAACAAGAACTTTCAAACACAGAATCATAGAAGGATTTGGGTTGGAAGGGACTTCAGTCTCGTTCCACCCCCTGCCATGGGCTGGGACACCTTCCACTAGCCCAGGTTGTTCCAAGCCCCATCCAATCTGGCCTGGGACACTTCCAGGGATGGGGCGTCCACAGCTCCTCTGAGCAGCCTGTGCCAGTGCCTCAGCGCCCCCGCAATGAGAAATTTCTTCCTAATAGCTAATCTACATCTGCCCTCTTTCAGTGTAAAGCCATTCCCTCTTTTCCAATCACTGCAAAGCCCCTCTCCAGCTTTCTGTCATCCCCTTTAGGTACCGAAGGCTGCTAAAAGGTCTCCCGAGAGCCTTCTCTTCTATAGGCTGAACCACCCCAACTCTCTCAGACTGTCTTCATAGGAGAGGTGCTCCAGCCCTCTGATCATCTTCATGGCCTCCTCTGCACCTGCGCCAACAGGTCCATGTCCTTCTTATGCTGGGGGCCCCAGAGCTGAACAGTACTGCAGGTGAGGTCTCACCAGAGCGGAGCAGAAGGGGTGAACCACCTCCCCTGACCTGCTGGCCACGTTGCTGGTGATGCAGCCCAGGGTACAGTTGGCTTTCTGGGCTGCAAGTGCACACTGCCAGGTTGTGTTGAACTTCTCATCTACCAACACCCCCAAGCCCTTCTCCCCAGGGCTGCTCTCAATCCATTCCCCACCCAGCCTGTATTTGTGCTTCGGATTGACCTGACCCGTATGCAGGACCTCGCCCTTGGCCTTGTTGAACTTCACAAGGTTCGCACAGGTCCACCTTTCCAGTCTGTCAAGGTCCCTCTAGATGGCATTCCTTCCCTCCAGCATGTCAACTGCACCGGATCACGAGACAGAGAAAACAGCCTGGTGGGACAGGGTACTAATCATACTTAGGGTATAATTTATTTACCACTACAAGTTTCTAAGCTTTCACAGTATGGTCTTTTTTTATTATTTATTTAATACGGTGTTTGACCTGATAAAGGATTGTTTCTAAACCAGAATGTCACAGAAAACCTCACTTAGGAGCCTGTTAACTGAATTCCAACTCTTAACCCGTCCCACAAGACTTGGTACCATCCAGCATTTTTATCAATGACCAGAGGGGAAATAGCGCAACTGCCGACTCAAGTTTGCAGCTCATGAAGCCCAACAAACGGTGAGCAACAATGTGGACAGCATGTTCATACACAGCAACCTGACCCGTGCAAGAGTGACCTGAACTCACCAACACAAAGTCTGTTTTCACAGAGACCCGTACAAACACACCTGCAGCACAGGGCTGCACCCAAGCAGCCAGGAGAAATCCAAGTTAACACCTCTCCACACAATACAGTAGCAAAAAGGATAAAAACACAGTCCAGGTCTGTGCAACAAAGGAATAACAAGTAAGAATAAAGTAGTAAAGACATTTATCTCTGTACATTATACAGATAGAGTCTACTCTAGACTCCCTATGCAAGTATTCTAGTCACAAACGTGGAAAATTTTAAGATGCAGAAAGCTGTAACACCACAAAGGGAAAGGCAAAAAGCCCTAAAATAAAAGAATTCAGAGATCAGTCCATTAATGCTCTCAAAGAGGCCAGGACTAAGACAGAAATGCCATATATGCCCTCAAATAAGAGGAGACAGCATACTAATGCCTACTTTGGCATAATGCAGGACATAAGAAGCAACACCTAAAAGCTGAAAACAGTAAAAAGTAGAAGAAAAATAAAGGGAAATACGATTTTCAGTGGCCAAACTACAACAACAATCTACAAAGGAAAGTGTTCACCATCACCAGTTGTCTTCAAGAGAAGGAGATACCACAGCCAAACACTAATTCCAAGACTCAAAACTGGGTCAAATGATGGAAACTGAGGGCTGATACCAGGATATTTAAAGCAGGCATCCTAATATAAACTTCGGACTTTAAAACTGTGAATGGCTAAAATCTCAAATGAGTTAATGCTCGTAGAACTGCTTGAAGGTGGAAAGTAACAAGAATTACTACAGGTTTAAAATTGTATGGTAGGAGAGAAGCATATGGTCACTAAGAAAGCGTTGGCCAAGAACTGCAACAGCGCTTTTTGATCGGATGAACTCCTAAAGCTCTACATCCCCACACAGTGGGTGTTAGGTGGGCTTGGTTTTGTTTTGGAGCAGATTACTCAGAAAAAGTTGAGAGTGCTTACATGTGGTTTGTGGGACTACAGAATAACGTGTTCCCTTTGCCATGCAGTTAGCCATGGCAATTGAGAACATCACTGCACAAGAGAACAGAGGTGACAACACAGAGTAGGGAAAGGTACAAACAAGATGGGAAATAAGGTCTATATAAAATTAACTTACCGCTCCAGTTCCAAAAATTCACACCAAAGTTCAGATTGTCCTGTGATCTTCCAGAAACAGAACCAATACTAGTCATCCTACTTTATAACACACTTTCCCCTAGCTTCTTCCTCCCTGCCTTGCTCACATAGGCAGGCAAAAAGATTAAAAAAAAAAAAAATCCACAGCTCCTGCTTTGCTCAACTCAGAGGTCAGCGCCTCTTGCCAAGGAGGGTAGGAACAGTATTCTTCCTGCGGTATGCCCATACCAGAAATATAACCCTAATCAAATGATAAGCAAGGATCTCTAAAGAATACTAAAAGATTTTAGATTAAGATTAATTCTTAAATTAGAAAACATGCCATGGAAAAGGCTACCTCCTGGACTACTCCTGGCTACATTTGTCAAAGACAGATTTACACACCAGGATCTTGTATCAGTTGGAAGCTCAGGAGAACACATTTTGCAGTGATTTCAGTCTTCATTCCTCCACATTAAGTTTTTCTTCTCCCAATTAGCAAAAGTAGGCAAAAGAAAATGACTCTATTTACTTCCTTGCATCACAGAGAAAAGCCATCAACTTACTTTGCCACATAACCCACAAGCAGGCAAGGCCTGCTGAAGGATATAAAAATCAAATACATTTGCCTTCGGCAGCACCTAAGAAATGAATTGTAGTTGAAGCCACTGACAACACGCACTCATTAAAAGGACAGATTTTAAAACTCCACACTGTCAGCCCAGATGTCTGGTAAACCAGCCTGCCTAAGCTGCTTGTGAACAAAACTTATCCCTGACATTCTGCCAATTAAAAAGCATAAAATCCCCATGCCATCAGAGTTCAGCTCAACTTGCTGGAAGCAGCAGGACCAGAAGCACAGACCAGCCAGCAACAGCAATGTGATCGGTTAGCTCTTCAAATCCTTTGGGGGGATGGGGGGGGGGGGGGGGGGGGCGGGCAGGAAAAACCCACCTATCTTCCTCGCATAAGCAGGAACACCAGAATTGAGGTTCAGACTGGCCATGTTTTAACATAGTTTAGGAAAACAGTCATTTCTGCTTGGTGGAAGTGTTATTCTATTATACAGACTACACAACAAACTAAAAAAACAAGAGACAGAACAGTTTGTGTTCCGTCTGGCTAATGATGCAAGTAAGTGCACTGTACGTAGGAAGAGGAAATTATTGTACACATATACACATATGGCTTGAAATATTTCTGCTTCAACAATGAAAAGAAGAAAGATACAGCAAGAAAACATTTTCTCAACATCTGTGACTAAATGGGAGCTCCACTGGATTTCAGTGATATATATGGAGGCATTCACTATTCATTCTTTGAGATCGGTATAATTAATCTAAAGAATAAAATTACTGCAATTACAAAAACAACACTAAAAAATACATTTACTTATTGCAGCAGTCTCATGTATTCAGAGTTTTCAGTAATGCTTCTAAAATACTCTGTTAGCATAGCTGACAGCTATCATTCATAATTACTTGAAGTTACAATGGTTCACAAGTTTGTCTCTGCAGTAGGGAAGCCAGTCAATCAAGGAGACGGCAGAAGCAGACAAGTGACAGACATCCCTGCGACAGTAAGTAGTAAGATCTTTTAACCGAAGGACTAAGCTCATTGGTGGCCCACTCAAAAATAACCCCTCTTGTAATGGAAAAGGGAAAAAGGTGGGGATTTATTTGGGTAAGCCATTCAGCAGACTTAACTTGCCATTTCAGATCCCAGAGAGAGAAGACAGAAGGGAGGTCAGTAATAGTCTTCCTCCTTCAGTAATTCATTCCACTGCCTAAATCCTCCGGAACAAACTGCTCTGCTGCCCTGGTCTGGGAAAGATCAATTATTAATGGACAGAACAAAGCTAAATGCTTTTCACTGGAGCTGCCCTCAAATTCAGCACCTGCAAAACACAGTCAAAAACAAGGGCTTTGCATGGAGTTTTTCTAAGGTTTGAGAACATACAGCAAAACCAGAAGAGGATCTACATCCTTTGTGAGGCTTTGAAAGCTACGCAGCACAGCAAAAGCAAGACATCCTATTAAAAAAAAAAAAAAACCCCAAACAAAAAAAAGCTGCTTAATCACCTCATCGCAGTGATATCCTCCAATGCCATTTCCTGCTTCTTTTGCAATTTCAACTTTCAAACTATCCTTAGCTTTGAGGTTCCTTCCATCCTACCACAGAGACAACCTGGAATAATTTCAGAGTACATAATCATTCCCCTTTCCCTCCATACCACAATATTTATCCTTAAGGATATAACATGACCTTCTTATCCTTATTCTAGCTCCTCTTTTCCACAGGGTTACTTAAAACCCCATGGACAGCATCTTCATTCCCCCTGCAGCTTTCCTTATACCCATCACATCGCTTTGGCTGCGATCATGGGAAGGTCCCCCACTCTTTATTTCTCCAATTCTCAGCTGATCCCTCTGCTCAACACCCCTTCTCCCCTCACCACCTTCTTAGGCACCTCAGACCATTCATACCTTCTTTTTCTCAGCTGGTTGAGGTCCTTCCCTTCCTGAATTGACTTCCCTCCGGTGCTGAACCTTTCCATTACTGCCTTCCCCAATCGCACTGAGCTTCCTTTAGTCAGGCACAGGGGAAAGAAGAACAGCTCTCATCTGTTCTCTCACCTTTAATCCACTTCTCTCCAGCATATCAGCAGCTCAGAAACCTGAATATCACCTCTGCCAACCCTGCATTGCTAACCTCATCTCTCCCCTACCCACATCGATGCTCAACTTGCACTCCTGCCAAACTAATCCTCCCAAACCCAGAATCTTTCCAGAAAGAAGGCTGATAACAATAAAGAGAACTCTAAAATGTTTTTTTTTTCCATCCAGTGACTCTCTTCCATTAGACACATCACTAATCCCAAGGCATCTGCCTTTCTTCCAAACAGCTAAAGATTCCTTTGACCCATACACTTTACTCCTGACCTTTTGTTTCTCTTCCTCTCTCAAGACAGCTACATGTCCTTTCACTTCATCAAGATCACAAGCAGATCACCAGGAACAAAATCCGAGGGATCTCTACAGCTTCCCTCCCCCTCACCATGCCACATGTATCCCTGCTTCAAGCCGTGTAATTTTAGAGCACCATCTCCCTTTTGTCATGCCTACTTGGGTCTCAACAGACTAGCAGTAACACGGGGTCATGTTTATTGTCATACTTGGTCAAAGGACAGAAATTTCAACTGCTGAAGCTCAGAATTAAAAGCACTAGAAACTGCGTGAAAAAGGCATTCTTAACACCGACAGAAACACTCCTACAAAGGGAGCCTACATACAAATTTGTGACTTCACACTAACAGAGTGTCTTATTTTTGCTGTAGTTTTGAGACCAGTATCTGACAGAGACAATCAAAAGCTGTATGCTAAAGGCAGGCATATTTTACAGCGGTGTTATATGTCAAGTGACCTCCGACTAAATATAGAGGAAAAGAAAAAATGAAAAATCTTCTCTGAAAGCAATTTTGATGAAAAGGGAAAAATAAGGTTGAAAAAGCCTTTCTCCACCAGTATCCTTCAAAAAATCTGTTACACTGACGGCCTGTCAGGGGTACCTGCACAGGCTCTTGAGGTCCCACCAATTCATCCCAACCTCGGCCAAGACACTTGGGCCCAGTCTCCCTCTAATCAGCTCATCATTTTCACATTCAATTCTCTGCAAGCTTTAACCAACTCCAAACTGTTTCTTCCCAGGGGACCAATTCCACTTTTCCCTTGAAGGAAGCTTTAATGCACAAAATAAAATCTCTTCTCACTGGCAAATTTTCAGGGAGAAAAGAACAGAGGTTACCCTACTATAAAAACAAACCCCACCTCTTTATTTTTTACTCTGGTCTATGGGAAAGAAAATGAAAGCCTGATAATTTGGCACACGTCAAGTCCCAATTAAAAATAGTGCCCTTTCTTAAAGTCAAGGAAAAACAGGGTTGTGACTGGATTATTGTTTCCGAGCATGCTTGGAAGCTTTTAAGATTTCAGCTTCGGGTAATGGAGCCCTGTTTCCTCCCTGACATCACTACACATTCTCCCTGCATGACCAGAGCAATGACACAGTAACAGGTTTTGCTGCTACAATTTTTTTTTTTTTTTTTTGCAAAGGGGTTGCCCCACAAAGGGACAAGAACAAGGACACCAGGCAAGAGGCACATGTGAACAAGTTGTGCAATACGTGAGTGCAGAGCTTACCCATTTCTTGAGTATATCCTGCAGTACCCGATTGATTTTAGGTTCCTCATCTCTCCCCTCCCAAAGCAAACTATTACAAGAAACTTATTTTTTCAAACCCGGGATCTGGCTCACTCCACTTCCTAAAACAGGAACTTCAAAACTAAATCAGACTATTTTAATATTAATTACATCTAATTTAAGGAAACGAGCAATGCAAACCAGCCCCTGCGTTTAGGGCTGCATTAGGAAGCCATACCTACAGTCTGCAGAAAAGGTAACACAAACGGTGCTCACACGCATTTCTAACACAGTTTAATAACGACTTAAAGTGCACAACCCCCTAAAACATCCAGAAGGAACAACATAACTTAATTACTACTGGATGTTTTCAAGCTTATACCTTAACACTACATTAAACAGAACTACACAAGCTCTGCAAGCGTAAGAAAACCTCCCAGATCTTTAGGTGAAAAGCAGAATTCTAACTGCTTTAGGTGAAAAGCAGAATTCTAACTGCTTTAGGTGAAAAGCAGAATTCTAACTGCTTTAGGTGAAAAGCAGAATTCTAACTGCTTTAGGTGAAAAGCAGAATTCTAACTGCTTTAGGTGAAAAGCAGAATTCTAACTGCTTTAGGTGAAAAGCAGAATTCTAACTGCTTTAGGTGAAAAGCAGAATTCTAACTGCTTTAGGTGAAAAGCAGAATTCTAACTGCTTTAGGTGAAAAGCAGAATTCTAACTGCTTTAGGTGAAAAGCAGAATTCTAACTGCTTTAGGTGAAAAGCAGAATTCTAACTGCTTTAGGTGAAAAGCAGAATTCTAACTGCTTTAGGTGAAAAGCAGAATTCTAACTGCTTTAGGTGAAAAGCAGAATTCTAACTGCTTTAGGTGAAAAGCAGAATTCTAACTGCTTTAGGTGAAAAGCAGAATTCTAACTGCTTTAGGTGAAAAGCAGAATTCTAACTGCTTTAGGTGAAAAGCAGAATTCTAACTGCTTTAGGTGAAAAGCAGAATTCTAACTGCTTTAGGTGAAAAGCAGAATTCTAACTGCTTTAGGTGAAAAGCAGAATTCTAACTGCTTTAGGTGAAAAGCAGAATTCTAACTGCTTTAGGTGAAAAGCAGAATTCTAACTGCTTTAGGTGAAAAGCAGAATTCTAACTGCTTTAGGTGAAAAGCAGAATTCTAACTGCTTTAGGTGAAAAGCAGAATTCTAACTGCTTTAGGTGAAAAGCAGAATTCTAACTGCTTTAGGTGAAAAGCAGAATTCTAACTGCTTTAGGTGAAAAGCAGAATTCTAACTGCTTTAGGTGAAAAGCAGAATTCTAACTGCTTTAGGTGAAAAGCAGAATTCTAACTGCTTTAGGTGAAAAGCAGAATTCTAACTGCTTTAGGTGAAAAGCAGAATTCTAACTGCTTTAGGTGAAAAGCAGAATTCTAACTGCTTTAGGTGAAAAGCAGAATTCTAACTGCTTTAGGTGAAAAGCAGAATTCTAACTGCTTTAGGTGAAAAGCAGAATTCTAACTGCTTTAGGTGAAAAGCAGAATTCTAACTGCTTTAGGTGAAAAGCAGAATTCTAACTGCTTTAGGTGAAAAGCAGAATTCTAACTGCTTTAGGTGAAAAGCAGAATTCTAACTGCTTTAGGTGAAAAGCAGAATTCTAACTGCTTTAGGTGAAAAGCAGAATTCTAACTGCTTTAGGTGAAAAGCAGAATTCTAACTGCTTTAGGTGAAAAGCAGAATTCTAACTGCTTTAGGTGAAAAGCAGAATTCTAACTGCTTTAGGTGAAAAGCAGAATTCTAACTGCTTTAGGTGAAAAGCAGAATTCTAACTGCTTTAGGTGAAAAGCAGAATTCTAACTGCTTTAGGTGAAAAGCAGAATTCTAACTGCTTTAGGTGAAAAGCAGAATTCTAACTGCTTTAGGTGAAAAGCAGAATTCTAACTGCTTTAGGTGAAAAGCAGAATTCTAACTGCTTTAGGTGAAAAGCAGAATTCTAACTGCTTTAGGTGAAAAGCAGAATTCTAACTGCTTTAGGTGAAAAGCAGAATTCTAACTGCTTTAGGTGAAAAGCAGAATTCTAACTGCTTTAGGTGAAAAGCAGAATTCTAACTGCTTTAGGTGAAAAGCAGAATTCTAACTGCTTTAGGTGAAAAGCAGAATTCTAACTGCTTTAGGTGAAAAGCAGAATTCTAACTGCTTTAGGTGAAAAGCAGAATTCTAACTGCTTTAGGTGAAAAGCAGAATTCCAACTTCAGGCTCCAGAAACAAGGACGACACATAAAAGCCCATCAATAGCTCTTCTCCAGCTGCGTTTATCCTCGCCCCTTTCCCTCCCCCCCTACCCAACCTCGAGACTCTCTCGGGCTGAAGTCAGAAAACAAAATATCATTGTTTAAGCTTAATGAGCCAACGTTAATTTTCGTATTGTTTATTTAACACCGCCACCCCTCCCCCCCTAATTTGAAAGCAGCAACAGTAGCGCTAACGACGCCGAAACACTAATGTGGTTCTCGGGGGGGGAGGGGGGGGAGGGGGGGTGTAGGGGGAGGAAGCGGCGTTTTCACGAAGCAGGGACCGGGGGGGGGCCAGCCCCACGGGGCAGGTGAGCACCGCGCCAGGCCGCATCCCCCCGGGCTGCCGCCCCCCCCAGCCCCCGGCCTGACCCACCGGAAAAAAAAAAAAAACGGAAAAAAACCCCGTTGGCGCGGGTGAGGGTCACCTCAGCGGGGGAGCCCCCGCCAGCACCCACCCCCCCCGCTACGACACGGCCGGCCACTGCCCCCCTCCCCGCAGGTCACCTTGACAGCCCGCCCCGGGCCCCCGCGCTGCCGCCTTTGTGTCGCTACCCGCCGCCGCGGAGCGCCGGGCCCGCGCACAAAGCCCCGGCGGGGGGCGGCCCGCCCCGGCCTGAGGGAGCGGCGGGCGGCCGGGGCTGAGCGGGGACCCGCCCGCCCCCACGGCGCGGCCGTTACCTGGAAGTCCCTATCCTCGTTGAAGCGAGAGAACCTGTCCGCCATTTTGCGCCGCTGCCGCCGCTACCGCCGCCGCCTGGCTCAGCCCGGCCCGGCCCCGCGCCTCCGGCCGCCTCCCCTCAGCGCCGCGGCAGCGCGCCCGCCCCGCCCCCGCCCCCGCCGCGCCGGGCGGCTCCGCGCATGCGCGGCAGCGCAGCTAGCGTGCACCGGGTGGGCGCGCTGCTGGGGGGCGCCAGAGCCAGGGCTGGCCCCGCTGAGCAGGCGGCTGCCGGGGCACCGGGAAGGGGGTGCGGCGTGTGCCGGCGGTAGCGCCTCCGCCGCGGCGGGCGGTGACGGAGCCCCGCTGCGGTTCAGCACGCAGCGCACAGCACGCATGCGCCCTGCCCCGGCGGCAGACGGGAGCGCGGGGCCCGCCCCACTGCGCGCATGCGCAGAGCCGTCCAGTAGGCGACCCCCACCCACCCCACCCCCCAGGAGGGCGCCAGTCCCCCTTCAGCCTTCCCGCCCTCGCGACCCGAACCAATGGGGCCGTCTCCGGCTCTTGAGTGATGGCGGTATGAACCAATAGGAGCACGGGTTCGCCACCGCCCCGTAGGTCAGGGGGGTTGCTGAGGGGGCGCGTGCGCAGGCTCTCCTCAGCGGGGCCCGGGCGGGAGCGCGGCTGAGGGGCGGCGGGGAAGGTGCCCTGGGGGCCTAGGGCCAGCCCTGAGGCGGATGATGGTGCCTGCAGCCACCTCTGAGGGAGGCCGCGGTGTCTGGTGTAAAGGCTGAGCTGAAATCCAGGTGTTCGGAGCCAACCCTGAGATGAAGCGCCGGGGCCGGGCGGAGCCGTGCCTGTTGCCCTGCTCCCACCCCGGGCCTTCAGCCAGGCCGCAGGGGCCTTTCTTCACCGCTGGGCAGGGAGGCGTGTGCCTGGCTTGCGCAAGCATAGCCAGGTCCCCGTATGTGGTGGCACAGGAGCAGCACCCCGGGCCTGCACACACCAGGCAACGCCTGGGGTCTCTATCTTGCAGCACCCCGCGGGCCTTTGTGCACAGGGGCTGCAGCAGGCGAGGCCCTGCTTTTCCATGCACAGCTGTTACCAGCTGTCTCTGAGCATGGCAGCATGTGCCGCCGTCTCTCTGCTGTCCCTGACAGCAGGAAAACCTGATTCCATCTGTCTCGCCATTCATTCCTTTTTCTTTCACCAGAAGCCTCACTGTCTGGGTCCTGTTTGCGTGCTGCCCTCTGCCGCCTTGTCGAGGCAGGATGAGGAGAGGAGTGGGGAAACAGGCCTGGCTGAAGCGTGTTCACCAGACCGTGCCTCTGCGTGCGCCACCAAACCTGTCGATGAGGTGAATGCCTGTGAGGGCGAGCCCTGCGCACTGAGACTGTGGGTCGGATGCAGGGGAGGCTGAAGTGTGGTGGTTGTGCTTCACGCAACTCGGTGTGGCTCATAGCAGAACGGACTTGATCTACTACTGCAGTGTGACAGGGTGGGCTGCACTACCAGAACTGCGTGGAACTCCAGGCATCTGCCTCTAACTTGCTAGGAAGGATGCAGCTCTCATCCTGATGTCCCACCTCAGCAGCACTGTGGAAATCTCCCCTGGAAAATACCGCAAATTTCGACGCTCTCCAGGGACCAGTCAGCCCTCTGTGCTAAGGAGGACCTCGTGGTTGAGAGCTGAGGGACCTCTGCATCGCAGGATGGCTGTGAGAGCTTTTGCTGGGCAGAAACACCCTCGAATTTGTTCCTCATTGCTGTAAGAAAGTGCTGTTGGTGCCGCAACTGTCTGTGCTTTTGCTCTCTGCAAAAACCTCAGCACCAGGGTCACCAGTCTCATCCTGTATCAGGTCTGTGGTCCCACCGGCCTGGGCAAGGAGTGGCTGCCAGGTCCCAGCCTATTCGGTCACGGTGTCTCTCCCTGCTGGCAGCTCCTTGTGCCCCAAGGACTGCCCCGCAGCTTAGCCCCATGGTGGGTATAGAAGCTGAGGCACAGAGAGGAGCAGCCTTTCTCCTTCCAGGAGTTGCCGCTGCATTTTCGGAGGGGACTATTCCTGCCTTGTTCTCCCAAAGCACCCAGGCGGGCAGGGTGGAGCTGGGATCGCTGCCCAGGGATCCTGGCTGCACTGTGTGGAGCAGTCCTGTGGGCAGCTCTGTTGAGGGACACACGTGTCCTGCAGCCACCCCACCTGTGGGTCTCAGGTGGGCACCCTAGGCCCCGCCTAGCACCCGGGCTGTGCCCACGAGAGGGAGCTCCTGCTACACCCAGGTGGGCAGTGGGACCCTTACCCACAACATGGGCCCCCACCCACCATGGGAGGGCTAAGCCAGCTGTGGCCCCGCAAGAAGATGGGGCCATTTCGAGCCAGGTGGGACCTGCCCCAGGGCAGAGAGCATGGGTGTCCCAGCACCCCTGGGGAGGGTGGGAGCTCCCCCAGACAGACCCAGGCATGCTGGTGGGGTGCCCCTTCTTGAATGTGTCCCGCCCCACCCCACTGGGTGCATGAAACTAATGGTCATCATCAACCAGCTCTGCTTGCTTGGGCTCTGGGGTTAGGGGGATCTAGCACCCCCGGGGGTGCTGAGCTGGGGAGAAGGGGCGAACACCCCCATCCTGGGGCCATGTGCCCTCCTCGGAGCTGCCCCAGGCCCTTCACTCCCTGCCTCTGTTTCCCTTGGCACTGGAGAGGTGAGCGGAGCCCAGCAGTGGCGGCGAGGAGCTGGGGCAGGCACTGAGCCTGCTTTGGGGGGTCAGCCCTGGGAGGGCTCAGGCTTCTCTGCCTGAGGCGCTCAGGGGGAGCGATCTCCCCAGGCCAGGGGACCCCAGACCCTGAGTGTGTACATGTGCAGTGTGCACCTATGGGTGTGAGTGAGCAGGGAGAGGCCGGTAATGGGGAGTGAAGGACGCCCCTTTCTGCAGGCCAGGGGCCGGGAGGTGAGGTCAGCACTGCAGCCACCTGGGCCCCTCTTCTCATGTAATGCAGCTTTGTGCGGGGGCTGCGCTCCCCCGGCCCCTGCCGCTTGCTGTGGAGGAGGGAGCTGGTGGGGGCCCAGAACTAATGCCCCCCCTCGGCTTCTCACCACACCAAGGGCCTGTGCCTGCTGGGGTCATGTGCCCAACAGGAACCTGTGGCATCCAGGGCACAAACCTGCCTTGCTCTGCCCCCCCCCCCCCCCCCCCCCCCCAACCCTGGTACCCCCTAGCCTGGAGGAGCTGGGCATGGGGACAGCTCAGTGTCCCCACTGGGCAAAGCTCTGTGTCCCTGTGGGGAATGGGAACAGCTCTGTCCTTGTTGAGCACAGCTTCATGCCACTGTCAAGTATGGGGACAGTTCAGTGCCACCCCTGAGCACAGGGACCAGTCTGTGCCTCCACTGAATGTGGGGACAGCTCCATGTCCCCACGGGGCACAGCTCTGTGCCTCCTCTGGGCACAAGGACAGCTCAGTCCCCCTGCCCTGCAGGGGGGATTTGGGTGGTGCTGGGGGACAGTTGGGCACCCTGAGGACCACGCTGGGCCTGTGGCATGGGCTCGCCTGCATCCCCACACCCAGCCCTGACAAGAGCTGGGTATAAATAGCAGCCAGCTCTGTCACCTCCTGTCACATGCCTGGTGCTGGCAGGGTCCCCCCGCCATCAGCTGGGGGCACAGCTGTTCCCAGGACGGGGAGGGACAGCCACAGGGGCACCCCATTCCTCCTGCCAGCCATGCAGCAAAGCACCCCCACCATGGGGGCCACCGCCCCCCAGCCTGTATGCCGGGAATGGTCTGGGGGGGACCCAGGGGTCCAGGCCACCCACACAGGGCATTGCTGTCACTGCCTCAGGGACAGAGACCCCAGCCCAGCACAGGGCCCCAGGACAGAGCCGAGATGGCCGGACCCCGTGCCCCACACCTCGTGGAGACCCCTTGGCAGCACCAGGGGCTTCCCCTGGGGACAAACGGGATATTTCTGATCCTCAATCGGAGGAAAAAGGGAAACTCCCAGGGGCTGTTGGGGTCGTAAAGCCTTCGGCCACCCCTGCCTCTTGCCACCCGCTTCCACTGGCAAAAATTGTCACTGCCCGACCTGCGAGTCCCCAAGAGGGCTCTAAAAATACCACGTCCTCCTGACAGCGACAGCTGCGGGACCAGGCGGCGGTGCCTTGGGGACCCGCAGGGGGGGCCAGGGCTGCGAGGAGGAGTGTGGCTGCCAGCCCTGGGTGCCCCAGCCCCCTGCCCACCGGTCCCACTCCCACCAGGACAGCCCCTCGCTGTTCGTGCCCCTTTTCAGGGAGCCCCCAGCATCCCACGCCGCCAGGCCTGGCCCACTGCCCCCTTCTCCCACCGGGAAACAGTGAGACGGTGACCGGCGGCACCGTGCCCACTCTTTGCCCAGCGGCACGGAGCCTGGCCCCGGCGAGGCGCGGCGGTTGTGCCTCTCGCTGTGCCCCCGGCCCTCCCCGAAGCCCCTAATCCATCTCTCGCAGCAGGAGATGCCTAAGCTGCCTTTTCATGCCGGCTCCTCCGCGCGCGAGCTCGCCGCGCTTTCAATACCGGGCGCTGGCAGGAGATGTGTCGGACAAGCTGAAGGGATCCCTCCCCTGCCAGGAAGGTCAAGGTGTGCTTAAGCCAGCTTCCCCCTGCGCCAGCCCCGCTCGGGTGGGTCCTGTCCGCACTGGCACCGCCTGGGGGGTTGGGGGACACTGCAGCATGGGTGTCCATCCAGTTGGACCCTCATCTTGGTGGGGGCTTGTCCCCCCCAGCTCCTCGTAGCTGCTCTCAGGGGTCGCCTGGCAGCCCACTGCTCCTGTCCCGGGGTCCCCCAGGTGCTGGGGTTTGGTTAACATGCTGTGCCCAGCAAGGGGGGTCCAGGGTGCTGGGGCACACCATGGCTCACCCCCTGGGTGACCTGGGGTGCTGGGGCACCCCACAGGTACTCTGGGGCTCAGCTCGCCCTACAGCTCGCCCCACGGGTACCCTGGGGTGCTGGGGCACCCCACAGCTCACCCCACGGATATTCTAGAGTGCTGGGCACCCCACAGGTACTCTGGGGCTCAGCTTGCCCCATGGCTCACCCCACAGGTACCCTGGGGTGCTGGGGCACCCCACAGCTCACCCCACGGATATTCTAGAGTGCTGGGCACCCCACAGGTACCCCGGGGTTCAGCACGCCCCCCAGCCTACCTGGCCAGTGCTGCTCAGGGCCCCCTCCCACCCCATGGAGCCATTGCAGACCATTAGACCAGTTTAGACCAGTACAAACCAGGCCTGAGAACAGCAGATACTGGTTCCTGCCCTTCCTAACCCACAGGGCAGTGTTCATGCAGCAAAGCTGGGCACAGGCGTGTGCACACACACATGTGCCAGCAGACCTTCCACACAAGCCCCACTCCCACTTCCCCATGCTCACCCCTCCTGCAGGCACGGTGTGTGCATGAGCACACGTGTACATGTGTCCACATGTGTGTGCACACATGTGCCTGCTCACACATGGGGGTGTGGGGGGGGCCCGCGGTGCCCGTACCAGGGCCCGCATCCCTCTCTGTTCCCTTGGTGACAGACCCCCGTCCTCCACTGGCACCTTGAGCCTGCCGCCAGCCAAGGCTTTTGTGACTGGTTTTAATTAGAGGCTCTTAAGTGTGAAACAAAACCGGGGGCAGGGTCTGGGGGGGGCCTTCTTTGGAGCTCCTGGGGGACCCCCGGGGGTCCCTGTCCTGCCTGGCATCGCCTGGCACAGCCGTTCCATCCCCTGATTCCTGCTTCACCCTTGTCTGTGCCCATCCCCAAGGGATGCGGGTGATGGAAGCTGGTGCTGCCAGAGCCCTCCCCCCCCCCCAAATATTGCCCTCCTGAGTGGTGCTAGCCGCTGGCCCGAGAGCGGGGCAGTGTGTGGGGCTGGTGCCCGCTGCCATGCCAGCCCTGGTGTCACCCATGGGTGTGCACCAGGGCTCCTGGCCCCAGGGAGGAGGCTTGGAGAGGGGCCAGAGCTGCCCATTCTGCCTAGGGCTGGACGGGGGATGCTGGGCGCCGCTCGGGGTGCTGCCGGGGCTCCAAGGCCAGGACCTGGGGGTGTTTCCAGCTGTGTCCCCCATCCCTGGCCCTCCTGGGTGCAGGGAGGACCCCACAGGCACCCTGGCACTCAGCAGCACTGGACCATCTGCTGGCGGCGACCTGGGGATGCTGGGGTGCTGGGGGCAGGGAACTGGCAGCGCCCACCAGCATCCCCCAGTGCTGTACTGGGATGAAGTGAGAGTGAAGCAGTGAGGGGATCAGGACTCCTGGGTCCCTCCCACCCTGAGCAGCTCCTGGGGGAGCCCTGGGAGGGGGAGCTGGGCCTGGCCCCATACTCCCAGTAACGCCCAGCCTGGCCTGCTGGCAGCACCTACCTTTGCTCACTGGGTGCCAGGATGGGTCCCTGTCCTCCCAGGGTCCCCTCTATCTGGGACAACAACTCTGGCTCCCTGCAGGGAAGCCTTTGGGGAGGGGGCAGGACCCTCTCCCACCCAGCACACCCCTGGCAACACCTGAGGACCCCACTGGGAGCCTGGTGACAGGGACCAATGGGACCAAAGGAATTCCTCAGACACCCTGAGAGGGGACACCCCTGAGCTGGCAGGACCCCACCAGCTGCCTCCCTGGGGTGTCCCCTGACACCCGCAGCCCACCCAGGGGTCCCTCCTGGGGCTGCCTGGCAGGTTCTGCTCCAGGTTTCCCCCTCCCCAGAAAGGCTCAGCCCCCACTCTGGATGGGACCATATCCCCATGTGTCCCTGGTGCCCAGAAGTCGTGGGGTCCCCCTGTCCTGAGCCACCAGCACCCTGCAGCACCCAGAAGGATGGGGAACACAGGGACAGCCCCTGCCACCCTCTCCGGGAGTGACACCCCCCCCCCCCCAAAAAAAAAAAAAGAATCCAAAATCCAAAGTTTTTAGGAAGCCAAGATCCATGTGGCTGTGCAGACACCCCTGCACCCCCTCTGTCCCTGTCCCCAGCTGGGACAAAGGCCACCAAGGCTGGGAACACCAGTTGGGTGGGGGGTCAGACAAGCCAGACCCTGCACCCAGGGGGCCGAGGGGAGCCGCGGCTGGAGGAGCCACCCCACGTCCCACGTCCCACGTCATGCCTGCAAAGGGGGAGCCGGGAGCAGGCTGGGAGGCAGCCGCTCGCCAGGATCCGGCCTCGGCTCCGGCCCCCGCAGCCCGGCGCCATGCCAGGCCCTTCGCCAGCAGCCTCCCGGCTGGGACGCGCTGGGCAGCTGCCAAACGCCGGCCGTGCCGAGCCGCCCTCCGCGGCACATGGCGGCCGTGGGCTTGGCGCAGTCCCCAAAGGCAGCACCCCTGGGTGCCCCAGCCAGTGGACGGGTGGGCGCCCGCCCACTGGCACCCATCCCGCCCTACTCCACAGGACCACGGTCCCAGCCTCGTCCAGAGCCACGGAGGGACACCCCCACCCCCCCACCCCCCATTCCATCCCCAACCCTTTTGCAAGAGCGGGGAGCCCCCAGCATCCCACCAGCCGCCACGGTGACAACCGGCACGTCCGGGCGAGAGCTGGCGAGGGGGGGGGGGGGCCGGGAGCGGGTGCGCCTCGTGTGTCCCGTTCCCCCCCCCCCGGGCTTTGATTTCTGGAGCCCCCCCTGCCCTTCCCCCTCGGCCAGGAGCCGCGCAATGGTTTCAATTACGCTCTGAAAGGCGGTGGGGCCCTCTTTTCACGGCAGCCCGGGTTTCTCCTGCTCACAACAAAAGCTTAAGTTACAGGAAAGGGAGAGAAAGGGAGGGAGGACGGCGAGGGGAAGGCGGCAGCCAGCAGAAAGCCCCTCGCCCCCCCAGAAAGGAGCGGGACGGGGGCGGTGGGCTGCCCGCCGGGTCTCCCCTTGGGATTCTGCTTTGGGGAGGGCAGCCCCCCACACCACTACCGACATTTGGGGCGATCGCCCGCAGTTTCTTTCTTTCCCTGATGAGGGTCTCTGGTGTGTCCCAGTACACCACCCACCACCACCCCCAGGTCTGTCCCAGTCCCCTGCAATGTGTCCTGGTTCCCCCAGTGTGTCCCGGTTTCCCCTCCCAGATCCTCCAGCATGTCCTGGATCCCCCTGCTGTGTCCTGGTCCCCCTCTTGAGTGTCCCAGTCTCCTCCAGTGCCCCCCTAGTGTGTCCCAGTCTCTCCCCAGTCTGTCCCAGTCCCCCACAATGTGTCCTGGTCCCCACAATGTGTCCTGTTCCCCCCCACATCCCTCAGCATGTCCTGGATCCCCCTGCCATGTCCTGGTTCCCCCCCGGAGCGTCCCAGTCCCCCACAGTGTGTCTCAGTCCCCCCAGTGTGTCCCGGCTCCCCAGCCCCCTCCCACTGCCCTGGCTGTGGGGACAGAGGTGGCCTTTGCCACGGCCGGGAGCGGGGGGGCTGTGGGGCCGGTGGCAGGATGTACCCTGCCACCCCCGGGCTGATTTGGGGACATTGTGGACACCCCAACTCCAGCATCACCCCAGGGTGGCCCCACCGAAGCATCCCTGTCCCAGGGCGGGGGGCAGCTGGGACCCGTGTGGGTGCCAGGGGGTTGCGGGGGCTGATCCTGCCCTGGTGCACCCTAAAGCAGGACTTGGGGACAGTGCGGGGGATGTGGGTCCTAGGCTAAGAGGGGAGCAGCCCCGTGGGTGGGGGGACATGGGGGTGCAGGGGACCTGGGGGCGCAGGGGACAGGGGTGGCAGCAGAGGACACGGGGGAGCAGGGGACACGGGGGGGGTGCTGGGGACACAGGGGAGCAATGGACACGGGAAGGGGGGCGCAGGGGACCCGAGGAGGCAGAGAACGGGGAGGGGGGGGAAGGGGACACGGAGGGGCGCACGGTACACGGGGGGGCATAGGGGACACGGGGGGGGGAAAGGACACGGAGGGGGCAGGGGACACGGGGAGCAGAGGACACGGGGGGGCAGGGGACATGGGGGGCAGGGGACACCGGGGGGGGGGGCAGGGGACATGGGGGGCAGGGGACACAGGGAGGGACTATTCCCCGTGGCCCCGTCCCGACCCCACGCCGTGGGGGGAGTTTTCACGGCGGGGGGGCCGCGGGCTGCCCCGGGCCCGGTGACCCCCGGGGGCTGGGGGGGGGCGTGTCCCGGGGCGGCGGGGGGCGGGACGGCCGCACCGTTTGAATGTGATTGGCGGGGCGGGGGGGGCGGGGCCCGGCGGGGGCGGGTCGCGGGGGGGCTGCTCCGCCCGGCGGGGACGCGGCGCTGCCCCGCACAAAGGCGGCGGGAGCGTCCGGTGCGGCCGCTCCGCTCCCCCGGCACCCCCCGGTACCCCCCCCGGCTACCCCCCCCCCCCCCCCCCCCGCCGCCCCGCCATCGCTATCGCCCCCGCCCGGCCGGGGCTCCGGGACCGGGCACCGGGAGCTGCGCTGCGGAGCACCGGGTCGGGACAGCGGGAAAACGGGAGCGCCAAGTCCGGGCAGCGGGAGCAGCGCTGCGGAGCACCGGGAGCGTCTAGGCCGGGCACCGGGAGCGCCACGTCTGAGCCCCGGGGGCCGTCCCACCGCGCGTAGCGGGCTGGGGCACCGGGAGCCGTCCCGCCGGGCACCGGGCACGGCAGATCCCGTCACCGGGAGCCGTCTGGGCAGCACCGGGCACGGCAGATCCCGTCACCGGGAGCCGTCGGGGCGGGACCTGAGCAGACCCAGTCACCGGGAATCATCCAGCCAACACCGGGCACGGCAAATCTGGTTACCGGGATCCATCCAGGCAGCACCGGGCACCACAAATCCAGTCACTGGGAGCCATCCAGGCGGGACCTGAGTGGATCCAGTCACCAGGAGTCATCTAACCAACACCAGGCGCGACAGATCCGGTCACCGGGAGCCGTCCAGGCGGGACCTGAGTGGATCCAGTCACCGGGAGTCATCTAACCAACACCGGGCATGACAGATCCGGTCACCGGGAGCCGTCCAAGCAGGACGGGGCACGGCAGATCCGGCCAGGAGGACCGGCTGACCGGCTGGGCACCGGGCACGGTAAATCCAGGCGCGGCAACTGGGATCACCATGGGCCCCCGCCGTGTGCTGCTCACCCTGGCCTGGCTGCTGGTGGGGCTGAGCGTGCCGGCGCCGTGCCGGAGCCAGCTGCACGGTGAGAAGGGCATCTCCATCCCCGACCACGGCTTCTGCCAGCCCATCTCCATCCCGCTCTGCACTGACATCGCCTACAACCAAACCATCATGCCCAACCTGCTGGGTCACACCAACCAGGAGGATGCGGGGTTGGAGGTCCACCAGTTCTACCCCTTGGTGAAGGTCCAGTGCTCGTTGGAGCTCAAGTTCTTCCTGTGCTCCATGTACGCGCCGGTCTGCACGGTGCTGGAGCAGGCCATCCCGCCCTGCCGCTCCATCTGCGAGCGTGCCCGCCAGGGCTGCGAAGCCCTCATGAATAAATTTGGGTTCCAGTGGCCGGAGCGATTACGTTGTGAGAATTTCCCCCGGCATGGCGCCGAGCAGATCTGCGTGGGGCAGAACCATTCGGAGGACGGTGGTTCACCGGCGTTGCTCACCAGTGCCACGCCGCTGGCTGGCCAGGGCACCCCGGGAGCCCCTCGTTACGCCACCCTCGACCACCCCTTCCACTGCCCGCGGGCGCTGAAGGTGCCCAGCTACCTCAACTACAAGTTCTTGGGTGAGAAGGACTGCGCGGCGCCCTGCGAGCCCACCCGGCCCGACGGCCACATGTTCTTCAACGAGGATGAGATTCGTTTTGCCCGTATCTGGATCCTCATCTGGTCCGTCTTGTGTTGCGCCTCCACCTTCTTCACCGTCACCACCTACCTGGTGGACATGCAGCGTTTCCGCTACCCCGAGCGACCCATCATCTTCCTCTCGGGGTGCTACACCATGGTGTCGGTGGCCTACATAGCCGGCTTCGTGCTGGAGGAGAGGGTGGTTTGCAACGAGCGTTTCCAGGAGGATGGCTACCGCACGGTGGTACAGGGCACCAAGAAGGAAGGTTGCACCATCCTCTTCATGATGCTCTACTTCTTCAGCATGGCCAGCTCGATCTGGTGGGTCATCCTCTCCCTAACCTGGTTCCTGGCCGCTGGCATGAAGTGGGGCCACGAGGCCATCGAGGCCAACTCCCAGTACTTCCACTTGGCTGCCTGGGCTGTGCCAGCCGTCAAGACCATCACCATCCTGGCCATGGGGCAGATCGACGGGGACCTGCTGAGTGGCGTCTGCTTCGTGGGCCTCAACAACATCGACCCTCTCCGGGGCTTCGTGTTGGCCCCACTCTTCGTCTACCTCTTCATCGGTACCTCCTTCCTTCTGGCTGGCTTCGTCTCCCTCTTCCGCATCCGCACCATCATGAAACACGGGGGGACCAAGACGGAGAAGCTGGAGCGGTTGATGGTTCGCATTGGGGTCTTCAGCGTCCTCTACACCGTCCCGGCCACCATCGTCATCGCTTGCTATTTCTACGAGCAGGCTTTCCGCGAGCACTGGGAGCGCAGCTGGATCAGCCAGAACTGCAAGAGCTTGGCCATCCCCTGCCCGCTCCACTTCACCCCCCGCATGACCCCCGATTTCACCGTCTACATGATCAAGTATCTCATGACTCTCATCGTGGGCATCACCTCCGGCTTTTGGATATGGTCGGGTAAAACCCTGCACTCGTGGAGGAAGTTCTACACGCGACTCACCAACAGCAAGCAGGGCGAGACGACGGTGTGACTCCCCCCGAGCCCGGCCACCGCTGCTGCCTTTCGGCTTGAATTATTTTTTTTTTTTTTGGCGGGGGGGGTATTATATATTTTTTATTTTTAGATTTATTAACGTCTAAGGGGTGTCTCTCTTTCTCTTTGATTTTTTTTTTATTTGTAATTAAACCTGTAAATAGCATTTGTAAATTTAATCATATATTTCTATTTAAGACATGAAAAAGAGGAGGGGGAAAAAAGGAGGAAGGGGAGAAAGAGAGGAGGAAAGGGAGGAAAAAAGAGGAAAGGGAGGGAAAAAAAAGGAGAGAAAAAAGAGGGAAAAGGAGAAAGGAGAGGAGAAAAAGGAGGGGAGAAAAAGGCAAAAGAAGGAAGAACAAGGAGTGGGGAAAAAAGGGAAGCGGCAAGAAGAAAGAGGAAAAAAAAGGAGAAAAAGGGGGGAAAAAACCATTTGCCCGGACTGGGAGAGGATTCTCGCCCTCCCTCACCCCTCCCCACTCTCTGGGTTGGGGTTCCCCCTGCCCGCGGTGCCGCCAGGGCTGGGGGGCTGTAGCTGGGCTCGGGGAGCAGCCGGCTCCGTGCCCACTCTGTGCCCGCTCTGTGCCGCCCTTCCCTGGCGCTGCTCTGGCGGCCCCTGGAAAAAAGGGGGAAAAAAGAAAAAGCCCAATAAAAATCCCATTTTTTTTTGCTTTTCTTTTGGAAGCCCCCAAAAAGTTGATATTTTTTGTATTACCACCCCCCCACACACTTTGCTTGCACCCAGAAGATGCTGTGACGGGGCTGTACCCCCCCTCCAGCCCCCCAGGGTGGGGGTCTCTGCCTGCCCCTGCCTGTACCTCCCCCTGCTTGGCCACAGCCTTTTCCTCCCAAATTACTTTTTAAACACTCCGTAGCAAATACAAACAAGTGAAACAAAATGCTAACTTATCCCTGAGGGTTTTTTTTTTTCCCAGGGGGGGTCCTATGGGTGCTGCTGCCCGCCCCTCCGCCCCCCCCCCCCGCTTCCATCGCACCGTGGGGGTGAGCCAGAATCTCCCTCCAGCTGGAACAAAGCACTTTGCAAGGGGAAAAATACGGATTTAACCCCCAAAACGAGGATTTTCCGCGTTTTGCAGAGGGTGGGGGGGCTCCTGTGCTTAGGAGAGCCCCCCCTGAAGGAAATAGCTCACATTTTCTGTAGGATTAGGGGGTTTGGCTGTGTGTGGGCCGTCCCCCCCCCCCCCCCCCCGATCCCCAGTCTCCGGAGAGAAGTGGGTCCCGGCTCCAGTTCAGCTTGTCGGGATTTGGGCGATGCTGGAGATGGGATGTGGGGAGTTTCAGCTGGAGGGGGGCTGGCACAGAGCTCAGGGAGGGGAAGGATGGATTTAATCAGCTGGATTTAATTGAAATTTAAAAAAATACTCTTCCCAAAATGGAGAGGGAGACATGGCCGGGGAAGCGCTGACCCCACGGGTGCCCCAAAACCGGCCCCGGGAAGCCTCAGCACTTCTTGTCTCCATCATTTTGGGGGATTTGGGGATCCTCCAAGCACAAAGGGGGTTTGCGGGGGGATTGAGCCCTTCCCCTTTCTCCAGCAAAGCCTCGGAATGATTCCAAAACCCCCTTAAAAATCCCAATTTTCCAGTGAAAGGAGAAGCGAAAGGGTTAAGGCAGTGCCTCTCCAGCACATTTTGGAAAGGAAAAACTCTTTGGATCCGGTTTAATTTTCCAGCGATGACTTGGAAGGGGGGAGAGAAGAGGGGGGAAAAACGTATCCAGGGTTTCCCCCCTGCTCCAGGGGTTGGAGACGCAGTTTGAGGGATGGGATGAGCTGGCTGGGACCCCCCCGGCACCCCCCCAGCCTTTGGTGACTCTCGAAATGGGAATTAAAATGGGGTTGATTTTATCACTGCCGATGTCTTTGCCTCCCTCCTGCAGTGAAAACCACACTGGGGGTGACATTGGCAGGATGAGCCTCGGCCAAGGGGCCAGGGGGACCCCCCCAGCACCCCTCCACTCCGTGCACCCATGCATCGCACGGGTGGGTTCACCTTTGCCATAAGGGGTCCCAGGGCCGTATCCAGCCCTGGCATTGGGTGCTTTGGCCTGGGGGTGCTGGCCATCGGCTGGTTCTCGTTAGCCAGCCGGGGGGTCCCGCTCCCCAAAAGGCAGATCCCACCCAAGGCCGCTTTGTTTTCCGGAGGCGAAGCGCGGATCGCCAGGGACGGGGGGAATGTAAACTCTCCACCCAGGAATGCAGGAGCTGGGAGATGATTGTTTTTTTAAAGGCTTCGGTGTCTCGGCTTTGGAAAACAGAGCTGGGATTATGGTGGCTGCGCCCAGCGGCTCTGTGGGTGCTGAGCACCCACAGATGCTGCTGGCACCCACCTGGGGGTCTGCGTCCGTGGCCCCCCTCCCCAGCCCTGCAGGCTCCTGCGATGTCCAGGAGGGTTGGGGTTGGGATTGGAGGCATCGGGCCAGATCCTGCCCCGGCAACGGCTGCGTGGCTCAGCCCAGGGCCCTCCAGGAGCCTTTTTTTTTTTGGGGGGGGGGGGGGGGGTTGGAGGTTTTTGGCTCTCGGGACTGTTTGCAGGCAGAGCAGGGCAGGAGCTGTCGGCATGTGTCCCCTCTGTCCCCTGGTGTGTCACCCCAAGGGTGGGTCACCCCAAGGATGGATCTCCCTGGGGATGGGTCACCCCGGATCCAGCTGACCTTGGTGATGGGACCAGGTCACCCTGGGGATGGGTCACCCCAGGGGTGGGTCACCCCAAGTCCAACTAACCTCCAGGATGGGTCCTCCCAGGTCCAAGGCACCCTGGGGACAGGTCACCCCCTGGTCTGGCTAACACAGACAATAGGTCCCCCCTGGGGACAGAGGACAGGGGACAGTGACAGGCCCCTCCTCGCTGCACACAGCCGAGTCCCAGCCCTCCCAGGCTGGTGACTCCCATCCTCCTCTTCCTTTTTAAGCCAAGCAAAAAGGGAGCAAACGCCAGTGGCCTGTCCCACCGTGTCCCCGCCTGGGCATGCTGGGGGTCCTTTGATGTCCCCTAATGAGCCCCGCTCTGTTTTCACAGCTGCCCAATGCGGCAGAAGTCAATTAAAGTGCGCCCCAGCCCCTCCTGCCCCAGCAAATGCCCACCCTGCCGGCCCCAGAGCACCCACAACTCATCACACCAGTGCCTGGGGAGCCTCATGGGGCTCATTCTGGTGGGGATGGGGACCGGGGGTCCCCACGAGGAGCAGCCATGGACAAGTCAGCTGTGGGGTGATGACGAGACAGCCCCAGGGGGTGAAACCAGTGCAGGGAAAGGGATGCTGGAGGAAGGAACTGGTCTTGCTGGGAGGAGGACAGGTCACAGGAGTTCCCAGTACTGGCTGTCCCAGTGCTTCTGTTCCCCAGGCCACAGTCACTCCTGTCCCCTGGCTGCTGGCTGGCTGTCCCCGGACCACGGGCTCCCCTGGTCACAAGCTCTCCTGTCCCCATATCCATGGGCTGTCCTGTCCCCTGTCCCCCAGGGACCCTGCCCCATGGGTAGTCCTGTCCTCATGCCCCCCGGCTCCCCTGGCCCCCGGGCTGTCCCACCCTCTGTCTCCTGGGGGCTCCCCCACTTTTTCCCTTGGGACCTGTCCTACCAGGGTGACAGTGCCCTCAGGGCAGTGGGGTCCATCTCCCCCTGCTCCCCCCCCCCCTTGCCACTGTCCACTCTCATCCTGTGTCCCCAGCAGTGACCTGGGGGGTGGCAGAGGGAGATGATGGGGAGCAGGGAGGTGACGGGGGACAGCTTGTGGTGACACAACACTCGTCCCCACCGATCATTTCTATCAGCCCTTATGGTGTGACAGGTCCCAGGGCCTTGGTGGGGACACGGCTGGCTGTCCCCCACTTGCAGGCAGCTGCCGGCTCACAGCTTGATGTGCCTTAACCTCCAGGAGGACAAAGCCAGCAGGGACCCAAGGCCACGGGGAGCAGCACCCATGGGTGCTGTGGGCAGAGTGGGGCGATGGCTAAATTCGGCTCCTCGCTGCACCGCTCTTAAAGGAGACAAAGCTGCCATAAAGCAAGATGTGCCCCCACCCCCACCCTGGCAATTAGGGTTGTCCCTAATGAGGGTTGGGTTGCCCAAGGCAGATGGAGGATCCTGTGTCCATCCCACCATCCTGGCCTGACGATGTGGGACATGGCCCCATCCCACTGCCCTGCCTGAGTGATGTGGGACCCCATCTGCACAGGGATCACGCCTGAAGGGTGTGGGACCACAGGACGTGAGGCCACCTCTCCATCCCAGCATTCTCCTGAAGAACTTGGGGTAGTAGATGTGATGCCCTGTGTCATTCCCAACATTCATCCTTGAAAACAGGGTATGCGCAGATGTTGTACCCCATCTCCATCCCAGCTTCCCTCCTGGAGGATGGAAGTAGGGTGGGTGAGCATGGTACCCCGTCTCCATCCCAGCACCCCCCACAGACAACGTGGGATGGATGGACAAGGGATGAATGAGCATGGGACCCCTCTCCATCCTGGTGTACCTCCTGGAGAACATGGGATGGATGGACTCAGTACCCTGCCTCCACCCAACACCCCCTCTGGAGAACGTGAGATGGATGGAGACAGGATGGGTGAACATGGGACCCGTCTGTCTCCATCCTAGCATACCTCCTGGAGAACATCCCAGCACCTCAGCATCCCTCCTGGATGATGAGGGGTGGGTGGGCATGGAACCCTGTCTCCATCCTGGTGCAGCTCCTGGAGAAGGTGGGACGGATGGATATGGTTCCCCACCTCCACCCCACACACCACCCAGAGGACACGGGATGGGTGGGCGTGATGCTCCATTCCCATCCTGGCACACCCCACCTCCAGCCCAGCACCCCATCGTGTGGGATGGGTGGGCACGGGGGTCCCAGCCCAGCCCCCGCGCTGGGTCCAGCCGTGGGGCTGCCCCACGGCCACGCGGTTCCGGCGCAGCCGCCCGGGGGGGCCGGGGGGGCTGGGGGGGGGCTGGGGGGAGGGATCCGGCCGGGCCGGGCGGGGGGCGGCTCCGGAGGCGGCGGCGCCTCTGAATGCGGGGAATGTTTTTGCAGCTGGAGTCGATTAGGGGCGGGCGGCGCGGGCGGGGGCGGGGGGGGGGCGAGGGGCGGCTGGGGGGGGCGAGGGGGGGGCGAGGGGGTGAGCGTGCACAAAGAAGAGGGGGGTGAGGGTGGTTGCATGCGTGTGCAAGGGGGGAGTGCGCGTGTGCAAGGGGGGGTGCAAGAGGAGGTGTTCGTGTGCCTGCGTGTGCAAGGGGGTGTGCAAGGGGGTGGGGAAGGGGTGAGTAAGGGGTGGGCAAGGGGGTGAGCGTGCACAAAGAAGAGGGGGGTGAGGGTGGTTGCATGCGTGTGCAAGGGGGGAGTGCGTGTGTGCAAGGGGGGTGCAAGGGAAGGTGTTTGTGTGCCTGTGTGTGCAAGGGGGTGTGCAGGGGGTGTGCAAGGGAGTGAGTGTGCACAAAGAGGAGGGGTGCGAGGGTGGTTGCATGTGTGTGCAAGGGGGGAGTGTGTGTGCAAGGGGAGGTGTCCGTGTGCCTGTGTGTGTGCCTGTGTGTGCAAGGGGGTGTGTGAGGGGGTGGGCAAGGGGTGTGCAAGGGAGTGAGTGTGCACAAAGAGGAGGGGTGCGAGGGTGGTTGCATGTGTGTGTAAGGGGGGAGTGTGTGTGCAAGGGGAGGTGTCCGTGTGCCTGTGTGTGTGCCTGTGTGTGCAAGGGGGTGTGTGAGGGGGTGGGCAAGGGGTGTGCAAGGGGTGTGCAAGGGCGTGAGCGTGCACAAAGAAGGGGGGTGCGAGTGTGGTTGCCTGTGTGTGCAAGGGGGTGCAAGGGGGAGTGTGTGAGTAAGGGGAGGTGCAAGGGTGGGGGATGTACAGTGGGGGCTGTGAGGGGGTGTGTGTGCAAAGGTGAGTGTGAGCATGCAAAGGGCACTGGGAGAGCAAGGAGAGTGTGCGTGCAAGAGGGAGGCACTTGAGTGTGCAAGGAGGGGTGCCTGAAAGGGTGAGTGTGTGTGCAAGGGGGACTGTGGGTATATAAGGGGAGGTGTGTGCAACAAGGAGCGAGTGTGAAAGGGGAACACGTCCGTGCACATGTGTGCACACAAGGGAGCACGTGTGAGTGCGCAGCAGGCGGGTGTGCAAGGGGTGTGTGGGTGTGCGTGTGAGGGGAGCGTGTGCCCTTGAGGAGAAACATACAGGTGTGTGCAAGGAGGGGACGCACACGCCAGGGACGTGCTTGTGAGCAGGCGTGCAAATGGCTGTGTGCACCAGGGAGCACCTTGGGGCCACGAGGAGGGGATCCAGCACGTATAACACGGGCTGCACATGTAATGGCCATACGTGTGCCAGGCCACCCATGTCCCTGGGGCTCACCATGCCCCCTGCACTCCCCTGCAGGACCCCCGCCCTGTGCACACGCGTGTGTGGGTCACTGTCGGCACCCACCGGCGCGTGCAAGGAGCCGGCCGTGCTCGGCCACCCCCGCGCTGATGCAGCCCAGCTGCTGCCCGGCCATTTATAGCGACCCCGTGGCCACCAGCCGAGGGGCCGGGGCCCCCCAGTCGTGTGCGGGGGCACCGGGGGCCCGGCCGTGGGGACACGGGACACCCCGCAAGCCAAGCTGGGGGGACACATACATGAACGGAGCAGATGGGCACACGCGTGTGTGTATAGAGGGGTGTGGGCGCCGTGCCGCACGCGTGTGCCTGCGTGTTGGCGTGTGCTGACCTGCCTGGATGTGTCTGTGCACACAGGAGCGGACACACGTGTGGGCAAGCGTGGGGGCACACACATGGGCATGTATGTACACACGGAAGCACAGACACGCAGGGACGCTGGAGGGTCTCCCTGCCTTGGAGGTTCCTCCAAAACGGAGGTTGCCCCATGATGGTGGGCTCCCCCGTGATGGAGACTCCCCCATGGGAGGGTTTCCCCCATGACAGGGGGTTTCCCCGTGCGGGAGGCACCCCAAAACGCAGGTATCCTCATGACAGAGGTGCCCCCCCCCGATGGAAGTATCCTCCATGCAGAGAGTTCCCCCACCATAAAGAGTTCCCCCCACGATGGAGGGTCCCTCAAAATGAAGGTGTCCCCCAAAGTGAAGGTTTCCCCATGATGGATGTTCCCCCATGACAAGGGTTCCCCCCATGATGGAGGTGTCCCCCCCCCCCCCATGGTGGAGGTTGCCCCACAACGGAGGTTCTCCTGATGACAGAGGTTCCCCCATGATGGAGGTTGCCCCACAATGGAGGTTCTCCTGATGACAGAGGTTCCCCACCATGATGGACATTCCCCCAAAGAATGTTCCTTATGATGAAGGTTGCCCTGATGATGGAGCCCACCCAAGATGCAGAGGTTGCCCCACACTGCCCACTCCCCAGGACCCTCATGGTGGGCTCCAGGCTCCCCCCACCCCCTGTGCCAGCCAGCTGCAGCAGGAGGACACGAGGCCACAAACACCTGGCCAATGGCCACACCGGGGCCAGGCCAAGCCCCACCGGGACCTGCCCATGGCAGCAGTGTGTCCCTGCTCCACACCTGGTAGCACTGCAGTGTCCCCTGGCCAGGCAGTGGCATGTCCCCTGCCGGAGCACCCTTGGGGCTGGGGGCCCTGGGGGTGGTGGGGACGTGTCCATGGGGGCCCACCAAGAAGCTCAAGGTGCTTCACTGGCTGGGGAGGGAACTGCAGGTCACACTGGGGCGGGTGTCACCGTCACCGCACCGTCCCTGGGGTGTCACCATGTCACCGCTCAGGTGTCCCCCCACCCGTCTGAGGGTCCCTGGGCACCCATGGGTGCACACGAGTGTCATGTACACGCAGGCACCGCACACGGCTGTGCACACATGGCACACGCATGCACACATATGTGCGCTGGGCACACATGCATATACCCCCCCTACACACACGTGTGCGGTGTAGGTCTGGGGGCAACTCGTCACACCGATGTCCTGGGGGTCCCCCCCAGATGTGACCCCCCCCCCGCCCCCCTGTCCCCCCCCTCAAAGCCCAGCCCCACCACCCAACTGCTCTCACCGCCCCCCCCAGCCCCTCCCGGGGCATGTTTCTGCAGCCCCCCCCATCCCCCCTCCGCTGCCTGGGGGGCTCGGTGGGGGTCCCGTCCCCCCCCCCGCTGGGCGTGAAGCTGGTGCCAAACTGTCGGTGCTGGTGCCACCTGTCCCCAGGGCTATCACCTGCCGGGGGGGGGGGGGGCACACCGTGCCGGGACCCCCGGGGGGGGCACGCCGCGGGGGGGGCGCTTTTATCTCCCGTTCGATAGAAAATTGAGCTTTCAAGGCATTAAATTTGCCTTTCGTGGAGGTGGGGGGGGGTCAGCGGCCACCCCGGAGGGGGGGGGGGGGGGGGGGGGCGGGGGAAGGCTGCTTTCGGCGTCGATGGGGGGGTTGTCACCCCGCGGAGGAGGGGACCCACTCCAGCCCCCGGCCCCGGCGCTGGCTGCAGGAATTTGTATCCACGGGTGGGGGACACGCCACACGCCAGCCCCCGCCCGTCACCGCGGGGCGCCCCGGCCCCGCCCCCTTCTCCAGGCCCCGCCCCTTCCTCGACCCGCCCCTTCCCTCCCCGCCCCGCGCCGGGACTGCGGCTCCCGTCATGCCCCGGGCAGGAAGGGGCGGGGCCTCCGGCGGCCGCTTCCGGGCTGGCGGTGAGGAGGGACTGAGGGAGCGGTAAGATGGCGGCGGCGGCGGTGCTGGAGTTCCAGCGCGCACAGTCCCTGCTCTCCACCGACCGCGAGGCTTCCATCGGCATCCTCCACTCCATAGGTGAGGCGCCGCCGGCCGCTCCCGCCTCGCCGCCCGCCCCCGGCCGCCCACCGCCGCCTCCCGCCCGCCGCCGGCGCCGGCTGCTGACTCACCGTGCGAGCCGGACGGGAGCGAGGCCTGGGCCCGCCGCACCGGCCCCGGCCTGGCCCGCCCCACCGACGCGTGCCCCCCAGCCGCCCCGCGGGCCGTGGTCGGGCCGCTGCCCTCCGCCGGGGAGGGCCCCGCGGGCGCGGAGCCGGCGGGGCCAGGCGGGCGGCTGCGGCGGGGAGCCGGGCGGTGGGGCCCGCGGCTCGGCCCGGCTTCTCCTCCCCGTTGGACGCGGTGTTGCCTCGGGTGCCGGCCGGCCGGCGGCGCGGGAACTCGGCCGCCTGGCAGCCGTGGAGCGGCGTGCGCGGGGGCTGTGGCGGGCAGCACCGCCTGCCCCGGCCCTTGGCTTCTCGGTTTTCCCGTTTTTCGGTGGCGATGTTACCGCCTTCGGGCGCTGCGCGGGTAGCGGCGGCCTGCAGCGGGTGCTCGGTGTGCTGAAGGGGGACAGAGCTCTGCTGGCGGGGGTATTCCCTCCTACAACGCTCAAATAGAGCCGCGGTTTAAATTCCTTTCTCAGCGCCACACGGAAAGTTTTGAGGAGTTTTTGTGGGCGCTGTGCCTGGTTTAACTTCGTGTCTCAAGGCTGTGCACAGCAGTTTCCCTGTTGGGCTGTCACAGACGTTCAGCAGCGCCCGGGAGGGCTTGGTGCTACGAAGTGGTTTGTAGACTTAACGTGGGCATCCCTCTTTATGTGGGTGTGGGGGTGTACAGCATCGATGCCTTCGAAATTGGTGTATAAAAGAGTAATTCTGGATTCTCGTAACGCGTGTGGTGATTTCTAAAACGATGCTGTGACCTGCTGTCACCCCCCCGTGTCGGGCAGTTGTTTCCTAGTGTCTGCGTTAGACCTTGAAATTGGTAATTGCTCTATGGTCTTTAAAACCTGCTCGCCCTTCTCAGTGTTTCACTGGTTAATTAGTAGTTGGTGTTCTCAAGCCTGTCAACACACCTACAGCTTTCCATCTGGTCAGGCTCAGTCAGGAGTAACAACTTGTGGTGCTGGTTGGTGCGAGCTGGAGCAGTCCAGAGTGTTGTTGTGACACTTTGCTTTCTGAAAGCAAAGTTACTTTGGTTTTGACACCAGATGTGTTAAATTACGGGCACTGAAAGCCGCAGCCTGTGCTCAGGGGCAGCGTGGAGGATTTCTGTTCCCTCTGGGGGGGCTGGGCAGTGGGTTTTGGCTTTGTTTGTGTAGGAGCTGGACATCAGCACAGGGGATGGCAGAGCTGAATATTTCCACCGTAGGAAGTGGCAGGGAAGAAAGTGTGTTGTTTTGTGGATAACTTACGTGAAACTGATGTTGTGTAAACACAAGTCTGGTGCTGCTGTGTGTCATTTGGCCCTTCTGCGTACTTCAGAGCCAGAGTTCCTCACGCTGCTGCACAGAGCGATGATTAGGTTGTCAGAGTTCGGTGCGGGAAGGTGCACTGACTCCTGCAGCAGTTGTAACGCCTGATCCGCTCCTGAGCGAAGAGGACAGGCGTACCCAGCTCGCGGAGCCGGTGTTGCTCTTGTGCTACGTTTTGACCAGGGGATTGCAACTTAATACACAAAGTGGCGACATCAGAAATCCTCATACCAGAATACCCAACCCTGGAAATCCCATTAAACTTATTTTATTTGGTTTTGCGGTTTCAGCGGGAGAGGATCTGTTGTATGGTGGTGTTTTTAAAGTGAAACTTGAACAGCTGGACAAGTTTAATGAGACTACTTCAAAACTTGAATATAATTTAAGTTGCAGCATGCAGCTGTATCTAGCAGCTGGATTAAAGCCTTCGTGAATTCTAGATGAAACACTCTCTGTAAGCTCTGCATTTAAACTTTCCACATAGTCTGCTTTCCAGATCTAGCAGGCCAGCCTGAACTCACTATTGCCTGTTAGAACAGTTACTTTTCTTGTTGCTTTTCCAGGAGCTGACTAGTAATGATTATCTTCTAACTGAAATAGCATTAAAGGTAACTTTTCGACTCTTTTTTCCAGTGAAACGCGATGTCCAGGAAAATGATGAAGAAGCGGTGCAAGTCAAAGAGCAGAGCATCCTGGAACTGGGGTCGCTTTTGGCCAAGACTGGGCAGGCAGAAGGTGAGCCTGAAACAAGTAACCGAGGTAATGGGTAAAAGATACATGTGTTCAGATGAATTTAGGCTCCTTATTGAATGAGATAGAAGTAAAAGCATGTTTTGGCAGGAAACGCCCTCTCATAGAAAACTAAATTAAAGTAGAAACTAAAAACGTAGGTAAACAACATGAAATATTGATCTCTTATTACTTGGCCCAGTATTCCAAAAGATTGCTCATGCGCTGGGACCATTTAGTTTACAACCCTTTGACATGTGGCTGTTTTAGTACAAGTGACTAAAGTTTTGTTAAGTGTTATGTTTGAGACAAGAAGTTTCTTTTGATTTGCTTTTAACAATCTCAGAGCCTTGTTTCAAATTGGAAGGTTTGTCCCAAAAAGTCCTTTCTCACCAGCAGCTTCTTTCTCAATTGATCTATCTGCTGGAACATTACATCAGGAAATCCTTGCCCAGCTCCATGCAGGAGCAAGACTTGACAGTCCTCCTATTCTGAACGTGTGAAAGGACAGAAATGGAGTAAAGTTCTCTGTTCAACTTTTTTTGATTTTATTTGAATCTGTTCATGTCTTCTGTTTCCTGGAAAGCTCAAGGCTTGTACTCAGCAGTTTAGTTTTGTTTCTTTTGCGAAAGAATGCTCTTGCTTTTTCTGGAGTACCTTTCACCTCAAGCCTTTTAGGAGCTGGTAACGCCACATCCATACAAAGAGCTTTCTGTCCCTTCCAGCCAGTTGGCCATGCTAGAGCCCTGATGTTTTCTAACTCTGCAAAAGAATAATTCAGAATGTGAAGTGTGTGTGCTTTTAACAGTCTTGAAACTGGCTTGGGAAAACAGACCAGCAGAAGGTTTAATCTAACTGGAATTCAACTGGGGCACCAGACCTAACAGAGTAGCTCATGGAAAGTGGTATGAGGTCTCAGATAGCAGCTGGTCAAGATCAGAGTTTTATACTTGTTCTGAAATATCCTACCAGCCGGTCTTTGTAAACATCTGTTTTGACTTGGCCATTTAACTGCTCTGCCCACGTCTACATGTGTTTGAGCATTCTGGACACTGATCCCACTGTGATTTGCCGTTGAACAGAGCTTGTGACACAGTAGATTACTTGCACTGAGAGCGGTGCTGGAAACAAAGGTGCTATTCATCTCACCTGACTGTAGATGTCCACGTCTGATCTCCTAGTGTGGGCTGCTTTTATGGTTGGTGGAGAAAAATAAGCACTTCCAGCACATGATTCGACTCTTCCTACACTAAAAATTTGGAGCAGGATTAATGAAGCCTGCTGCAGGAGTGCCCTTTTCTCTAATGGAATACAAAAGGACCTCAAGTCAATTAACTCAGGTAGAGGTGTCTGAGCTGTACAGGTGCCCTCTGCACTTCGATGTTTGCTTCTGTAACGGTAACAAAACATGGGTTTGCTCCTGCATCAAGGAAGATGCGTGTGTTTGGGCTAAAAAGGGGGAAATCATCAGAAGAGTCTCTTTGAGTAAATGTGTGGATGTGCTGCTGGTGTGCAGTAGCCTGACAGAAGAGTTGTTAGGTGCGTGGTGGCCTCCTTACCGCTGCAGAACTTGGAGCAGTTTTGAGTTTAAACTTAAGTCTTAACATGAGTATAAAGAACGGCATTGTGTTGTCAGGGGGTGGCTGGCTAATAGTTTGGGTTTTTAAGGGGAAGGCCAAGTAACTGAAAACGACAATGTTAACTCATCAGAACCGGGTTTATGAAGAGGCAAGTGTGAAATGTATTTGAAACGTAGTAAAGGGATCACTGAAATGCAGAGTGAGTATATTCTGAACAGAAAAAAAATTTAATTTGGCAGTGTTGAGAAGCCAGTTGTGTGTGTAGACTTGGAGTGCAATCACCAGGTGGTTCTTTCTGGAGACATCGTGAAGCGGGGGGATGGAAAAAGGGGATACCGCCGCTTGGAGATGCATTCGTCCTGTGGGAAAGACACTTGTCACCGTCCCATTCTGTCTGCTTTCCGGGGTGAAGTAGGCCATTCAGAGTGACAAGCAGGGCCAGCAGCATCTTCACCAGGTACAACCGTTTGCAATGGTGCTAGCACCAGGCGGACACAGTTGTCATATTCAAGGGAAGTGAATCTGGTGCTGCTTGACCTCACAAGGAAATTACTAGGCCTGAATGAAGTAGATCTCATCGTTGTAGCTTTTATTGCACACAGTTGTAGTGAGTGGGATTTCTTTGACAGATTTGAAGTGTCGTGGTGGCTTGTTGGCTACTTTTAAGCAGTAGCTTCCCCAGAGATGTAAGGGTCTGTGAGCCGCAGCCTAGGGAAAAAATCAGCTGCAGTTTGGTGGGGTCTGAAAATCACAACTGCTGTGCTGCTGACTGGCCGAGAGTGTGAAATGAACCTGTGGTTTTTAGAGGACCAAGCAGCCTTTGTTTAAAAGAATAACAATAATACAAATGACCCTCTTTATCTGCTTGATAGGGATTAAGGATAATGGTAGATTAATTACAGGTTTTTTGTAGGACAGTTCTAGATCTTTATAGCATTGCTTAAAACTATAGGATTGGAATAACTCGGATCAGGAATTCAGGTACATGGCATGTTAGGTTGTGGAAGCACTTTCTTTCAGGATGAGCAGCAGACTTCATTTTCCAGAGCTGCTGCTTGTCACTTCTCCAGAGCTGTCAATCACACCCCTTCACCAAGCATTTACTTTAAAAAAAAAAAAAAAAATCCTAAAAATAGTTGACAGTTACATTGGTAGGAAAGAGAAATTTCTATGGGAACTTTGAGCATCCATGTCTAAATGTGTAGTTTGCAAAACGCACAGATATATGCTAGCTGTTGACTTCAGATCTGCTTTCTAGTGAATTCTCTGGCAGCTGTTGAGCAAGTCAATGGAAAGCTAAGTACTGCAGCATGTTTCACGTGAGTTTTCCTTGTTTCTTCTGAAATTCCTGTGTGGAAGAGTATGATGTGCACTAAATATGTGATTCAGTTGGTCCTGAGAAGCTGGTGTAATGCAGTGATGTGCAGGAGGAAGAGCGGTACCTTGTAGTAGTTGAGAGTTGACGGGTCTCGGAGACAGTCTCATTGCCTTGGTAAGACTGAAAAACTGGCAAGTTCTTAGTTACAGAGCTCAAAGCTAAGGATACAGTGCCATGAGCTGAGAAGCAGGCTTGTTCCCTGTGTTAAATGTCAAGTTTTCAAGTGTTTTGCGTTAGTTGCATCAGAGAAGAGCACAAGAGCTTCTGGGCAGCTCCAGCTTTTGTGCTGCTTCTCTTCCCAGCCCCACAAGGTAATCTGGAGCCCACCTTTCTCAGCTCACACCGAGAGGAGGGATGCAAAAAACTGATGTGCTGGAAGTAGCTGTCCGCTGCTCTAGCAGTGGTTTGTTTATACTGTATGTGAAACCAAAGTGTTTGATTAAAATGATTGGGATTTGCATCCGTGAGTGGTACCGCAGATTGAACGGTCCTCGGAGTGAAGGTGAAGTCGTCGTCTGCCACGGGGCGGTGGGTGGCAGTTCCTTGTTGAGTGAAAGCTGATTGAAGCTGTCAGTCAGCGGGGCTCAATCTTAGATACGAAAGTGGCTGTACCTCAGTTCCAGAAAAACCTGCCCATGTGTTCTCAGGCAGAGAGAAACTTTTTTGAAATTTTAGGCACGGCGTTTTGTTTTGTTCCCTGTGCAAAGTCCAAGGGGTTCATTGTGGAAAGAGTCAGATTTGTTGCGCTGCTGTTTGGAAAATAAGGCTCCCCTAAGGGTTCAGGGCACACTCAAGGTGAGTTCCACTTGTTCTAAACCTGCACTTTCAGATGTGTAAAAGTGTCAGTACGTCACTGTGAGCAATTGGATTGGAACACACTGTGAGTTCCACTTAACAGTGTGAGAAATGAGTTGTATGAGGCTTGATTAAACTTCTAAAATAAATACAAGGAGTAATTTTTAGATATGATTAAGATGTTCTTATAGCAGTTCTTTTGCATTACTGCTAAATGAAATATGAGGGAAGGCTTGTTTTCAGCTGTTTTTATTGGAATCCTCCCAAACTGAAGTTCTGCTGATGCTCCTCCTTACACTAATTGAAATAAAATTAGATTAGTCTCTTATTTTAGTTTTGATTGCAACACCAGTTTGGTATAGAGCATATCGAGGATTTCTGAAATACTCATTTGATGGGTTTCTTTACTCTCTAATCTCATAAATATGGTAGTGCAAGATGCAGCTGATGTTTGGGTGAGGCTTCCAGTTCTGGGGCAGATAAGCTGTGATTTCAGGGTACGACCCCACTATTTTATGAGTCAGCATTGAACCCCGCACTGGCGCGGTGCTTGGCTGCTGGAAGGATCATCTTCCCCCAACTGTAAACAGACGTGGCTGCAACCTGGCGCGGTGGCCACGTGCTGTTTATCGCAGGAGAGGACAAAACTTGTGTGCCTGGCTCCCTTCTGCTTACGTGAACACCAAGTGCTGGAACTGCTGACGTTGACCACTGCGCCCTTCTGCTCCGGGGGAATGATGTTTTTAGCGCATCTCTTCATAAAGAAAGACTTTTCCTTTGTGAGCTTGAGACTAGCTTTATAACTGTAAAGTAGTAAGGAGAGCAGTAGAAACAGAAACAGTGAAAGTAAGATCTAATTTTGGGTAATGTGGGTAGCTGAAGTGTTAAGAAATGTCATTTTTTCAGCAGTGGAGCACAGGGTGTATCTGACTCCAGGGTTGGCTAGGTATGGCAGATTAAAATGTCAAACTGAGTTAATAAAAACATACTTAAACTATAAACTCCATTGCCCATTTTATAGAAAAATCTCAAAGCATGTAGCAGATTTTTACGCTTTTAAAACATGCCTGGGGCCAGCGTAGCTACAAATGGTGTTGTAATTGGGCCAGCTGAAGTAACGGGAAACGTAAGCTGTGTGGGCAAGGCTGGAGCCCGACAGGCACCTTTGCCAGTCCCTGTGTTTACTGCGAGGCATTCCTTCAGGTGACGTTTATCGCTCTTTTCCTGTAAATGATAAAATAAAAAGAGAGAATGCTAATAAAATGTTTGGTGTAATAAATACTGCTGTGCGTAGATGCGTCAGGTACTCCAAGTGCGTTGTAAATTTCAGCTGTGCGGTTGTATTTCATGACTTGGTTTTTTTCTGTGTACAGAGCTGGGAGGACTTCTGAAGTATGTTCGACCCTTCTTGAATTCTATCAGCAAAGCAAAGGCAGCCCGCTTAGTCCGATCTCTGCTCGATCTCTTCCTTGATATGGAGGCAGCAACGGGACAGGAGGTGAGACTTGCATTTCAGCAGCAGTCTGTTCCTCAAAAGCTTGTCACACCATTGTCTTAGTCGGCTTCATGCTGAAGACACATACATTTGGATTTATTCTATTAATAAAATGTTAGATAATTTAATTCCCTCGTAACCGTGTTTTTCTGCAAGCCTTGTCCTGCTGCAGGGTTGGAAAAACACTCGCCCTGGGCATTTTTCTTAGATCTGTGTTACTTGCTGTTAGATGTATGGCATTAGGAGTGTTTTGTAGTGGGAGAAGGGTTTGGGAGGGGAGAGGTGCGGACCTGTTCCGGGGAGCTCGGGCTTGTCGAACGGTGAGGCCGTGTGTGATGGGCAGAGCCAGAGGAGTGAGTGTTTGAGGGATGTTCAGGAGGTGGTGGGATCAGATGGTGAGTATTACTTAGCATCTTTCACCTGGAGACACAGTGTGGTGCCTGTCTTACTCTGCAGAGGCACAAAAGTTGTTCCTGAAGTGGAAAAAAGTTTGCAGCTACCAAGTGTAAACTACTTTCAGGGGATGAACTTCTCCACTAGAAAGCCCGTTCGGTGTAGGATAGCCCCCAGTTAGGATTTACTCTGTTCTTATTAGCTTCCTAGAATCCAGTGGTTGGTTGCTTGGGGTTTTTTTTGGTGTCTGTGTGACTTGTTGGTTATTTGGGAACGGGAGAAGGACAGAAGCAACTTGTAAATGATGAGGAGCCACTTATGAGCGGCGCTGACCTGCAGCAGCGTGGGTTGTACTGGCACACCACAGCAGTCAGATGGAAAGGGGCAGCAGGGAGGGTCTGAGCAACAGGTTAAGGGCAAACCTGCGTAACGCTGTACTCACAGTGCCTGACAGATTAGTCTAGAAGAAGTTCTGACATGTTGTGAGGCAGCTGGCATTCTCATTAGGCAAATTAGCACAGAAATATCATCCTTTAGTTCAGGTAACCTAGCAAGTGCTCGTTCGCTGTTCGGTTCTTGTGGCTTGTACGTTACGTTACAGTAAGTGGCGACGGAATCTTTTGCCCTCTTCTTTAACGGAAGGTATTAAGGGAAGAGGGGTGGGTTGTGCACGTGAGAAGGAAGCTCGTAAAGGCATCGGGAGAAGATGAGTGCCTTCAGACTTTTACTAAAGGTAACCTGACATAAAGGATGATACTTGGATGCAGTCCCAAAAGGCGGTGTTTTATGACAGGGGAAAAACATGGAGTAACAGCGATGGAAATATGGCCCAGTTAGTCAAAATACACTCTTTCAAGCGTACTCAGAAGCCAAACCAAAATCTTAAGGAATTATGACACCTAACCTGTGAGGTTCCTGATGCTAATCCTGGATGCTTTCAGCGCCTCAGAAGTGTTCAGAGGCACATTTACTTTCTCGGTGTAACATATATTAAGAAGACTCCCAGGAGTCCAGTAAAGCAATGAAATTAGAGATTTCTCCAGCTCCTAATGCTCCAGCTATCGCTGTGCAATAAATTGAAACTTCATAATGGCTTTTCATAAAATGTCCTCATTTAATAAGCAGTGATGAGGAGCTGACAAGTCCTGCAGTGTAGTACAGCTACTAAGCTGCTCCAGAAAGAGCTGTGATTCAGAGATTTTGGAAAAAAAGACATTCCTGAGCCTTGCACCTCAGGATGACTGGCTGTATGTTATTGGCCAGTGCTAAATCAACACCCTCTTTAATTGAGGTGGAACGTGACTGCTTTATTCATCAAGGGAATCTCAGCAGTCTTAAAAATATGAGAAGTTCTGCGTCCTTTGGTCTGTTTTGAAGCAATAGATGAAACATCCAGTGTCACTGACTGGCTCCTGGCACCTGACTGGGCTGTAAGCAGTGGAGTCCAGCACCTCTGTTGCTTTATACTGCTAAAGGACACGTGTGGCCTGACATATTTAGGCCCTGAAACATGTGTGCTTTATTTTCCTTTCTTTTTAGAGCAATTGAAAATACAATTCGCTCTGTGGCTAAATGAAATGGCGCAAAACACGCTGGAAAGGACCTCGAAGTCTTGTAGTCTATTCCTTGCCCTGAGACAGAATCAGCTCACATGTACCCAGATGTTTTTATTTCAAACAAAAACACAGCTCTTTAAGAAATGCTATTAGAATTTCAGCAGTAATTTTTACTGGTGAAACTTTGGGAGCCAAATACTTATTTTCATATTCCAGCGTGGGAGGATTGTCCCTGGTGGTCAGAAGAAGTTATTGGAAGTGAAATGCATTTAAAGAAGGAATTGAAGAAGGTGGTCTGTTGGGTTTTTGATTGTTTGTTTGTTTTGGGGTTTTTTTGCAACGCTAAAGCTTAAACTAAACCTTAGTTTGCCTTCTGAACTTGACTTTCTCTTGCAGTATGTATTTTAAGTAGTCTAATACTGTGAATAGTGTTACAAAGTGCAGGAAGTTAATCAGCAAATAGGATATGAAAACATGTAGCACAGTTTAGCTCTTCTGTATCATTTTGTGCAACATTTCTGGGAGTTTAGACTCTGGTGTCAACTTGCTGCAGCCCGAGGCTGAAGTGTGTATCCTGTGTGGTCACCAGTGAGTCCTTGTTGAAGAGAAGTCTTGTAATCTTGCACGGTGGAGCTGCAGTTCTCATCGGTGATGAACTACGCTTTACCCTGGTGGTATTCGAGGTGTTGTTGAGGAGTTTGGGTTAGGCGCTAATGATGAAGGCTGCTGGCTGATCTCCGGGCTCGTTTAAAGTAAAGCAAATGCGATGTTTAGCGATGCTGCTGTTGAGACAGGAGCGACTTATTTTCTTAAATGATGTTGTGGAGATTCAGGCTTTGTTGTATTTTTGTTGCTTTGTAGGAAATGATTGAACCATACTGCTGTTTTAAAGAGGGGCAGCAGAAGGCTTTACAAATTTCTTTCTGCTCCCTTTAAGGTTGACCTCTGTTTAGAGTGTATTGAATGGGCCAAATCAGAGAAGAGGACTTTCCTACGCCAGGCTCTGGAGGTATGTTACATCGCTGATCCCAAACTGTACTAGCATCTTTGCTTTATCAGATTTAATACCTATAAAAGCAGCGAACTTGTGTGTTGTCCAGACCTTTGTACCTTTAATGGATGGGTGATAACGGTTACACTAAAGTGAGTGACTCGTCTTGAACAGGCAGGATTTTACCCGTTGTGTTTAGAGTAGCCAACCTTCCAACCGGTAGACCTTGCAGCGCTGGATCATATAATGTAATGAACACAAATTCATGTAGTGAAACCTGTGCAGAGAAGAATATAAAATTTCATTTTACAAAATAAATCTGTACCACCTTACTCTGACTCTCCTCACAGCAGTTCCTTTTCTGTTCTCCAGGCAAGGCTCGTCTCTTTGTACTTCGATACCAAGAGGTACCAAGAAGCGCTGCAACTAGGTGAGTGTCCCGCTAGGTGGTGGTAATTTGTTTTGAAATCAAGTCAGGAGGCTGACGAGGGAAATGATCAGCTATGTCATAAGTTTTGTAGGACTTGGGCATTCATTTCTCGGTACTGTACCAGTTCTTCCAACTTTTGCTGTAGCTTGGTGAGAAAAGCTTTTAGTGTCTCTTCCCACTGTTTGTTCATTTTGAAAAATTCCTGAAGCGAAGAGGAACTGCATCCAGTTGAAGGCCAGTAGGTTTGGCTCCTGCTGGAACGTACAGCGTGTACTGCTGTGGTCAGAGAGGTTGGAGGGAAAAACCAGCTTTTTTCAGTTTGCTCAAACATGGCTTCAGTATAAGCAGTAGTAACGCCAGGAAACGACAAGCCTCCAAGGGTGTAATTCGACAAGCTCTTGTGCAGTAGTGCAGAGGCTTTAAGAATCTGCTTCTGCACCACCTGAGATATGGTAATTAACCATGTGTACTCTCCTGCTCCGCTACAAAGCGGAGTAAAACAGGTCACCTTACACGGCCCAACTCCCCTTGGTGCTTTTCAAATGCTCGTTTTGCAAATGACTGCAGTAACGTGGGATGAAGTTTAAGCTGGCGAAAGGGGAATTGTACAGCCTGCCAGCTCAGCGCGTGGGTGTGAGCAGGGCTGAGGGATGACTGCACTGGCACGGACAGAAGTGCTTACCTGGGCAGTGGTGGTACCTCACCAGGGACACGTAACTTTTTTAAACGGTGTGGTGACAGGAGCATAAGTCATGTCCAGAGTCACCTGGGCGATTTGTGTCTGATCAGAATATCAAGTTAAGTGCTCTGACACATGCCAGTCACTGTCAAGTTAGAATTAGTTTGCATACGGGTGTGTAGTGAACTCAGGTTTAAACTGATCAGACTCCACACTCCAAAGCTATGCTTAATTAACTTCTTCCCTTGGGTGATGGTGGTGCAGCTGAGGGAGTTGTGAAGGCCTGTACCTAGAGGACAGCCTCTCTGAAAGCTCTCGAGATGCCAGCATCGTGTTGCTAGCATGTCTGTGTGGCTGGCCAAGACACGGTTATGTCTGTGGCCTTGGGGAGCAGGGGCAAGCAGAGTGTCTCTGCGGGATGTTTCTAGGGACAGTCCATTCTCTTCCACCTAGTTACACGGTTTTAACTGTGGTTTTCAGCTTCTGAGCACAGCAGGTGAGGTTGTGGTTCTCATCTCTGCTTGCCCTGAGTTAGCTCTTCAGTTCACAGAGCTGGGGAAAGAAGGGGAAGAGTTTCCTCTGAGGCTGGCTCTGTCCTCACAAGGCTTTAACGTGACGGTTTATTGAGCGGTTTCTTAGGCCGTCCATTCCTACCTCCTAAATTTGATCTGTAGATGTTTTGTGCTTAAAAAATTCCTTCCTCATCCGCTATTCTTAGGAGTTGCTTGCAAATCCTCAGGTCTCACCCTAGGGGAATGATGCAGGAACGGGCAGTACTTCAGGTTTGCTTGGAGCTCTGAATGTGAGAGGTAAATCATGCTGTCATCTGGGGGAGGGGTACCAGAGCGGCAATCTGAACTGCACGACCCATCCTTGACTTTCTGCTGAGTGTCTCCTGCCCCCAGTGAGGTGGCAGAGACGTGCTGTCCCCACACCCAAGTATTCTCACTACCCTCTCCCACCTCTAAAGCAAAACTGGTTCGTTCTTCTCCAACTTGTGGACTGACACTGACCCGCTATTATTTCCTCTCCTTTGTTTCTTCTCGGAAGAGCAGGTTGTGTAAGCCTAGCCTCCCTTCCTGAAAGCTCATAGTGCTGTGGGGGAAGAAGGGTGTCACCTGGAAAGACTAGGTTTGTGTAGCTGTTGATAGCAGATGCAGAGTAGGTGACAAAGGTTCTTGTTCTTCCCTGCTGCTAGGCTCCCAGCTTCTTCGGGAATTGAAAAAGATGGACGACAAGGCATTGCTGGTGGAGGTGCAGCTGTTAGAAAGTAAGACTTACCATGCCCTGAGCAACCTGCCAAAAGCAAGAGCAGCCTTAACCTCTGCACGGACTACAGCCAACGCAATCTACTGTCCGCCGAAGCTGCAAGCAGCGTTAGACATGCAGTCAGGTAAAGCCCTTCGGGAGAAAGGGAAAAGTCTAGGACTCGTCCTGGTGTGTCGGTTGACTGATATTTGTTCTTTCCTGAGTGAATCATAGAAAATGGTGCTAGGTGGGACCTCGAGATAGCCACAAGTCTGCCCAGCTGCCTCAAGGCAGGATCAGCTATAATCATGTTGTTCCTGACACTTTTTCAGCCTGTTTTTGAAAACCTGCAGTGGTGGAGGGTCCGTAACCCCCCGGGGCACTAGAGCATTGTACCATGTTGGTATAACTGTAACATTGTTTCTGATCTAATTGGCAGGCACTTACCTGAAGTGCCAAGAACTTGTCTGTCTTAACACGTCCTCTTAAGAGAGGGCACGGATGCTCTTCTGACAGAGAGATAAGACAAAAGGAAGCACAGAAGGAAAGGATTCCCTTTACTGAAGTACCAGATAAAGCACTGGGCAACCAAATTGTTCTGTCCTCTTCCAGTTACATGAAGAATTAACTCTGCTGCCTGTCTGCTTGTTCCTCCCAACAGGTATTATCCATGCAGCGGAAGAGAAGGACTGGAAAACAGCCTATTCATATTTTTACGAGGCGTTTGAGGGATATGATTCAATTGACAACCCAAAAGCCATCACTGCGCTGAAATACATGTTGCTGTGTAAAATCATGCTGAACATGTACGTGGCACATGGTTCTGCGAAGAACGCTTCCTACATTTAAACGGGAAAGGCTTTCCATTTATAAGACTCTAAGCTAATGAAAGTATTCAAGCAGACAAGCCTACTGTTTGTCTTTATGACCTAATCAATGCTTCTGATACAGCGTTACTTGAATTGTAGTAATTTGCCATTAAGTGGGAATTTTTGAGACACGCTTAAATCGACCGTGTTGTTGAATAAATGCTCTCTTCCCTTCCCTCCCCTTTCTAGCCCAGAAGATGTGCAAGCATTAGTGAGTGGAAAGCTTGCTCTGCGGTATGCGGGAAGACAGGTATAGAAATTTAATCCTTTTGATCTTCCCATTATGTCTGAGAATATTGTGTTATTCTTTTTGTCAAATACTTCGGTCTTTTCATACCAAAATAACCCTTCGCTTCTGAATGTCCTGAATAAGATCCAGAACTGATTAAATTACCATAGGTAATTACCGTAAGTCAATTGCCTTCAAAGGGAATACAGTGATTTTTCACAAGCTGAGAATCTGGCCCTCTCGCTTCATTTTCCCTGTATTTCTCCTCCCTGCTTTCTTCACCAACTGCTGGGCGCCTGATGCCGTAAGGGTCTCGTGGCTCAGCCCTCGCCAGCTGCTCTGCAGCCGTGGAGCTGATGTATTTAAGTCGGTTATTTGTTGTTTTCACTTGTGCTGTAGCAAGTCCTGAAAATCTGTTCGCAGCAGCGTAGCTGAGCAGCTTGAGACCTGGATGACTGTAAGGTGGAAGCCCAGCAGCTGGGGAGTTGTTAAATCCACCGTTTATTCTAACGTGTTAATGTGAATGCCACCCCCGTTTTAAATCCAGGGATGCTTATGTGAAGTACGAAGCCAAAAGTCAAGCGTGCCAGGGTGTGAGCCAGGCTTAAACACCGATGCCCTCCATCGCTTTGGTCAGCCAGCTGTTTACTTTGGTGCAGGAACTAATGCTCACCTCCCTCGCGGGGGACTGGGGAAGCTGTTTAGCAGAGGAGATCAGCAAGCACGTGTGCACAGAGAAGAGTCTGAAGTGGGGACATGTCTGTGTTACCCCTGGTTGATCACGAAGGGCAGCCCTGGTCCTGCTTCATCCCCTTCCCCCGAGCGGCAGCTGGGTCGGAGGCTCTTTTTCAGACTGCGAGGGCTGTGTCCCGTGGAGGAGAGCCCCGCTGTTGTCTGCGCTGTCCTCCTGAGACAGCAGAGATCACAAATTCCTGCAGCAGCTGGGGAAACTGAGCTTCAGGAGCGGAGAGTGGGCAGCCCTGGGGACAGCTCGGTGGGACAGGCGGTCGCAGAAGCCTGGACCTCGTGCACCGTAGCCACCAGGCTGTTCTGCTTGTCTCGTGCACTTGTGCCTCTCACCACTTGGAAACTCTTCTTCTAGTCGTGTTGCTCTTCTGTTTAGTGTATATATGGTAGTTCGGTCGTGGCCGAGTCTTTTGCTTTGTTGCAGCAGCTGTGGGGTGGACAAGAAACATTTGCTGATGCTCTCCGTGGTAGGGTGTCTGTAGGACTTCTGCCATGCTTCTCTTGGTCAGCAGAGGAAGTGCGGCATGCTGAGGGAGAGGAACACGGTGTAAGGGCTGAAAACAGCCACGTTCGTTCAGCAAGGGCTAAAACGCGCGCTTTCCTTAAAAATTCTGTCAAACTTGCTCCCAACCTGCAACCTGATAGGAACTGCAGCTGGTACTCTCAGACCTTGCAAAACTTGAGTTGTTTGTTTCTGTGAAGCTAATTTCATGCTGTGTCCTGCAGCTGTTCTGCATGTTCTCCTTATTAGCAGCTGTTCCCACTCTGCCTCCGTGGAAGTAACGCAGACGTGGCTTTGCAGCAAAAGGAACATTCCTGTTTTGCTGCTAAAGCATGTCTTCAGTATACTGCACGGTTGGCATGATAGCTCTGAGAGGAGAATCCAGGAAAATAACCTACTCTTATTTTCTTTCTCCGCAGACAGAAGCACTAAAATGTGTGGCACAGGCCAGTAAGAACCGATCGCTGGCGGATTTTGAAAAGGTGAGTCAGGAATTGGAAAACGGGGCCTGATGGCACAAAACGTTTGGAAAGTTGTAGGAGCTGTTACAGCCCACAGCAGGAAACCACAAAAACATTCATAAAAAGCAACAGTGCATCAAGCAAATACCCCACAGGGATCAACGAGTTCAGTTTTTTGCAGCATGGGGAGTAATAGCTTGCATGAAACTAGGTTTTTTCCTTTTTTTGGGGTGGGGTGGGGTGTATTTTCTTTTTCTGAGAGCCAACTCAGAAGCAGTTTGCTGTACCTTTGGTGCTGCTCACTGGGATGTATATCTTCCTGAAATTTTTCCTGGCTTCAGCAAGTATACCGCAGAGATAATGAGAGAATGGAGAGGGTTCCCATGTCAGGCAACAGTCCCGTCATGCTGTCTCCTGAGTGTAAACCAGAGATCCTGGCTTGCTAAGCCCCAGCGGTGTAAAGATGAAAGGTGCTTGCTGCACAGTGCTAGGCTGTCGTGACCTCCTGGCTTTTTAGCTAAGTTACGGGATTGGATTAACTACTGATACTTTGCTGGGCAGGGAGGGAAGGGGACCTTGAGGACAGGAGACTTGTTGCTACGTGAATTATTTGTTCCCACTGTGTCTTCCACAGGCTCTGACAGACTATAAGGTGGAGCTCAGGGACGACCCCATCATAAACACTCACTTGGCTAAGCTCTATGATAACTTATTGGAACAGAATCTGATCAGAGTCATCGAACCCTTCTCCAGAGTACAGGTAAATGTTTCCAGCAAGCACAGTGACATGCTGGTACCTTTGTCCCCTGTTGTTGGTGGGTGAGGGTCTTGTTCCCGTACAGAATACTTCTTAGAGCTGCTCAATGCTTCCAGAGCTCAGGGTTCATCATGTTCAGCTGGAAAACGATAAGGAGGGGGCTGAGGGGAGCTTTGGAAAACCACCTTCCAGAGTCACGGCCCTTTCCACCCGTTTCACTTAGCGCTGGAAGGGGGACGTGCTTTTAACACTGAAGGTAACAGCGCGTCTGGCTTCGAGGGGCTCTGACAGGGTGTGGGTAAAGCTGCAATACTCTTGGAGAAGAAATGTTATTTCGTGTTTCAGAATGAAATGGCTTTAGGTGTCTAGTCCATCTTCAGTTAAAATTGGATGTGAAATCTGAAGGATATGAAGCTGCAAAGTGGAGAAAAGCCACTGGAGATTTGTAGGCCAGAGTGTTTACAGGCCCTTGAGCTGTTCCGTGGAAGAGCCTCGTACCTCCGTGTTGTGTTTCCGAAGTGCAGCTAAAGATGTACTTAACTCTCTTGGTCTCTCTTGTAGATTGAACACATATCCAGCCTCATCAAGCTCTCAAAGGTAAGAATATCACTAGAAAGCAGTGGCACGTGTAAGAGGGCAAAGGAGTTGAGGTCAAATGGCATTTACCACTGGGAAATAAACGTAGGCTATTGAGTCTGACAGATCAGCTCCACAGCATTTACAGGCAAATACTGCTCCTGGGAATTTGACTTTAACACGGACAGTTCCCGGGAGGTGTCGGACTGGCTTCCTCTGCGCCAGACTTTGCTGTAACATCACCTTCCGTCACGTGGGTTTTACTCCCTGTATTAGCACTTGCTTTTTGTTGGAGACTGAGTTTCCTCTGCTGCAATAACACCTCGTGTCATGACCAGCTCAGTCTTCCCTGCTGACCTGCGTTTAATCCTTGTGAGCATGCCCAGAAGAATCTTAGACCTTTAAGATACAGGACCCAGCTAATGCGTATGCCACATTGCCTATTGCAATAACTGCTTTACAGATGATCCCAACCAGACTGTTTGAGGAAAATCCACTGTAGTCCCAGCCAGTTGCATCCCCAAGTGCTTTTGTCCTGTATTGGCATTAAGGCCAGAGGTTGGGAAGCGTACTGAGCTCGGCCTTTATGGTGATTACGTCATCTGTCCTCCTCTTCTGTCTGCGCAGTCTTTTCCTAGGCTTGCTGGTGGTGTTTTAAACTATTAGGTATGCGTTAAAGCTGGACTGCAGTGGTGTAACTGCATCTGTGTGTCCTCTGTCCAGAGAGCAGAGGAGGAGCTGACTCCTGTGGGGCTTTGCCTGGCACTGGGCAGGAGATCAGCTCGCTGCTGGGTGGCTTAAATGAAACTTGGCCAACACTTGACTAAATACTTGCTGAACCAAGCTAGAATGCTGCAGATCCCCTCATGGGTCATGCCTGTATGAAATGACAGCTGCATCGTCCTCTGTGGAACAAGAGGGCGAGACGTCCTGGTGCTCTCGTTATTAAAAGCTCCTGAATAATTTCTTAAATCATCTAAAGCATATGGTAGTATCAAAGCAGTGTGCAAGGAGAGATCTGTCCTGACTTCGTGTTCGGTGATAAAATAGCTGCTTTTAAGCAATGCTTATATCCTGCCAGGGCTGTTGAGTGTGCCGTAGTAAAATTTGTATTTCTTTACGTAGTTCTGGGAGACTTTTAATTTTTCTGCTTCAATTTCAGGCTGAGGTAGAAAGGAAACTGTCACAGATGATCTTGGACAAGAAATTTCATGGTGAGTCTCTGCATCCTTCTTGACTGCCTTGCTGCCCGAGGCCAGGTCGTGCGAAAGCAAGCTGTGGATAGATTCCTCTTCACTGCTGCACCTTCTGCGCCTTTGAACTCTCCTTAGACTGCTCTGCTCCACTTCAGGCAGCAGATGTGCAGGTTAACGAGCAGTAGACACGACAGAAGAGCAGTGAGCAGTGGCTTTGTTACCTCTCTGTTGTCGTGAAGGCTGTTCCTATTGCTTCATCTGCCTTCATTAAGCTTGAAGCTTAATTTCTCACAAATTGGAAACCGCTGTTAAGTCCTTACTTGCTGCGACCGCATCCGAGGACAGATGTGAGTCCCAGTGGTGGGCTGTCTAGCAAAAATGTGCTCTTCTGCTCTGGAGTATGCGGTCACCTTTCCCGGCTGATTTGTGTCAGGAGTTTTGTGTGTTGGTGGGGGGCACCCACACAGCGCAACCGAGTGGGTGGGTTTGTCTGGGACTGCGGGGGGCTGCTTCTCTAGTAAGCCCCCAAGGAAACAGCTCTGCTCTTTTATTACATTGTCCTCGGCATCAGTTTAGAAAGTCCTCTTGATCTCCCTGAGCAAGACGAATGGCTAAAAGAAGTGTGTTCGTTAGAGGATGGCTGAAAAATTACGGAACTCAGCTGCCGTGCCCGTCTGGCACCTGGAAGTAGTTTAATTATAAAATGGCTTTTTTTCTTGCCTTGCTCCAGTGTTGTGCTGAGCCATCCTGCTGGGCACAGGGGCCTTGAGGAGAAAAGTAGCTGTTAGGGAATGCACAGGCATAAGCATCTCCTGGATGTCTTCTCGGGCCCCTCTCCGGGACGATTTTTTTTTTTTTTTTTTTTTTTTTTTTTTGTCCTAGGTAAGCTACTGCTAATGCAGTCCAGACAAAAGTCAGTTGGCCAGTCCAGTACAAGATACGAGCCCCTGCCCAACCCAACACAGCTGACGGGCCATTTTCTGGGTAGATCCCTAAAGTCCTGCTGGTTGGAAGAAGCGATCTGTCGAGCATTACTGGTAACCGCAGCTTTGTGTCCACAGGCATCCTTGACCAAGGCGAGGGAGTCCTGATCATCTTCGACGAACCCCCCGTAGACAAAACTTACGAAGCTGCCCTCGAGACTATTCAGAATATGAGCAAAGTAGTGGATTCGCTCTACAACAAAGCCAAGAAGCTAACATAGGTGAGTGGAGGCAGGAGCTGGAGGTCGCAGCTGCTCCGGACCTGTCACTTCTCCCAGGCCAAGGTGCTGTTTGTGTCCTTGAGGCTTGTTTTCTCTCCTCTCGATTGACGTGGCTCTGTTTTCTTTTTGCAGAGTTGAATTTGCTAGCTGTCATTTGGAGAGTGTGTGTGACAGGAGAGTGAAACCTTTGGGAAAATGTTAGGAGACTTTTTTTTTTTTTTTTTTTCCTCTTTGTTCTACTTTTCGCTCGGAAAGTTTTTAAACTTCCTCATCCAGTGCATCTTGTATTCCATACGATGCGTGTTCCAGTTTCCATGTAATCTTTACTGGCCGAACTTTGTATCAGGGGTGGGGTGGGGGGAATATTGTTTAAACAAAGAGGGTATTCTAAATAAAAGGAAAAAGGCTTACACTACCTAAACATGTGCTTTCCACTTCCTGAGGGATGGCAGAGAGTTAAGCAGGGACAAAGTTTTGTTACTGGTAGGTGCCCGAAACGAGTTCGTTTCATCTCTCCCTCTGCTCTGAAATCTGAGACTTACTGACGGTGTATAAGCAGCCAAGTTTATTCCATTTGTACTGAAGCAAAAAAAAAACCCAAAATGTGCAGACTGCTGGTTTATTTTTAAATCTTAAAGGCCTCAGATCCCCTCGAAAGCAGCTCTACAATGATTTTCCTGAAGGCTTTCACACCTGAGGAACCTGTTTCGGAACGGTCATTGTGCTGCGCTAGCCCAGGCCCACCCTGCGCAGCCAAAAGCCTCGAGGTGGCTGCAGCCACTGTCTAGACCGTTAGGCCAGTTTCTAATAAAGGGAACAGCGCAGGTTTCCCCTGGAGGCCTGTATTGCATGCTATTGTTTTAAAATAGACTAGATTTTAAATGTTTTATCCCTCCCCCCCACCTGCATTGGTAGGAAGAACAGGTGAGCAGGCGTTCCCCGAGTCCTTGCCTCCCTGCAGGAGCCCAGCCTTGTCCGGCGGGGAGGCGAGCCGCTGCCCCGGGCGCTGGTCAGACTGTCGTTATTTACCTCTGCTGAGTTAGTGTTTCTGATTTTTTTTTTATTTTATTTTTCAATGTCTGATGTGAGACAGCTTGGCCCTTCTGGAATAACCTAGTGCAGCACTCGCTGGGGAGCTTCCTCGTTACTGTTCCAAAGTCATTTATGTGGGGGGTGGAGCACGGTGTATTCCAGCATGTTTCATTTTATGGTGAGGTTACTAGCTAGGTTTTAATGCCATTTGGGCAGTGTAAGCTTCTGCATCTCTGTCCTGCTAATCTTTTATTTTTCCTTTCCCCTCTGTCTCTCTCTCTCCCTCTCCACGTTTTTCTTACAAAATTTATATTTTGTAAAAGGATTCTGTTTTATCAGGAAATATTTTGCCTTCACACTGAATCTTAGACTGGCTGATTTTTTTCTGCTTTCCATTCACATTTTAACCTCTCCATTTTATTTTTATTTTAAATTTCCATCTCATCCAGTCAGTCACTGTTTGGGTTTTTGGCACCATCAATATCAAATGTACAAACGGTTCTTGCTAACCAACACCAGGTATATCTGATGTTCAGATGAGTTCCAATAAAAGAATTTTTTTTTTCAAAAATCTGTCTCCTGTCTTCAGCTGCCGAGGCAGGTAACGGCACGTTTGGTGCAGTTTCTCCCTCTGTTGCGGGAAAGGCGGCTCACGAAAGCGCCGTGCCGGGATTTCTGTGCCACGGAACGCGAGCGGCCGTGCTTTAGGCAGCATCACCGAAGAGCTAACGGCTCGTGACCTGTTTCTGGCACAGCAAGCTGGAGTTCTACCAAATGACATTATCTTATGATGATGATTACATGATTACTGTTATTAAGATGGTGAAAAATGAATCGCTTCCGACCTTTTGCACTGCCAGCCTTTCTTGAAAATACTGATTCAGTCTTATATCGCGTACGACACGCTGCGCAGATTCCTCCTCTTGGGGCTGGAGAGGGTTTTAAGTGTGTGATTGAACTGATTCAGCATCTTTTAATTTTCATGGAAACTGGGGTGTCTGGGACACAACCTGGTTGAGGAGGGTAGGGCTTCTGGAAAGAAACCTGGCCCCTCAGGCAGGAAAAACTCTGGGAAGGGTTTAACTCCTGCTCTTAATGGCTGGGGTTGCGGGAGAAGTGTCTTTCCAGATTTCTTAGTAGGGTTTTTTTGGACTATAAATAGCTCGGAAGATATTTCCCAAAAGCACCGTAGTGTCAGTGAAGTGGCACTTTCCCCTTGGCTCTGGACGCGATTTGCTGCTTTAGGTTGGCAATTGTAGTGAATGTGGGGAAATTCACTCACAGAAGCGGAGCTGACGGCCAGGTGCGCGGTGGTGACGGCCGCACACAAGGTCCCGAGGTGGAGAAAGGTGGAGACGGCCGCGAAGTCCTGCGTGTCCTCGCAGAGAACGGTGTCCAGCTCTGGCTGTCATCCCTCAGAGGGGACAGAATCGGTCCTGACCCAGGTGACGATGTGGGGAGCGGACAGACCCGGATGCTGGAGGCTGAGGAGACCTGCCCAGGAGCCAAGATGATGCCTTGCGTGAGGGCCAGGAGGTTGAACTCTGCGTTAAGTCATTCCAGCCACCCATGGAAAGAGAGGATTGCCCGAGCACCTGCCTTCCACCTCCTGAGCACCTGCCTTCCACCTCCTGAGCACCTGCCTTCCACCTCCTGAGCACCTGCCTTCCACCTCCTGAGCACCTGCCTTCCACCTCCTGAGCACCTGCCTTCCACCTCCTGAGCACCTGCCTTCCACCTCCTGAGCACCTGCCTTCCACCTCCTGAGCACCTGCCTTCCACCTCCTGAGCACCTGCCTTCCACCTCCAAGTGTGTGCAAATTAGGGCCCCCAAACCGCTCAAATGGTCGGGCTTGTTCTTAAACCCTCTCGGCTCCATCTTTAAAAGGCTTAACTTAAAAAGCAGGCTTTGCACGACGGCGGGTTTCACGCTGCTTGGGGCCCTGTGCTATGTTTAATGGACGAAGGGATTTCTCCGTGCCGGCGGTGCCACCCAGGCTGGACTCGGACGGCCGCCGTCGGATGCTTACGCAGAAAAGCCTCCGAGGGTGACGTACGAAGAGGTGGCCTGGTGACCATCCGCACACCACCTCCCCAGTCCTTCAGCCACACTTCGAAGGGCGCGTGGGTGCTTGGGGACAGGCCTGTCCCCACAGCATCGGCACTGTGGGCCGTGCCCAAGCTGCCTCCGAGAGCCGTTGGGGCAGGTGGGGAGGCGCAGGATTTCAACCCTTCCTCAGTGTTCCCAACTGCTGCGGAGCTGGAAGCTCCGGGTCTTCATGGTCCATGTGCTCGGAGCCTGATGGGGGCAAGGCACCTGCATGGCCCTGGCTGCCACAGGGTCGTCGTCGTGCCCCCCCCGCTCCCTGCACAGCTCTCGGTGCCCCGGCGCAGGGGGGCTGTGCTCCTGTCTGGGTGGTTTTGGAGGTTTGAGGGTCCCTGCGTGGGGGGGGCTGTGGGGAGGCAAAGCGTGGCTGGGCACGGGGGGCAGTGGGGGGGGGGGGGGGGGGCTGTGGCTGCTGTGGGGCTGTTCCTCGGCATCTTCAGCCATTCTGGGGGTCCTTATACAACTGCAGCGCTGTTCAGATTTCCCTGGGGACTTTCTGCTGCCGTAGCTGGACAGTTCTGTGCCATCCCCCCCGGGTACTGCCACCCCTCCCAGCCGCTGCCACCGAGATCCCCCCAACCCCCCTACCCTCCCTGGCACCCTGGGGACAGCCCTCTTCATTCCCTTCCAGAACTGGAAAACGCTCCCTGCCCCACACTGGGGGAGAAATGGGGGAAACCCATGTCCCACGATGCCTTCCAGGGGCTGGCACGTGGGTGACACAAGAGCAGGGTGGCACAGACACGCAGTGACGGGCAGGGGAGCTGCAGCTCACAGCCTCCTGCAGACTTCCCTGCTGGCAAACAGCTCGGTGTGCCCTGGAGCACATCAAACCCAGCCAGCACTGTCGCACAGTATCTGGAGCTTTGACTGAATCTTTATATTATATTTGGTGTTTGCTCACGAAACAATTCGCTGTGGGAATATCTTGGTTTTTAAGAACTTCGTCTCTCTGTTAGTATTGCGTTAGTACCTGTTAACCAATGATTGGTTGCTGTGTTGCTTGTCACATAAGCTGAGATATTTAAAGTCCCTGTGATACCGAAAATGACGCATAAAAGAAACTTTCTAAGACTCGGAGATTGGGTTGTTTAATATAAAGGCGTTTTTTATTGCAGTGGCGTGTGCGCGGGGGCTCACTCCGTCCATCCCGCACACCTAGTTCTATCACAATACATATTTATACAATCCAGTTGGTTAGTTCTGCCCAAAGTCTCCACCTCCCAACTAATTATCAGTGAGTTGCTTTCTCGCCTCAGTTTAAAGGTACAGTTCAATTTAAATCCACTACGCACGCTCCCCGAGCGGGGGGGGCTCCATCCTCTTTGGGGGGGGGGGGGGGGGGCATTTGAGTAGGGGGTCACGAATCTCCCACTACCACAATTACTTTGCCCTGGTATCCTTGAGGCTTGTTAGCCGGTGTGTCCATCTGTTACTTTTTTTTTTCCTTTGTGTTGCTTGTTCTGGTTCCTCCTTGTCAAGCAGCCTTGAAAAATCGTCATTATCTTTCTTGCGTCTATCCCTTCCGTCCTCTAACAAGGTTATGAGAGAAGGGGTTATGGGAATTTTAGTAGATATGATATTGCTTAGCCCAAAGAATCAGAATGCTAGAGAGTGTTTAGTGTTTTTCGAATTGTTGTGTGAATTAGCTGAAGCAATTAACTAATAGCTGAAGCAAAAAACTCAAAAAGAGTCTTGCAGTCCCTCCCGAAGGACAGCTCCTAAGAACCAGGGATGTGCCTACAGCACCCGCTAAAACCAACCCTACTGGTTGGATAAGGACGGAGGAACAACTGAGTCTGCGCAAAGACAAAGGGTTACTAGCGGGGACGAAGAAGAGTCATCGGCCTTCATCCCCCAAGACCCCTGCGACCACCTCCAGGAGGCACCCGGCAAGTGCAGTTGGGAGGAATTTGCACCACGCGAGCCAGTTGGGAGGAATTTATGGAAATAACTTCTTGGAACTAATTTTAATACTAAGTGGGGATAGATCATGCATATGTATAGGCGTATTGGGAAACCTGATGTAGATGTAACGTTTAGTTGTATAACTCGGGGCTGCGTGACTTTGGTGGCACTACCCCCATGCTGCCCAGCGCTGGATAACCGTGCCTCCTTTACAATCTTGTAGATCGTGGGGGCTGATTCTGCAAGTCAGTTATACATCGACTATGTAACTGCTTGTAGAGGAATTGTAGAGGAATGAGGGCAGGTTAATTAACACTGATAATGTGCAGCTGTGGGCTGGCTTGGGGTGGGGGGTGGCTGATGTGGCTGATGTGCAGCTGTGGCTGGTTCCTGCTAAGTAGATAAATAGCTCTAAGGGGGATGGAAGGGGAGCACTGGGTGAGGAGGGGCACTGGGTGAGGAGACCTGGAAGAAGCAGTGGCACTGGGTGAGGAGACCTGGAAGAAGCAGTGGCACTGGGTGAGGAGACCTGGAAGAAGCAGTGGCAGGAGGGAGAGAGCTTCCCTGGATGGAGGAGAGACAAGGAGAGGGCTGCAGCAGGGTCAAGAAGCAGGTGGGCTGGCCTGGAGAGGGTGGAGGAACAGCCCGGACAGTAGATCTTGTGAAACCTCGTGGGGGGCTGGTGGCTGTGCCGGGGCAAGGTGTGGGAACTGCTTATGGAAGTTCCCTGGGATGGGATGGGGAGAGCCTTGCTGCAGCCGGCTGGTTTGGATGGTGCTATAACAACTACTGACTTTGGCAAATCCTCAGCCAACCAGGCTGCAAGGCCTAAGTCTTGTATGTGTCGGCTGCTTGCAACATGGTTAGTTTTAACACTTGAGGCATCACCTGTTCTCTGGACCATGTTAACTTTGGTCTTTTATCTCTGGATGTAACCAGAGCACCTGGTTCTACTGTGCATAGGATGAACTATGGGACAACTTGGCAAGGCAGATACCCAGCTGTCCAACTTGGCAATTAAACTTATTTTTAAGGATGCTCAATGCCCCCCACCCCACCCCCCCCAAAGAGGATGGAGCCCCCGCTCGGGGAGCGTGCGTAGTGGATTTAAATTGAACTGTACCTTTAAACTGAGGCGAGAAAGCAACTCACTGATAATTAGTTGGGAGGTGGAGACTTTGGGCGGAACTAACCAACTGGATTGTATAAATATGTATTGTGATAGAACTAGGTGTGCGGGATGGGCGGAGTGAGCCCCCGCGCACCCGGCACTGCAATAAAAAACACCTTTATTTTATATGTGAACTACCTTCATTATAACACTGAAGAACAGCCCCAGGTCAAGGAGACCCTTGCCCAAGTGACGACCCTTCCTCTGCACAAGCGTAGTAGTAACCAGAAGGATGACTCAGCAGATAGTATTGACGTGCAAAATTAAGCTTTTAAACTCAGGGTAGGTTATAAAGCAGTGCGTTTCATTCACCGGCGGGCATCAGGGTGGATAATTCCAAAAGCACCGGCTGCCCCACTTCTTTGTGCACGTGCGATTTAAAGTTTACATTCATACATATTCCATCGATGCCCGAGAATAGGTTGGGTTAGGGTAATTAGTCTACCAAGAAGTCATTAACAGAAGTTTCTTCCCATTTGCGCTTGCACACTCTCTCCTGGTGCGGATCATGGGAGTCGCCGAGGATGAAGGCTTAGGAGTCTCCCTCTTGTCACCTGCCCTCTTCGTGCAGACTCAGTCGTGTCCCCAGTTCCTTCCCAACCAAAACCCAGGACAGACCCAGTTTTCCTGGCTCAGGGCACAGACGTTCACATACCGGTGTCGTCTTATCAGCACAGGAGCATCCCAGCCCCACCTTACCAGTACAGCGGGCCCCAGGACCGGGCCTAACTTGCAAAGTCACCTGTGAAGCTCCTCTTTGTACATGCAAAGAGAATTTTAATTATTCTGGGTTTTCTGTATCTTATTAGTCCAGTGATTTCTAAGCTTTCTGTCAGTATGATTACATGTAACCAGCCCCTGGCACCGGGCCTGCACCGCCCGAGCGATTCTGCGTGTGACGGTGACCTCGGCACCGGTGAGACCCCACCAGCCGCCGGCGCTGCGGCCAAGTGCCCGCTTCGCTGCCTCGTGTCGACGCCTCGGTCGCCCCCGGGCCACCCACGAGCGGAGGGCCCCCCCCGCACGCTGCGCTGACAACAGGGCGGACCGGAAGGGCGGTGCCGGAAGGGCGGTGCCGGAAGCGGCCAGCTCCCGGCATGCCGCGGGGAACTGCCGGGCCTGGTGGGGCGGCCTGGGTGCTCCGCGGGCGGTGTGGTCGCCGGGGTCCCGGTATCGGAAGGCGGCACATCCCGGTACCGGCACCCCCGGGGCCGCCCCCTGCCGCCCGCACGTGCCTTGGCGCGGCCGCGGAGCGCCCCCAGCCCATCCCCCCACCGCCGGCCCCGCGTGTCCCCGCTCGGGGCCTGCCCGGGGCCCTGCCGCGGCCCCCCCGCCTCCTCCGGCCGAGCCACCCGTGCCCCGGAGCCTCGGCCCTGCTGCGGCTCCAGCCGGGCCCCACAGTAGCAAGACCCCGGCCCTGCCCTGCCCCTGCCCCCTTCCCCTGCCCGGCCCCGCTGCCACGTTCCTGCGACGTTCCCGGTGGCGGGGACACCCGCACCAGCCCCGCTCGCCCGCTCTGCAGCAGCAGCCGCGCCACCACGCCACGCCTGGGCCACAGCGGGAGCCCTGCACCCACGGCAGCAAGCCGGGCCGGGAGCCCCCATCACCCCGCGGGGTGACCCCCACCATCACCCCGCAGGGTGCCCCCTGCCATTGGCCCCACAAGGCACCCCCCCACCATCACCCCATAGGGTGATTTATTAATTATCATGCGTAAACACCACTTGGGACTGAGCCTTCCGCAGGGCTTGGTGCCATTATACTTCCCCTTTCTGCCAAACCTGAACAGTTGCTACTGGACTGGCGTTCATCCGTCTGGCCGGGGTCAACTCCTGCCGTTGCTCTTGACACAGCAAGTGGCCGCCAGCCTCCTCTGAGCTTTTTCCTTTGGGGTTGGAATTTATTTCTGGTATTCGAGTGGAAAAACCCTGACCGCAGCCGTCTGTGCTTCTGCCGCACGCTTGGCGTAGCAGCGTGAAAGCACATTTCACACTCCCGGCTCCCCGCACGGTGCGTTACGGCTGTGCAGTGCCAAACCAGACCTCAGGGCACAAGGGAAAGGTTTTGTCGTGATCTTGACCGCCTGCATGGCCCGGCACCAAGCATCAGGCGGCTGAACCGTGCCTGCACGTGGCAGCCAGCCGCCGCTGTGGGCAGGGGTCCCCTGATGCGTGCTGTGCCAGCATGGCACCGCGCATCCCCTCGGAGCCCCTGGCTGCACCCTTGTCTTTGTGACTGCAGAGCGGGCTCAGAGCTGGGCTGGCCACTGAGAAAATGAGGGCACCTCACCGCTCCCAGCTCCTGCTCCAGCCCTCCTGTGCAATCCTGAAACTGGGGGACACTTCACTCCCACCTGGTTTCCAGTCGCGCATCCTGGTGGTGGCACCAGTGACCCCTCGGCCACATGAGGCTGGGTGTTCTGGGGCCACATAAAGCTGGCTCCGTTCTTCCTCCTCGCTCTCCTGTATCTCTGGGGACCCTGGTGTGTCATTTTGCTTTCCTTCTCCTTCATCCTTACCCTCTTCCAGCCCAAACAGACTCCTCGAGGGGTACCAGTAATACTGCTACGAGAGATGCACGCTGGAGCCCTCGGTCTCAGGAAGACATCTGGCTGCTTTACACAGTAGGAAGAATCACCTTAGGGTTCCCAGGAGTGCTTCAGCAATTATTTTTGTCGCAGCAGGCATCACAGAAAACCACCACGCAGCTTGCAAGCTCTGACAGAATACATTTAAGACAGTGAAGATTCTGCTTAGTGCTGAGCCTGGTCTCCAGCACAGTCTCGGGAAGCCACGACTAAATCTATTCTGCAGCTACAGGCGCGGCCCAGAACCGGGAAAACTGAAAATACCTGAAAACTGCATCCTGCAGAATGCACAGCAGAGAATTCTGCTGCATTACATGTCTGACAGGTGCGTAACACATGTGGAACAGCCTTTCACGTGACTATCTTGAGAAGCAGATACAGGATCCTTTCGCTCATTGTTTCTGTGTCTGTTACAAATGCACTCTGAGCTGAGTGACTTGCCAGAATGCTTGAGACCCAAGGTGGACGTAATTTTATTTTATACTAATTTTGGCTGTTCTGAAGAGTGGGGAGAGTCATCATCCATTGACACTGTCACTAAATATCCCATACCGATACATTTAATAAATGAAAACACAGATTTCAGCACATATATAATGTTGAAATTCATGTTGAAAACAACAACAAGGAGCACATCCCACCCTTCTGTAAAGTACTATTTTCCAGTTTCACACTGCAGGCAGGAGATCAAACACAAGAAAAGGCAATTCCTGCAAGCCAAGCTCTCTCTGGCTTGGATAGATCACTTCACTGCTCCACTTTAGTCATCGAGGCACGCACTTCCAATCGATATGGCCACAGCAACCCCTTGGAAATTTGACAATTCTGTCCATGTAATGAGCAGAATTTGATCCTTCTGTTGTGGAGTGCTCTGCTAGTGATAAGCACCCTGTCTACTGAGCTACTGAGCATCACATTTTGTGAAACAGCCAGGTCTGATTATGGTTCCTCACCACCAAACAGAAAAAAAAAAAAAAGAAAAAAAAGAAAAAAAAAGACCTCTTCCACAGATTGAGATGGAAAGCAGAATAGCCGAATAGTGATGCGATTGCTCTGAAGTGTAGAACCCCAGGAAATCTAAGAAAGTCCAAGTCTAGTTCTCGCCATTTCCTCATGATCAGTAAGGCAAACAGCAGTTTCAGTTACGCAAGATTTCTTTTAAAACCACAAAAGCATTTGCCCCTCTTATTCAAGGCCAGTCACTTAGAAAAAGCTGTATGACATTTTAAAGAGATACCAAATATTAAAACACTAACACCTCTGTGCAAATTTCCACTGACATCTTTTTGGTCATTTCTACAGAGAAGGTTGCCATATTCCAGGGATGATCTTCTGAAGTATTCATTCAAACAACTGAAAATAAATCATTATTAGCAGAAGCACTTTGAGAGAATGCTCCATTATGCTCAAAAAATGTGAAAGCATTCTCTCTCAGCTGCACATTTAACATGTACAGACCTGTGCCGCCTTTTCTTTCAGTATCTTAATGCATTTATGTTAAAACTGATACGTCAGGGTTAAAAGAATAAGAGACTGGTCGACTTTGGTGAGCTGGCAAGGGTTCATCAACCCTTGTACAATGTGCTAACACACGTAGAATGCAGGGAAATAACTAATTGCTACATAATTGTCGTCTGGGAGTTTAGACTAGGGGATGCACAACCGTAAGGGTACGTCATAAATAACCTCGGACAACGGTGAGAAGCACTGCAAAGGAAGAGAAACGTTTCTGTACCTAGAGAACAGGATGGTGTGTTCCAGGACTACAAGAGAATATATATTTTTTTTTTAATCTGTAGAAATGAACTGTGTGTGTGCAAGAGCCCCCAGATCGAAAGTTTATGCGGACAAAGACTTCGAGCCTTCATCAAAGAACCCTCCGAGAAGACCCTCAAGGTGGCAGCACAACGCACAAAGAGGTGGGAAAATATGTAAAACATTTCAGGGAAATAGTTTGAATATGTATTAGCTTCCTGGGAAATATTAGGGATCTGTATTAGATAGTAGCATAAAAATAGTGAGAACCAGAGCTGGGGTGTGCATGCTAGGAGGAGCGATCCCCTATGCACCCAGAGCTGCAAATAAAGAATATCTGCTTAATAATGACTCTGTCGTTAATGAGCTTTATCTCGGAATCCTGGCCCAGCCGCACCTAGCCTCCTGCCTTACCAGGGAGTGCTAAAAAGCAAGGGGGCTCAGCGACTCCGATTTTTGGTATCGAAACGGAGTTCTGCTCTGCAATGAATTTCATATTATAAATGTCAAATCTACAAAATTGTTGAGAATCATACATAACTGGAGAACGCAAGTGAAACAAAAAAAAAAATAAAAAATGAGCAGCATCAAAGACACTATTATTCCTTAGTAAAACTCTTGAAATTTGTACGTACTATTATCCACTCCTGTAATGACCGAGCATTATCTAGCACTTCCTTTAATTTACTGACAAGGAGTCTCCAAACTAAAATTTCATAAAGTTGAGTATGAGACATCCCATGAAGTTGAGCTACTGACTCGGGCCCCCTTCACAATGAGTCATTAAAATTCCACGTTATCCACCTGATCGAATGCTGGGGTCTGACTTTTGACGGGACAAATGATGCTGATGTTTATGAGAGCTTGCGTGAGTCAAGCGACACAAACGGCTACGGCAAACTGCTTCCTTTACCTGAAGGACAACAGACGAGGTTCTGGGGACACGGAGCTGGCATGCCACGCTCACGGGGACAGAAGGATGCGTGCCACCAGGCTGCACAGGATGGCCACCTCCCAGCAGGGTCCCTGAGGGAGAACGGGACGATGACCAAGCAGCGTCACAGATTCCTCCTGTGTCCTGCTGTTCTACACATCAGCAACACTCCCAAGGTCTGAGCTGCACAAAATTGTGTTTCAGCTGGCTTTTACGCCCTTCTGGCTTGACCTCTGACCATTGCACTCTGCAACTAAGGATCTGGTCCTTGCTTCGTGAAAAAGCATCTGCATGTATGGAAGACAATGTAGATTTGCAACAAGCATGCCGACAAACACCGTGAGGGCAGCGATCTCTTTGGCACGACAGTCTAACCTCACTGCCCCTCAAAGTCCTACTACGCTACCTAAGTTGGATCTGTACAGAACAATCATACAAAAAGGATTGTTCTTCCTGAAAGCAGCAAAACCAAACGATGACTTTACCGTACAACAACTCTTTCAGGTCAGCAGTCTCGAATGCAGTTTATCAGCAACAACTCCCATTGCTTCTGCTCTTAGGAGAGGCGATCAGAGTTCATTTTTCGAAGTTTGGCAGGAAAATTATCTTCCAGTTTCATCTCCAGAGCACACATACTGGGAGGGCTCTTCTGTACCTGGAGATCGCCGGTCGACTGAGTCAAAGCCTCAACATTTAATTTTAAGGCTTTCAGCTGTATCCTGTCATCACTGTCTTCACCATCAGACATGGAACTTATTTCTTGAATTTTCAAGAGATCTCCAGTACTGCAAGTCTTCTCTGTGTTACTGGAACTCATTCTCAGGGCTCTTCTTGGAAGGTCTTCCTTCCTTGAGCTAATCTTCTGAAGTTTAAGTGGGAGCTTGTTTATCTCTCCTGCGATATCAATACACTCAAGTGAACAAACCTGCTCTCTCCTGGTCTGGTTATTATCGGCAGGACTATTCCAAGGAGATGATAGGGACAGGTTTTCTTCTTGCTCTTTAACACTGTAAGGAGGAGTGGGGACTTCAAACGTGGCATGAAACTGAGAATAATCAACATGGAAAAACCCATCTTCTAGGGACATGACCGGCAGGAATCTGTGACCCCAAAGAACTTCATCTTCTGTATATGAGGTCCTGGCTTGACACGTCATTCCTATGGAAACAAGAGACAAGAGCATGAAATTCGAATGTGAGCACGCAGACCAGCACATGGAACAAAAAATACCAAGGTAAGGCTGACCGATAAAAATCAACTGTAGCCTGTAAGCTAAAAAATTTATAGATTACAAAACAGTGCGATTGTCCCTAGTCAATCTCCCAACAGTCCGGGGAGTGTTGACTCTAATTGACTGACCAGATTTTTATGCAAATCTTGGATTAAGTATTGCAGAGACACACCAAGCAAACAGCTTTTGATAGAAGTAAAACATAAAATTAAGACAGTATCATCTCGCTAGCAAAACATAAAATTAAGACAGTATCATCTCGCTAGCAAAACATAAAATTAAGACAGTATTATCTCGCTAGCAAAACATAAAATTAAGACAGTATTATGTTGCTAGCAACAACGATGTTACAGATTGGACGTAATACTGTTTCTTGGAAGAGAAAGAACCACTGCTGGGCAGAGGCTTACAGCATTCTCTGGCCAACGCTGGGCGTGGGGGGAGCCAAAGCTAAATGCAAAATTTTATCCTCCATTCCTTCTACAGGTCAGGCTGCCTTTTCTCCAAACAACGTGTCAAAGATAACAGTCATGCAGAGACACTGCAGCTGCCTTTCGTGCCAAGACATAGGTACCGCTATAAAGCTTGTAGAAGAATTTGTTCCACTTTGTGCAAACGTACCCCATGGGCAGTATTAACACGGGTGAACCGACAGCTCAAATGTGTTTCAACCAAGCCAACAAACGTCTCACAATCTCGGCACAACAGTGCTGCTGATAATTAATGCAAATATCCCAGGTGAGCAGAACTTTAAGACCTCCCATCACGGTACCCTTCAGAGGCAGAATCAGCACTCAGAAAGCCCAAACTGTGGTTTGCTCGCTGGTTACTGCTACATTAATTCTCAGACAAATGTCAAATGTTTCCCTTGTGATACCGGGTGAGGTAATTGCATGAAGTGCGGTTATGAACGCGTGCTTATCTAAGATACATCGTTCCGTTGCAGGATGAGAAGAGGCTTCTGTGGGGATCTAAAAGCTGCCCCACTCGACCTGAAAGGGTGTTCTGCCCCGGTGGATCATGTATTTGTTTAGGGCTCAGTCCAGCAGGTGGATAGAAATCAGTCAGCCCCATCTCCTGTCCGGCAGGAGCTGACTGCACGTGGCTGTGCCAGAAGGACATCCCCGTTTCCAAGGCAGGAATGAAGCGCCAGGTAATCTTGGTGAAAGAAGGTTGAAAATGCCTTTTGATTAATCAAAGTTCAACAAATCCTCAAAAGAAAGGAGAGGAAGATCGGGATATTGATGAACCTACTGAATGATTTGGACTTCAACAGTACGCATGGCTCCTCGACACAGAGCTGCTAATGTAACCGCAGCGCATCGCCGCAGGATTCATAGAATTAACTCCCCAAATGACAAGACCACAGTGTCAGCTGTCATAGGGACAACGCCGTATCAAGATTTAAAAAAAGAAAAAAAAAAAAAGATGAAAAAAACCCCAAAGCCCTGCTCTTATTTGTCGATAACCACATGTTCCGACAATCTTTGTGACTATGTGGTCTGTATTTGTACTGTGAAATAACTTCATGTGTTATTTTTGCCTTCAATTTAATGCGAGCTGGGCTGAAAAGTTCGATGTTCTTTCAGGGTGGTGGTCCTTAAAACAGGGTGCTGTACTCCTCTGCATGCCATACTCATAGTGTGCATCTCTTCTTGGATGCGTTGGCCACATTGGGCATCGGTAACGAAGAGCCCTACGGCGAAGGGAGGTCTCCTACCAGCTGGTAAAGCCACTGAAGCTCTGTAGCATATGGTGGGATATTCTGGAGCATCCAGGATTACCATCCCAAAAAGATTAACAGCTGCCTCGCTAAAAACATCAGCACTGAAAACAAAAGACTAAAAATTAAAGAGTATGGATATTATTCTAAGTCTTACCAGTAGTCTCAACGATTCCTTCAAGGATGACAACTATTTCAAATTGCTCGCTTCTCAGTGATCTTTGTGAGAGACAAAAAAAGGGGCTCTTTGAGTTAATTTCATGACAGATCGTTAATGGGGAAACTAAAAACAGCTGGTCAGCTCCAGTTCCAAATCCAACATCCAGTTCACACTGGTCTAGCGGCAGAAATTCTCCCTCCGGTGTCTGTCGGGACTAAAGATGAAAAGATGAAAAGTAATCACCGTGTGAGGCAAAACATGAAATCAATGCAAAGAAGTTTAAACCTGCCTCTTTCATGATATTATCATCTATATATTAGGTCTGGGGTCTTCATGATGGAGATATAAGTAATGCTAAATACTATAAGGCTATAGTATTTATGACTACATATATATATATTATGTATGACCAAGTTTGACTTATCATGCCACTAGATCTCATTATCATCTACAAACTTTGCTACGATATATATTCTCAAATTTTTTTTTTCGACAAAAACTTCAGGCACCACACTACATGTCTTACAATGGATGCTCGCCATGAACATCCTGCGACAACGGTTCCCGTGAAAGAGAGCAAAATTTTTTAATCCATTGCCTGAATTCATGTTTTGTTATTTTTATGTGTTACTGATTTTTGTTTGGCAGACACTGCGATGTACTAACTCAAAGGTAAGCTCACAGTAATTGTACAATACATCTGATAAGTGACGTTTCCACAAAAACATCTGAACCGACGTTAACAATGCTATCACCCCCTGCCAATTTGCACGTGATCTTAATAATGAACTTATGATCATTATTAAGCTAAGCGCCCTGTTTTTATTCATGCCATTTTACGGGTCCAATAAAAATACTCACATGATCGCTTCCCCCTGCCCCGTAGTGCTCTGCCCAATTTTTTCTGCTATTCAAAATATAACTAAAAATTACCTCAGTTGGCCAGGCAGCTCCTCAGCTGATTGCTTTAAAGGTAGAATTTAATGATTAATAACAGGCAAAAATTGCCCATTAAAATTAGAAGCTTTGCAGAGCCTATTTAAAATCATTTTCGCTTATTGCTTCGTTAGAAAGCATTTAACTCTTTTTAAGAAGCTGACCATAAATGATAAGATTATTCTGTAGTTACTAAATAGTTTTACCGTGTTGCATTGGCATCGGTTCCATCATTTGGGAACTATCCGTTAGTCCTGAGAGCAAGCCAAAGCAGTTTTACCATTGACTTAGATCTGATTGGTATTCTTTTAAGAAAATTTCTGTCTTTAAAAAAAATCCCCAAGCAACTAGTATACCTTCAGACTGTCCCTCTGCTTTACCTGCATCTTAAAAATGCTGAATTTTGAAGCGCCCAGTATTTACTGGCGATTACATCGCCAGTTAGGTAGCTCAGTACAGCTCCTTCTGAAAATACAATGCATTACTTCATGATGTGCTATGTGCCTGTTCTCCCCTGCTGATGAGGACAAGGAGAGTAGCAGCTGATTGCTCGTAAAAGCGCTCTCACAAATTATTTGGGCTTTGCAAGGTCAAAGCCAGCGCTGTGAAATACAAGCGCTCAAACCCACTGCTCTGTAGCAGTCTTGACAGTCTGTTGCAAAGGTGTAATTGAACAAAAGCAAAACCATCCCTGCTCTTTTCCAGAGGGAACGTACAGAATGACGTTGTAGGCTACACCACTACTGCCACCTGGTTACTACCAGGTGCACAAACTGGTTGGCAACGTACGATCTTTGCTCCAAGGTAACAAGCTCAATACGAGCTGTATGAACCAAGACCTCCAATTTTCCCCAAGTTTTATCAAATACAGTTACCTAGGCAAAGCTGTGCATATCTGCACAAACTGCTGCCTGAATGGCTTAAGGACTGTTTCACCTACAAACTATTCTTCTCTGTGGAATAGTCTTCGATCAAATCCAGTCAATAGTAAACAAACCCAGCGAGGATGATTAGAGGTCACAGACCTGGGAGAAAGCAAAAGGTTGTGTTTGAGGGATTTGGTATCTTACATACAGGACTAATTCATGCAGGGCATGGAGAATTATTAAAAGCAACTTATTTGTTAAATAAAAACAAACTAACTTGAACGAAGGTAGCTTAATAGCCCTAATACGTTAAGACTCCTAGGCAGCGACCTGGTTGCATATATAGAGCTTTACTCAAAAGATCACAAAACAGGGCAGAGGACTATAAAATGTCAGCAGTAAGTGTGGAAGGAACACTGGGGATTCTTTATTTTGACCACTTGCATAATAGAAAGTCAAATAAATTCTGCAGATTAATACATGCTTGAACAAGGGCACAATTACTGCAAAACGCCCCAGCTTTCATTTTAAATGTGGCCAGAGATGGAGAGCCCAAAGGTCTACAGAAGTTTCTTTGAAGGTTAATTGCCTCACAGCTAAGAAAAAAAAGACTCTTTTTGTGTCTGGATTTTTCCATCTTTAACTTTCTGCCACTGGATCTTTGCTTTGTTTCTCATTACTAGGCAGACTTCCACTGCATCGCCACTTCGTCTGGTTTTGTGTCTGACCAGACATTTTCTGCCCTTTGAGGCTTTGCTCCTGTGCTTTATTCACTCTTGGTCTTTTCAAAACCCCATTGTTTATGCACGTCCTTCTTTAACTGTATATGATGTGGGTTTATTATTATTAACGCTCTTTCAGTTCACTCCTTTAGAGAACTCGTGTGTTTTGCTACTCAGGTGGACTAATTAAGCATTGGAGTAGAAAACGTGGGATGCAAAAGACAGATGAGCATTGAGTTTAATATTGCAGTACACTGTAGGGAAACTCAGGAATCTAGAAAATGCTAAACTAGCACGTGGCTAATTTTCCATGTAGAAACTACAGTATTTTCAGTTCTGAAGAAGTGAGAGGAAAAGCCCTGATCTCACCTAGGTGGCTGCTGCCCCTCCTTAGACTAGAACCCTGCAAGAACATTTATTACATAGATTACATCACTAAATAATATGAACTTGTTACTTTGTTTACTGCTATTCAAGGATTGCGTGGTTTGTGTCTAGCTGCCCCAAGCTGTAAATACAACCTGAGTGACCAGAGAAGAGGACACACAGAGGGGGACATTCCCAAACCTCAGAGGAAGGTAATCAAGAAGATGGAGCCAGGCTCTTCACAGCCGCGCACAGCTGGAGCAAGGGAGACGACAGGAGTTCAGACTGGATTGAAGAAAAACTTTTCCATCACGAGGACAGTTAATTAGTGGAAGACCTTGCCCCAAAAGGCTGTGCAGTCTCCGTCCTTAGAAGTTTCCAAACCAGACTGGGAAAAAAGCCCAGAGCAACCTGGGCTGAGCTCCCAGGTCACCACACGCTGAGCAGGAGGTTGGACTAGAGACCCCCCAAGGTCCCTTCCAATCTGGATGATTCTAAGATATTAAGACACGTATTTCCACTTTCTGCACGTGCCCTGCTTATCAAGTTATCGAGATTACAATATAACGGGTCTTCTTATTTGCAATACCTGTCATCTGCCATCTGCAAATTTTCTGTTAACAATTTTGTTTGCTTTCAGCTTATTCAAAGCCGTTAATTAGTACAGCTCAGGTGCCTGCTGGCCATAACCCAAAGTGCACTGGCTCTACAGCTACTACACTTCACAATTGTATTTTTTAAACTTTTTCTTAGCATATATTGAAAACAGGTTAAGGTGATCTTACATTCCTCGGCTTTCTGAATCAAAATGTCCTACACTATGAGCTGAAGCACTTTACAGACCACTTCACACACCAACATTATCAGTGACATGTACAGTCCTATCAAGAGAAGATAAAAAAGGGTATCATAACTAATCTTTTGAAAAATCAGTACTGATAGCCATAGTAACTAATTTTTAAAAAATCAGTACTGATAGCCATAGGGTGGATGCTGGTTGCTGCTGCTGTCACGGGATCACTCAGGGGTACTGCTGAGGTCCAGAAATTAACAGGCAGAAAAATAACAGTTCACTGTGACACTGAAAAGGCCACAACTTGGAACCGCACATTTTCAGCAGCTACTTCCAGCCAGCTCCTTTCTGTTTCTTGCCCCAGCTGTTTGCTTTTGCCTGCTTCTAGAGCACTTTAATGTAAATTAGAGGCTCAGGTTTCTGAAAAAGCTTTTTGCTGAAACTCAGTCTTGTAACTGTTTTCCTAACTCTCCACAACCCAGTCTAAAAAGGGCCTGGGATTCTTCCAGAACATCACTATGCCATGTTGCTGGGCAGCCTCCTGGACCAAAAAAAAAAGCCAGCACAGTGTGGTGGCACCACTGTAATGTCCCAACTGTCCTACGACACGTATCACACCATCAGAAAATGCCATTCGGACACACTCAGCTTGGTATTTTGTTTTTACAAAGGTAAATCCTCAGGACTCCAATTGGTCTGATCTAAACATTATGTTCACTACTAAATACATCTTCTATCTCAAGGGCAAAAGTGTGATAAGGCATATTTCTTCACATTCTTTTACCGTGATACAAGTGAAAAAAAAAATTAATCTAGCTCTCTAATGGGGTGCAGGGGAAATGTAGCAAGATCAGCTGTCAACAGCAGGGCATGAAGCACAGCAGAAAGAGCACAAATCACAAAAAGGCAGAACTCGCTAAAGAGAAAGGGAGTTCCAGCCCACTCACCCCAAGTTTCCAGGAGACACGAGCTACTTCAAAGCAGCTGACGTAAATTCACATGCTGCCGAAACGGCCGCTGTGACTTCTGGAGTGCTGTGTCCACTTCAAGGGGCACCTCACCAAACCCAGGAGGATTTGCAGAAAGACGAGGATTTGCAGAAAGACGTGGGAATTAACACCGTGCTTTGTGATCAGGACTGAGGGGGCAGCTAGGACACAAACATTCCCTTCTAAACTTTCCTGTGTCCGTAGCTTCTATTTGCAAAGCAGCTTGAACCCAAGTCACGGCCACGATGATCATTAAAAAGCAATCAAACGCTTCTCACTGATTAATCGTCTAGTCTATGGAACAGCTATCATAAGACAAATCGGTCAAGCAGGTCCATCAGATGTCCTTGTGTTTTCTGTCCCAGTCGTGTGCACATGAGCATTGTGTAGCAAGGAGATTATCAGCACTAAGTGCTCCAGGTTGCGTGTTTGGTGTCTTATTTCAAAAGAAATTTATAGCAAACTACGGTCACTGTAAAAACACAACTGTAACACCTAACGCCACTTTTATGCCACTTTGACTTGCATTCCGTCTTGGAATACTTTAGAGGAGGCTTTCTGCTATTTTTTAATAGTTAAGAGATCAACAAAAATCATGGTTTAGCTGGCTTTCCAATTCCTACCAAAACTGCTCTGTTGTAACTCCTGACAGCTTGTTCCCATATATATATATATACACATATATATATCTCCAACCTCTTTTTGAATCTTAGCAGATTCTCCATCTTAAATGGTATTCTGTGGCAAGAAAAATTAACAGCTCAGTCAAGCAGTCTGCGCAGAACAGAAGGAAAACGGCCTTTTGCATTTACCACTGTCCCATCCCCTGCTGTATCATGCTTGTTTCTGCAAATTATTAAAGCATCCAAACAGTTGCTCCAGGCAGAGGATTACCACAGAGAATATAGAACATTTACAACGTTCAGATATGATATTCTGAAATTAAGGTAATCACTGGGATCCAGCTTCTGATGCTCCCCATCAAGTGCACTCCTGTGACAAGATGGAGCTGCTACGAGCTGCTATGTCGCTTTCTCTTGGCATGCCGCACGGTTTTCCTTCCATTCTGCTCCTGCCCAATGTATCTTCTGGACTTCCGTGCCTGCCAAACTCTACTGTCTCCTGATGATTTTTTTGGTTATGATCTCCTTTGAATTCCAGTTTTCTTGCATTCTGAATCACAGTGACCATTGCCAGTGATTAATAAATACATACTGGTGACAATCAAAGGGCCTTTCCACTAAAGCACCTGCACGATCCCTCTGGAATGCTAGAAGACCACTGCCTGGAACCATGGGGCAAGGAACCGCAAGGTAAAGCTCCCCAGGTCTCCACAAGGGGAAGAGGAGGCCACGGTTGATCTTTGTCCTAATTTTATGTCACCACAAAATGGGTTTAATGTCACCACAAAATCAATTTCTTATTCCCAGCTGTCACTTGCTAAGAGGCACGCTTTGGAATCCCTCCCTGCAACTCTCCTGTATCCCGACTCATCCATCCTTCCCGATGAAACCATTCCTGCCAGCCTCACGATCCACTGGCACGTCCCTGGGAGGTCTCCAATGAGCCATTCTCCCCTACGCCTGCTTGGGTCTTTCGTGGCTCCTACTATGGACAGCTACTGCTAATTTTTCTGAAGCCCTTCATACGACCCCAGCCACGTCCTCTCGCCCACAGGCCAAGGGACAAGGCAGCCACCCCCACGGCGGGGCAGAGCCCCCCAGCAGGGGCTGCAGAGGGGCAGCCCGGTGCCACCCTGCAGTGCACCTGCATCACCCACCGCCCCCCAGCCCTCACCTTGATCAGCTTGCAGCGGATCTGGGCAGACACCATGTGGCTGTTGCGGAGGTTGCCGACACGGAACATGAGGCAGAGCTTGCCATCCCGCTGGGAGACGACTGCGGCACGGCTGAACATGAGGGTCTCGGCTCGCTTCTTGGGCTGGGACATCTTGATGAACATGCAGCCGATGAGGAAGGCGTCCACGATGGAGCCCAGCAGCGACTGGAAGAGGAAGAGGACGATGCCCTCCGGGCAGCGCTCGGTAATGTAGCGGTGGCCGTAGCCGATGGTGGCCTCGGTCTCTATGAAGAAGAGGAAGGCGGAGGGGAAGTTGTACACGTTGGCCACGCAAGGGCTATAAGCGGCGTCGTGCGGCCGGTGCAGGTCGCCCCGCAGGTAGGCGATGCCCCACCACATGGAGGCCATCACCAGCCAGGCCACCGTGTAGGTCAGCAGGAAGATGAGCAGGTTCCAGCGCCACTTGAGGTCCACCAGCGTGGTGAAGAGGTCGGAGAGGTAGCGGCTGCTCTCGCCGCCCAGGTTGCCATGCTGCACGTTGCAGCGCCCATTCTTGTCCACGAAGCGCTGCCGCTCCGGGCGGGTGCCGCCGCGGGCCGGGCCCACCGCCTGGTACGTGTCCCCCAGCTTCCTGCGCACGGCCGACATGCTGCGGCCGCCGGGGCCGCCGGGAGGGGCGGCGGGGCCCGCAACCCCCTGCGCGCAGCGGCCGCCGGGCAGCGGGGTCCGGCGGGGGGGCGGCCAGGGCAGCGGCGACCGGAGCGAGAGCCGGCGGGGCTGCGCGGCCGGCGGGGCAGCGGCACCGGGGGCGGGGCCGGGGCGGAGCTGGGCGGGGACAGGCGCGGGGGGCGGGGCCGGGCTGGGCCGGGGCGGGGGCGGGGGCGGGGGCTGGGGCCGGGCAAGGCCGGGAGCTGGGGGCCGGGCAGGGCCGGGAGCTGGGGGCCGGGCAGGGCTCGGAGCTGGAGGCCGGGCCGGGGGCAGGGACTGGGGCCGGGCAGGGTCAGGCCAGGCCGGGCCGGGGTCGGTGGCTGGGGCCGGGCCGGGGGGCCAGGCCGGGCCGGGGGCATGGGGGCAGGGGGCCAGGCAGGGCTGGGGGCCGGGGCGGCCGGCGGGCGCAGAGGGCAGCGGGGCGGTGAGCGCTCCCTCCCCGGCGCCGCTCCGCTCCCAGCCGTTCGCAGCCAGCGCCTCGCCCCGCGCCCGGAGACCCCCGGCGGCGCGAGTGACCCCTTCAGGATGTGGCACCGTGACACCCCGGTGGCAGAGCTGCGGCTGCCGGAGACCGCAGGGGGCTGCCGGGCCCGGCCGCCGGGGGCTTTGAAGGGAGACGGTGAGCTAGGTCAGCCCTGGAGCAAAGCAAGGCGAGGACGCTAACCCCGGCCCGCACTAGAAAGAAAATAAGTTTTCCGTCCGAAAGAGGGTTCCCTACAAGCTCAAGCGATTCCCATGCACCTCTCGTGCTTCTGACAGACAGAAAAGCCCTGAAATCAACAGTGTTAAATCACTAACGGCATTAGAAACTTAAAGTGGGGCAATGCTACTGACTTTCCTCCTCTCCCCCCCTACTGTTTTTAATGTTGTTTCTCAAAAAGAATCATTATTTTATATATAAGAACAGTCTTATTCAGGTCGGTCATTTCAACACCTAATTTTCAGCAAAGCATTGTCATTACAAAACTCTAGCCCACAGTTATAGAGCTTTCAGAAAGTAAGTTTGTAATAACCGGTAATTGCATTTTGCTTCCGTTCTAGACTGGCCACTGAACAAACGATTAGTCTGTCTTCAGTTTAATTTCAGTATTTTCACCAAATGCTAAAGCACAGGCAAGTATTTTTCACATGTTCACACTACCAGTCTTGACATTACTTTATTAATACTTTCCAAGGAGGGTCTGTGCGTGACTGCAGTAGCTCCTCAGTGGTATTTCAGGAGCCGTATTTTCCAGAACTCAAGAGGACACGGTTCTCTTCCCTCTAATTTCCTCTCAAATCAAGTACATAATTTTCACTGCAAATACAGAAAGCAAGTACCAGATGGGCTGAACAATTTGAGATTAATTTCAGCGGTCAACCGAGCTTTAGCAAAACATTTCCTTGTCCCTAAGTAGCCATTACCAGAAGAGTACTATATTGCTGATATTTCTTGCAAAAAAGGACTACAGCAGCAGAGTCCATGAGAAGGCATCATCCAAGATGTGGATAAAACCCTTCCAATTTTTTAGTGCTCCAACAATATGCTCGTTGGGCAGTTTCTTAATATTCAGGAGGATGAGACAGTAACAGGCAAGTCATCTATCTTTCTAACTCAACATTAATTTTTTAAAGCACATATTGTCTTTTGGAGGGAGGTTCGTTATCTACCATTCACCAAAGAGAAATGTGATGACCTAGCTGTACAGGACACAAATACCCAGTTTTGGTAATCCCACACTCCTGCCTTGCAGGTTAAGTGGATGATGCCAAGCCTTACCACCAATTCAGAAATGCTTGATGGCTTTTGTCATGTTATTTCATGCGCATCTATGCTACCCAGTGCAGTAAGGTGGAAAAAATACACAGCTCACATCAGTGTTTCAGCTCAGCACCAAACAGATGCAGCACCTTGTTGGCTGCCAGCAGGGCTCATCTGTATGCAGTAAGGACTACAGTGACAGTTACATGCCTGTTCTGGAGCCAGTTCAGTCTGCTAGCTGCACAGCATATGCCTGATTTTTAAACATCTGCATTTCTTTTATTGTTCTCTAAGTGTGCAACGTTTTCCACCGCTTTGTCCTCACCTATCTCCTTAAAGTAAAAAAAAAAAAAAAGCCCCCAAATCTCTCAAACGCTCGCAACCAATCATTTTCAGAATAATTCACAACTAAACACGTCAGCCTTAATGGTTTAATGATTCTTAAGGCATACACTTGGCTGTATCAGTACACACTGGACATTAGTGATGTCATTCCTCTTCCTTGTCATCCATTCTTGAAGTCTTCCTCATTTTTTGCACACTACATCTAAAATCAAGAGTACAAATATATGGGGAGGGGGCAATATTTTGGGTTTTATTTGGTCTCTGCCAGTGGCATAAACCTCAGCTTAACTAGCCTCCTTGCAGACACCCTGATGGCGTTTACCTAGAGATTATGGGTTACATTCATAAAAGGCCATATGTACCAAAATCGAAACATGTATCTTAACATCCTGCATAGCTCCCCACCCATTCTGGAGTCTGTCAGGTTTTTGAAGAATGCTCCCGCATTTTGCCTCCAGAACAGAGAGGTGCCTTCCTCCAGTTGCAGTCTGTACTCCCCACGCTCACTCACCAAACCTGCTGGCACAGTCCCAGTCTCACACAGAAGGGAAGACGAAGCAGGAGTGCTGTGTTTTTTCAAAGTGCTCAGCCAGGGCTGAAATGTACCACCTGAATTCCCTTTAACATAAATCTTCAGCTTGCTAGGGAAGTGCACTGTTCAGCGAACTGGCTACTTGCACTGTACTATAAACATGGCCCATCTAAGCCTTTCCAAACAGTAACACATTCATGATGAATTTCTGTTTACCACTACAGGTGGTAGCATTACTGCTGTGTGCAGCAGTGAAGCTGTGAAACAGAGCAAGGTCTTTAAAAAGATTAGTCAGCATGAGTCTGGTACAGTGCTCTGGGTGATGCTCTGTGTTGAGAAAGGAATGTACTCGGAATAATTAGAGAAGGTTCCACTGACGAAATACCACTGATGATGTTAAAGTAAAGGGACGTACTCTGAATAATTAGAAAAGATAAGGTGGGCACCTGAAGGAGATAAGGAGACCATGAGTCAGGAAATCGTTGAACGAAGAAAGTTGAAAGGTTTACTCCACCTAGATCCCACCTATCATGAACAGAACGATTAGGTGTCAAAATCAAATGAATATGTATGTAAAGATGTTGCAACCTCTCACGGAAGCTGTATAAATTACCTGACTTTTCAGAGCTAGTTTGTCCGGTGCGAATCAGCTAGCTCCCCAATGTTGCACAAAATAAATACCTTTGCTGCTTAAAGACAAAATTCGTCTCTGAGCAGTTACTCTGTGCCGTTTTGGCATCAGCTGTATTCCAAAACAGCAGTTCTGTCTGTACTGCTGTGTAAACAGTACCTCAGGGTACTTGTTGGAGGTTAATTAGCAGAAGCCCTATACCATTGCCTGCAGACACCATCCTCGGTTATGGGGTGACCTGATGCCCTTTTGTTCACAGGAGAAATACCGGGTACGTCCATCATGGGAGCACCTTCCTCTGATCCCCCTCCCAGGCCACGCATGTTAATCATGTGGATACATCCTCACCTTCAACGGCATTAGCTGCTTTTCATAATGCCTAGTAGAAAGTAGGAGCCAGGGTCTTCCTGGACAAACTCCTGTGTTGCTTACTGCCAGGGCAGATGGAATTTGCAGACAAAATACAAGGCTGGTAGTGACATGCAGAGTTGCATCTTGAGATAAAGGAGATGTCTATCACGGGGCTTGAGTTTACATTACTAATGTGCTGGTCTTTCAAAACAGGAGTCCCATTCTATTGAAAGAGCCTAAACTCAGCCTGAGAAGAGCCCCAATGCCTAGAAATACCTCTTTCATGACATGTTAAAAAAAAAAAACCAACAACAAAAAAACTATTCCCGACAGTCAGCAGAATAATTTCTGTTCCCTGATCTGCTGCAGACAAGTTATTGATTTATGCCTCACGTGTTAGTAAGGATGGTTTGTACCTAAGAATTCCAGTTGGTAGCCTTCATTTGTCAAAAAATAAATAATCTTATAGAATGTTTTCCTTATTTTATGTTAACTGCCTATGAACGTACTTCACAAGCAGTGAGAAACTGCAAGTCTTTCACGGGCAGACTAGATGTAAAAAAAATCCTACAGATGACTGTTCACAAACTGGATAACCCTGACAAATTTTCCAAATAATTTTCATTTCTGAACACATTTTGATGGCACACATAGGAAAAGACATTATCCATAACTAAAGTGGGCATGATGGAGGCCAGTTCCATGGATTCCATAGCAATATTTCAACTGGACTCAGCTGCTGCTGAAAAAAAACCCAAATAGCCTCTAGAACGATTATTTTCTCTTCTCATCTCTTCTCTTACTAGGCAAAGGAAAATTTATCTGATTGTGAACTTTGATCTTTTTCAGCCTGATACTAGTGTTTGAAAATAATCATCTGAGGTTCAGAGACTTTTTATCTCCTGGATTTTAGGCAAGGTTTCCTTCAGAAACTACAATTTGTCACTTCATTATTTTATTAAGAGCAGACAAAAGACATGTCCTTGGAAATATTTGTTTACTTTCTGCTTGAAAGGGTAGTTGTTGGGAGAAAGAGCAGTCTTTAAAAGGACAACGCATCTAGCTTCAAAATTTTAAGATCTCCATTTTTCTAAGAAAATAGAGTTTTTCTGCATGGCTGATAAACCACAGAAACGGTACCCCACTAAGGAGATGGTTTTTAATGGAGGTTTATCTCCCTGCACAATGCTTCCCTCCTAAAAAAGCAATGACTGCATCCATAAAATCTGTGCAAAATACAGTGTTTAAAAGAAAACCCTCCACCTGTCATGCAATAGTTTATGGTATTGCAGAATCACATTTGCATTCAGCGATGCAATCACAGTCTAGTAGTGAAAGTTTAAATCTCCTAGGACTGCACAGAACTAAAAACTCATTTGCAGGTTTTTGCATTTCATGGGATTTTTCCTCCTTTTTGTTGTTTCTTTTTGTTATCTTTTTCTCTCTTGTAAAATCATAAGCAGAAGTTGCTTCAATAAAAGTCCAAAGGTATAAGAAACAGCAATTTATTTATTTTTTTCTCCTGATAATTGCAGAGGACTACTGAAGTATTATTAGCTGTTCTTGTAATGATTAACTTCTGTTTGAAGAAACCAGCTTGATCCTGTATGCCATTAGTGACGCTGCTACCATTGTATCTGCAAAAACACAGAGTAAATCCTTAAACCATCTACACCAAAGAACTAACTGTAAAAAAGTAGAACAGATTTGGCAATTGCTTGTGTAACTGTGGCTTGACTGAAGAAACTGTATTCACGTATGCATTTTTACAAACGGAATGAAAATTTAAGAACAATCCAAGCAGCCTGCTGACAAAGCCTCCACATGCCTTCCTCACTCTATTTTGACAAATTTGGTAAGTTTTCCTATACTTTTACAATCACAGCAGTGATTATTGCAGGTGGAAAAGCTGCTGATTGTACTCTGGCTTAGAAGAAGGAAAATGTTTTCTTTTACCTTATTCTTTGTTCAGGTGAACCTCACAATACTGGAAAGCACTTCTACTTTTTTTTTTTAATTAATTCCATGTGTCACCATAATGACATACCACTAATCAGTAACTTTGGCGAAATCTGCATTTAATTACATAATAAAGCATAAAATGAGAGTGAATGTTTAGTAAATACTTTGATAAATAGGGTTATTCTTTCCAGAGTAATGTTCTGTGCTGCAGACTAGCCTTTGTAGAGATATAAACATAAAAGGATGTTTTACACTAAAAGCTTGACTGACTCCTGAATTATTATTTAGTATTGCATCTGATAAATGGGTAACGGATTGTCCTCCTACAAATCCTACAGATTTGCTAATGGTTAGAATTAATTAACTCTGTTTGTTTTTATAAAATAATTTAAATAGAAATATAGAGGAATAAGAATTATATTTTAATGAAACTAGTAGTTGCACAACAAAAGCTGCTATGAATCCTTTGTACATCCCTGTACCAAGGCCAAGAACTGAGAGCAACTGAATGAAACAACTCGTAGTTACCTGCCAAGAAATCGTGAACTTTAATAATTGATATAAAGAAATTGTATGGAATAGGGACAATAAGTGTAAATATATTTACTCAAAGAATGTAGGTATAGTAATTAGGTCATGTAACCATAGTTTGAAAGAAATAATTAATGAAATAACTAATGAAAGAAGGAGTCTGTTTCTCTAACTTCCTCTAACAAGGGGCCTGTTTATAAGTTATCTAGAGGGAGCGACTAAAAGACACAAGAAGGAACAGATGGCTGACAAGGACATAAATTAGCTCAGACCGACAAGAACACTGCAAACTTGCAAAACCATCACATACCAGGCAAAAGGTGAGAAGTACACCATGAGGAAGACCTACGGCCTTCCTCCCAGAGACCCCTGCCCACAATTCTTGGAAGAATTTGCACAAGTGCAAAGGATTGATAAGCTAATTAACATACAAAGCAAGAGTATGTTAATGATTTTTGGGAAATACTATGTTTATGCATGCATACTTAATGAATATGTATAAGCTCTATATGAGATGTATGATTTTGACTCTTGGTGTGCATTGATTGTGAGAGGCCTCACTCAAGCACCTGGCCGTCAATAAAGAAGTGTCTGCTTATCTCCATCACATTGGTTTTTCATTCTGAGATTTCGGTAACACTCTCCTTATTGCTGAGGACTTTGAAGGATTGAAGTGCTGGAGAGCTTACTCTGCAAGCCAAACCTCACCTGCCGCGGGCCTGTTTCCCAAACATCACCCTTTTCTTCTAGGAAAAAATAAAAAGGTGCTACCCCTGTAGAGCCTAGCAGCGCTTCCACCATACCGCTGTCATTTTTATCAACCCTCTTCTCCGGCTCCCCATTACCTACCCCATTTAATTTCACTGAACGCAGCTTTTTGTCTCTAAGGCCTAGCTCCAATGCCGCTCCCCTCCCGGGATGAGCCCCCCTATACGACACCCAGGGAGCCACCGCCGGGTCCCCCAGCTCTTCCACGGCCAAACGGCTGCTGGCCAAGGGCCCCCACGGCTCCGCTCACCCCCGGGGGACTTCGGCCAAGGCAGCTCCGGAGCCCGGGCGGGGCGGCGGTCACGGCCTAGGCCCGCCCGGCGGCCTCCCGAGCTCCGGGGGAGCCCTCACGGGAGCGCCGCCGCCTCTGAGGCGAAGCCCCGGGCCGCAGCGTTGCGGCTTGGCGGGGAGGCCCCAGCGCTGCAAGACGAGCCAGGCGGGCCGCCCCCAGCCCCGCCGCCGCCTGCCCCGGGCCGAGCTGGGGGAGGGAGAGAGGCAGGGAGGCGGCGCGTAGAGCGGCTCCAAGGGCGCATGAGCGGGGCGCGCAGCGGAGAGGCGAGCGGCGGGGAGCGGCGCTGCGGCCTGCGGGGGCAGCCAGGCAGCACCGGCCGGGCCCGCAGGTAATGGGCGCCCGGCGGCAGCAGCGCTCCCGACGCGCGGCGGGGCCCTGGCCCGGGCGGCGCCATTTTGCAGCGGGGCGGAGCCGGGCCGGGCTCTGACGCTGCCTTCGGGGCGCGGGCCCCGGTGTGGCGGGAGCCCGGGGCCCGCCGGGGGTTTTACCTGGCGGGCACCGGCTGGGGCTGTGCCCGGCGGAGTCCTCCGGGCGGCGGAGACGGGGCTGGGGAGGCGCTCGCACCGCCCGGCGCGGGGAGGCAGGGCGGGGAGGGGACATCCCGCCGCCGGCGTGAGGAGCCCGGTTCGGGGCGTCGCCTCGCCCCCCGCGGCTGGGCCGTGAGGAGCGGCGGCCGCGCCGGGCTGCGGTAACGGGTGGCCGAGCTCGGCGGAGTCCACAGACGGCTCTCCGGGGCGGGAGCGGTGGCCTGGCCGCGCTCCGCCCCTCGGGGACCCGCCGGGCCTCCGGGTCGCCTGAGGGGACCCGCCGGGCCCGGGTGCGGGGGCCCAGGTTCGGCCGAGCCTGGTCGGGACGCTTCGTGCACCGAAGCAAAGTGAGGAGCGACCCAGTGTCACAGCGGCCAGCCGCGACCTTACCGGCCTGCGGCTGGATCTCCCGCCCTGCTCGCTGAGGTGATCTCCTGGAAAGCTGTTAAAACGCGGCTGATTCCCGAAATAAGATCTACCGCTCTGGCCGATATACCTGGATTAGCAAAGCTTTTATGTTGTATTAGGCCGTAAACCACGCGAGGTTTGTTTTCCAAGGTGATGGGGATAAGCCAAAGCTATGCTTCTGTCTAATCCCCTCCTTTGACCAAAATGATCAACTCATTTCAGTTGATCTAAGCCCTTTCCAAGTACCAACAGTCCTTTTCCTGGGCAAGGAAGGTGGCTCAAACGTTCTGTCTTGGGAAGAGCTGGGGCAAGGATATGTGTAAAAAATAATCTATGGTTTAGGGTGGGTATTTTAAAGAGGAAAAGTGTCTTTGAGCCTGTTTGAACAACGAAAGTGCAGATGCCGTGGCAGGCCCCTCTTGCAAAACGCCACATGCTGGGGCAGAATTTGCTCTCAAAGCCAGCCCTGAGCAGTGACGTGGAGCGTGCTGGTGACAAATTATTGTCTAGGGAATGCTTTTTGTTCTTGAGAGTGTTGATTCCGATCTGTCCTTGCTAACTGGGGTTTTTACAGAGCATGGGAAATGCATCTGGGGAGGCCTTCTCCGTTTTGATGGCCGTGCCTAACTCGTCTGGTTCTGGTGTTGGTGAGTTTGCTGTCAGGTTTTTGAGATGTGAAAAACATGGATTTTCCGTATTCCTGTGTGAGATGCTTTTTCACTGAGAGCCTGGAAAATAACTTGGGGGTTTCTTGGGTTTTGGTGCTAAGTAAGTTTGTGGGAACCACCCATCGGTACAAAGACAGAGCGCACAATTAAAGTTCCCTTTCTTGACAATTAAGAGAAGATTTTAAAAGTGTCAAACAAAATGCAATAGTTGAGGAACCAGAGTGGTTGAATGAATTAATTGCTTATACATTTATTTTGGCACAAAGTGTAGAGGGGTGTGTGTGTGAAGTGTTTATTTCTTCAAAACAGTAGGTAATGAAAATGCTTTTGAAAGTTAATAAAGGTGTAGTATATGTAATAACACTGGAGTACTATCCATGGATCAGTGTGAATTTTCAATGCTCTTTCAGTTCACTTGCTTGGAAAACTCAGTTATGTTTTGATACCCAGGTGGACTAATGAAGCATAGCAGTAGAAAATACGGTGCAAAACACAGGTGACTATTGAGCTTAATATTTCAGTATGCTGTAGAGAAACTCAGGAATCTAGAAAATGCTAAACTCATATAGGCTAATTTGCCATGCAGTATTACGATACTTTCGGGCAGCTGATCAAAATAAAGTTGAATCAGAAGACAATCAAACTTGTGTCATATGATCAAAGTGTCAGAGATTTATCTAGAAATAGAAACACAAGGAGCATCCTTTATTGCATTTAGCAAAGAACTGGAGTATCCTGCATTTCTTTGTAATCCTTTTCGCATGCTGTTGTGGTTGTTTGTTTTTCTGCAAGCATTAGTTTGATGAATTTTAGGAGCATGAATGAGATTTTAAATGCCCTGGAACACGCAAAGTGTTTCATCTTGGACTGGTGATTATAAGTATAGATTCAGTTTTGCAGTTTGAAATTAAATTACTGTGGAGTCGTTTGCTCTTGGGGACAAGAAAAACCAGCAATAAAAGCATCTAATGGAATTTCTGAGCAATACAAGTAGCCTTATTTTATTTTTTTGGAGCATCCTCAGTACCCATGACCAAGGTTGATGGAGTGACACTCCTACTAGCTTTAGTAAGTTGCATGTAATTGTAGCAGGAGCCGCATCAGAATGCCAGGGGCATATAAATTCCCCTGAGGCGTGCTTTTAGGAAGCCCCAGAACATCTTGTCATGATGGTGTTTTCCTGCATGCTCTCTCCATTTCTGTGCATATGGTGTTTATCAGTACTTTTAGACATCCATTCTGCAGCATGCTTTTTTCTTTCCTGTCTTTTCAGATGGTCACTTAGGCCTTTTAAAACTGTCCCTCTTGAGAATAGAGGAGGGAAGCATCTGCTGTCTTCAGCATCAGCTTTATCCAAGATAACACATGGTTATTATATAACGTAATATTTTTTGTGGTGTTATTTGAGTAGCAGAATAACTGCAGGACTCTGCCTGATTTAGGTTAAACTGAACACTTGAGAGAAAGATGTACTAGGAATTTACTATTTTTACATGCTTGCCATTTTTTCTCACGTGCTTGAGCTTAGGTATTATCTTTGCTCATTTCAGGACTGCCTCTGAATCGCAGTCCAGAAAGAAGAAACAATCGTGTTGATTTAAGTTGAACATTTGTCTCTAAGATTAAGAACAAAGCCATGCCAGTGCTTTCGGAAGACTCAGGTAACTAATCTGCATGCTTTCAACAGATCAGTGACTGAAATCGTAGCGTATGTGTTTCACACAGGACATGAATTCAAACTGGAGTTAAATTAAATAGAGTTTAGGTAGTCCAGCTAGGTTTCTTAGAAATTACCTAAAAGAATGCAAGGAAGGTGGAGTATAAAAGGTAGAAATTAGTAAACCTAGTCAGATTTCAAGAAACTAATGCATAAGAATGCTAGAGCCCCTGAATATATGCTGGTAGACAGGTTCTTATGGAAAACTTGGACCTCTCAGTATAACACCGGCTTCTATGCATGCTTATTAAAGATCAGCCTTATATCCCTGCTGCTCGCTGTGCTACTTCTTAGTATTTTCTGAACAGGTTTTGGAAAGCTTTGTTAATATTCTTCCTTCTGACTTAAACCCCAGTGATTCCATTCAAGGCTTGCTAACCAGCTTCTCTGGTACGCTACCAAGGGTGAAGTCATATTGTATGCCAATGATACTGAGTTTTTAAGTGGAAGTGAGTTTGAGTCTCCTGGATGCAAATGCACTCTAAAGTTCATGGAGAGAATAGCCAGAGGAGCAGATTTTAGCCTCCCACCCTTCCTTTTTCTTTTTGTTTGTTTGGATTTTGGTTTCTCAGCCAGTTTTTTGTTTTCTCATCAAGAAAAACCTAACATTCGCCTGGCCCTGTGCACTGCACATGTGGGATATTGCTGATTTAAACACTTTTTAGAAAATTAGCCACAAGCTTTGTTTCCAGTGCACTGGAAGTCAACATCAGTCCTTTCTTCCTCTGGTCAGACCTGACTTCTACCAGGTGCCTTAGAGGTAGTAGGGGCAGGATAACTTTTGTAAGCAAAGTTGCTTGGGAAGCAGAGCTATTAGCTGTGCAACAGGGGAGGTAGTTCAGTCATTTTGTGAATCTGCTGTGGTGCTCTAAACTCAGTTTGTTAGGGGCCTGGCAGTTCTAGAAACAAAGGGGGAAACTTAAAAAATAGTGTCTTTAAAAATACATGTTGCTTTGGTAGCTTTTGCCTTAATATGATGGATGTTATATCTTAAGCTGTGTTTGCCGCTTAAGAAGGGAGCGTTACAAAACGAGTGGAAGATAAGCATAAATCACTCTGCAAACTTAATGATCACCAAGGTGGTACCCAAGTAAATGTAGTTGATGTTGTCTGCAATAGAAGGTCCCATGAGACCTGCCGTCTACAAAGCTTTTGTTCTGTCCTGAATTTAAATTTAGGATTGCATGAGACTCTGGCCCTTTTGACGTCTCAGCTAAGACCCGATTCAAATCATAAAGAGGAAATGGGATTCCTTAGGGATGTCTTCAGTGAAAAGAGTCTCAGCTACCTGATGAAGGTAAAAGCTTATTTATGAACGTACTTTTTCCTAACAGGTTACTTATTCTCTGTTCCCTTGATTTATCAGCTGTTTACTTTGCCAAAGCTTTTTTTTTTTTTTTTTTTTTTTTTTAAATTCTATACTGACCGAAGCATGCATTTATTTAGGCACAAACATCAAGAACATTCATTGACAGTTCACATATTTTGTTCAGAAAAAGGATTTCTGCCTTGATTGCCAAAATGCAGATACAGTGCCTGGTAGCTAAAAATCAGTGTGGAATGGCTTAATTGTTTCCCTTATGCTCTAAGTCTTAACCTTTCTGGCCATCTATGAAACTAGCACAAGAAGAAGAAAACTACAAGGCTCCTAAACAAATCAAAAATAACCCCAAGAGAGGTTATTTTTCTGACACTTGTCTCAGAAAAATTCTATTTCTTAAATATAAAAATACTCCAATGTAGGTATATTTAGGAGGTTTTGTATTTCTCTGTAGTATTATACCCGTTGTCTTTTTCAGATCCATGAAAAACTCCGTCATTATGAAAGACAGAGTCCAACTCCTGTTTTACATAGTGCAGCGGGATTAGTTGAAGATGTGAGTAAAAATTCTTGTCTCCTTATTTTCCTATTATTTATGCCTGCTTTTCTTACAAATCAAAGTTTTACAATTGTGCTGTATGTGTCAATATTTCTCATCTTCCCCACTGTCTTTGGAATTTGTTGTCTGGTTTCACTCATGATTTATCAAAATACCATGCCATTAAATGTCCAGTGAAGACAGACACAGGCAGGTGGATGTTATTAATGGACTTCATAAGGGAGAGGCTGCAAAAAGCATTCGGTCCTTTCTTGGCAATAGACTATCCCAGCTAAACATTCAGTCTTAAGGACTTAAATTTATCACAACCCAAACAGTATTGCTGTTCACATAGAACGTTTCTGTTGGAAGGGACCTTGAAAGATGATCTAGTCTACCTTTCGCTGGGTCAGGTTGCTCAAAGCCTTGTCCAACTTGACTTTGACCATTTCTAGTGGTAGGGCATCCACAACTTCTCTGGGCAACCTGTTTTAGCATCTCATCACCCTCATCATTAAAAAGATTCTTCCTTGTATCCAATCTAAATCTGCCCTCTTTCAGTTTAAAACTGCTGTCCCTTGTCCTGTCACTACAGGCCTTGGTAAAGAGCTTTTTTCCATCTTCCTTTTAAGTGCCCTTTATGTATTGAAAGGCAGCAGTAAGGTCTCCTGGAGCCTTCTCTTCTCCAGGCTGAACAACCCCAGCTCTCTCAGCCTTTCTTCTTAGGAGAAGTGTTCCAGCCCTCAGATCATTTTTGTTGTCCTCCTTTGGATGTGCTCCAACAGGTCCATGTCTGTCTTGTACTGGGAACCCTGGCACTGGATGCAGTACTCCAGGTGGAAGGGGGGGGGGTCTCAGAAGAACAGAGTTGAGGGGCAGAATCCCCTCCCTCTTGTCTGCTGGCTGTGCTTCTCTTTGTGCAGCCTGGGGTACAGTTGGCTTTCTGGGCTGCAAGCACGCGTTGCCATCATGTATCTGATTTTTCATCCCCCACTATCCCCAAGTCATTCTCCACGGGGCTTCTCTCAACCAGTTCATCCCCCAGTCTGTTCACAGAGCAAAGTTGTACCTTGAATTTGTTTGTAATGTGCTGCAGGCCTGAAAAAGTGAAATTTGTACTGCCTTTGATGGCTCTTTACAAGCAGCTTGCACCTCTTTCCTTGCAAAGTGTAGCAAATGGCTGTGGAAGGTTTGGGAGCTAGAATTCCTCCCTTTGCAAAGCCAAGAGACCCTGCTGCTCCATCACAGCCTGCAGCATACCCCCTCTCCCCTCTCCCACAAATAGCCTACTGCCTCCGTCAAAGTTCTGGCACTGCTGCCTGTCAAGTCGTACAAAATTGCCATCCTCTAAACAGCAGAGGAGGAGTTTTATACAGGACTCTATGATTTCCCTATCTAGAACCCTTTACAGGGAAAGAAAATCTCCGTTGCTTCCAACCCTTTCTCCCTTCCTCCTCCTCCCACCCAACCCACATAGTGCAGAAGTTATTCTCTAATTTTTTTTTTTTTCCTCTAATCTTTTGTTTGGAAGACCTGAGACTCCAGGGCATGTTTTGATATCCAGGCTTTGCAAGGCAACACGGGAACTTTTGTTGCATGTTCCACACAGGTGATGCTGCCTGGTTACAGAGAGGATTAAACTCCTTTATCATAGTACAAGCACAAGAGTGTTGTTTCGCGTATCACTTACAGATTCCATATAGATTTTAAATTTTCAGAAATAATTCCTGAAGTTATATTGGTGGAATCACTCAGAAAATGTGTGATTAGGGACTAGGATCCTGATTTCTGGTGATTGTCTTCCTGCACTATCTAATAAAAGTAAAATCGATGAAGAAGCTTTAATTTCTTCTTCGATTCATTCACTATTAACTGGGATTGTTTTTGATCAGCTCACACCACTTTGATGAATGATGGAAGTTAGCAGACACTCACCAGAAACACTCACTTGCAAATATATGGTCTTGTTTGGTCGACTACTTTAATTTTGAGGATGTTAATTTTTATTTTAAAGGTAATAGAAGAATTGCAGACCGCACCAGTGAATAATGAAGAAAAAGAGCTACTTCAGCTGTTGTCAACACCACATCTCAGGGTAAAAAAACACACCAGAGACCTGAACAAAATTCCTTTGCAGAATTCCAGTAGAATGTTTCGTAATGGAAAAGTTACACTGGCGAGTTCCTAAGAGAAAGGGAAGATCTCCTACAAACTGTAGTTCTGTTCCATTGTGATTTCCTGCACAGGCTTCAGGATGTGGAGGGTACTGAGATGACACAGCATCAGCCTTTCGTGTGTAATGCACCATGTCGTCTTCTCTCCCCTCCTTAATATTTTCTGAGGGAGCACCTTCTGCTTTCCGTAGTTCACTCCGTTGTGTAAGTTTGTTTAGGCTGAGCTTTGTTAATGCCTGGATTTGCTTACACCAATACATAGTTTACATGATGGGTAAGATAACTGCCAAATCTTTTTTGAGGGATTTATGGTGAGGGTGGGAAAGGGGAGGTTTAAGTTTGCTGTTAACGTTGGAAATGTGAGAACTGGAAACTATAATATTACCCCATTACATTACTGTTTCTTACTCCTTTTATGCAGGCAATGCTTGTAGTACATGACACCGTAGCACAGAAGAACTTTGACCCAGTCCTTCCACCTCTACCTGATAACTTTGATGATGATTTTGATGAGGAATCAGTGAAAATCGTTCGGCTAGTGAAAAATAAAGAACCCTTGGTACATATAAGATAACCCATCTCTAGTCATAAAACTCGGTAGTGCAAAAGCATTATTGTGAGTATGGAGGAGATACCTGAAGATGTTGCCAAATAGTCTGCAAAACCTAGGAGTGTTCTGAAGCTAGTAAAATAACATAAAAAGAAAACTTTGGTGAAAACACCTTCAGTTTTGCATGAGACACTTTATAGGCATGGGCTTATAATGCCAGTTAATGCAGGTGGTGTGACCTTTGAGGAAACTATTCTGTTGAAGCAATTATGCATATTATTAATATTAATTCTTTTCATATTGTAACTAACATTCAGTGAATTAAAACCTTCATTTACATGAACATCAGTGATGTATGGTAAGAGTATGTTTGATAGCTGTATGTAAACATTGACAAGGTACTAATTTTATAGAAATGGAAGAACTGATTTCCTGAGAAAATACAGTTATATTTCTTCGGGGAAGAAATCTGTTAAAGTGCCTTCTTATATGACAGTAGGTAGTAGAAGAGGGCAGTGACGTAATTCCTGGTTAAAGTGCTATATTGCCAGCAGAGGTAGGAGAAGAAAGAAAATATCGAATTACTTGGCTTTCCTTGCTTTTATATGTAAAAATACTGGCTGTGTTGTATAAAGTTTCAGAAGACACACAGAGAAAACTTGTAAGAAATTCTGTTTTGCACACTTGAGTGACTTTGCTCACCACAATAATGTAGGTAGTGTAAGCAGTTGACAAAGGTGGCAGAAAGGAAGGTGTGTGCCTTCCCACAGTCACATGACATGGGCACAGGCAAAAGTTGAATAGTGGTGAAAATTATCAAGGAGGAAGATAAAATTTGCAGGGCAAATTAATTCCAGTTGAAAAGACTCATTAACTTACGTGTTATTTCACCGCTGGCTGTATTCTAAGAAAATTCTTCTGATGGTTTCTTGGGGGGGGGGTATGTTTTATTTCAGGGAGCTACCATCAGACGAGACGAGCATACAGGAGCTGTGATTGTAGCAAGGATCATGAGAGGTGGTGCAGCGGACCGCAGTGGTAAATTTCTGAAGAAAAAGCGCTTTAAAATGGCATTTGTAAACTGTTTTAAAACTTCTTGAACTCTGCAAGCACACATGTACTCTACACATATACCTAGAGCCATAGTCTGAACCTGATAGTTATTCATTCCAAAACCAGTCCTTGGGACACAGGTGTTTGATATGTGTATAGACTATTTTGGAGGAAAAAAAACCCAACAACCAAACCCACCCCAGCCTATCAAAATCTTAATAAGCAACTGTTAGATGTCAGGTCTGAACTAGTATGTAGGCTTTCTCTGTAGTCTGGTGGAGGGAGGTGGGTGTTGCTGGAGAACAAATCATCCCAACGAGCTTCGGAATGGGATGTGTCCCTGCTGGAATTGCTTTTCTTCCATGCTGATGATAAGGGAGCCCCCGTGGTAAGCTTGCTTGGCAATGGAATTTCTGGTGTCTAGTGGCAAGAGAGACTTTTGTGCCTAGGCTGTCGTTCAGCGTGCTCTTAGGATCTACAAGATTAATTCATGCAGTAATTAACCTTCCATTTTCTAGAAGGTAATCATGCAGACTTTATTAAATAAGCTGAATTGGCCTTATATGAGTGGTACAGACTCCAAGCCTCCTGCACCTTTTTTTAATACACAAGTAATGCAATCCCCAAATTAATGAATTAGTGTTGAAAAACATAGCTAACTACAGATTTCTTCTTGATGGTTATCATTCTTCAAATGAATGTAGTCTGATAAATGTAACATGAAATTACTAGAGCATGTGCTTAGCATTTCTGTATTTCATTAGTAATTGATTAATTTAATTAGATACAATTTTCTGTAAAATAGCTGCTAGGAAAAAATGCTAACAGAGATGGGAGAAGTAGTTCTAAGCTTTAGAAGAAAGAAAAGAATGGTTTTTACGTCTAATCTAGTATCTTGGTTTATTCAGTGTATTGTATTATTTTCTGTTCGATTTACTGAGAAATTTTGTTGGTGAACAGTAGTTGTAGAACACAAGCACAACATTTACTGAACTGGATAAATGAACCTAAAACTTGTAAGGTCCCCTTCATGGCTAGTTAAAAAAAAAAATGTAGCCCAGCATTTTTTCTGGGACTGTAGTGTTGATCTGTCACTTGACAGCCATGTCATTCCTGCCTTTATAGTCAGCAGCAGGACTCCTGATTCTACAAGATTTGATCATCCTCATGAAACTATTGCAGTTTTGCATTTTTAGTGCTGATCCAAATATAGAGGCGGTGATTTTTCCAGAGTATCTTGCCACATGTTCTCTATCTCCACACTGTGAGCTGGTGCTGCATGAAAAAAACACGCAATATGGAATAAGGGTGGGAGATTTCAGAGCACGTTGCCAACCAAGGCACTTGGTATTAGTAGGAAATCAATTAAGCTGGGAGAGGGAGGTACATGGACTTAGGTCAAACGTTGGAAGAGTGGTGCTTTCCGGTCTGTAGACTTATTTTAATTTCTGTACTGTCCTTTCAGGTCTCGTCCATGTTGGAGATGAACTAAGAGAAGTCAATGGTATTACTGTGCTTCACAAACGACCGGAAGAAATAAGTCAGATTTTGGTCTGCACTGATTTTCATTTCAAGATCTTTTCTGTTGGGTGATCTCGTAATTACAATAGATGATGAAATTTAATCATGAATTTAAAATACGTATAGAGCTAAAAGATTCAGTCCCTGCTTGTCTTTGCATTAAGAGTTTTTCTTCCCCCAGGGGATTAGTCTTCTTCTGACTTCAGAAACTTCATTGAACTCAATCAGTACCAAATAAGATACAAATACAAAGTTACATGTTGCTCTGTCAAGAACTTCCCTTTCATGCTTTGTTCATGACAAGCAAATTGCAAATTAAAAGTGCATTCCTAGAAGATAAGCAGTTTATTCATAATACAGTACGTTGGGAAGCTGAGGGAAGTCTTGGCTGTGTGTCCAGCGGACCTCTCAGTCTTTACCAGCAGATTCCTTGTGATAACAAATTCTTGCTTCAAGCTTCTCTAGCATTAATGCCCACAAATCCTGGTAGAAAGTGTTGTAGCTCTTATGCTTATTTGTCTCTGACGTCCCTCTTGTGGCTTGGTTCCCCCTTGTCTTGGTGTGGAGCGGAGTTAGGGACACAGTAAGAGGAATGGCAACACTAGGAGACTGAAGTATCTGGCATGAGTTCCATCACCGAATTTAGATTTAGATCAGAATAATCCTGAATAAGGAGAATGACTGGTTCTAACTTGGGGGTAGGGGGAGGAATCAAAATCAGATTTTCAGATACTCTTGTCAAGTTTTATTTGTAGGGACCCTGGGATGCTGTTCATCTGTCATGTTCTAAATGGCTGCAGTGTAATGGACAAACATTTGTAGCTCTTCCTCAAAAAACAAACCATGAAAAGCAAACCAAGTGGATTATCTGGGTTTCCTTTTTAATCTGTGCACAACAGCAGGCTGCTGTAGGACACAGTTCATCTCATCCAAAATAAGGCATCTAAAATAGATCTCACAAACCTATTCTAGATTCTCAAAGCACCTAGAAGTGTTTTTTAATTTACTGTAACTAATAATTGAAATTTAGTAGCAAAGATTTTTAGACTGAAAGTAGATGTTTACATTTCACCCTAACCAGTTATAACCCTGGGAGTTATATGTGGGAAAATACAGCGATATTTTTCAAAGAGGCACTTGAAAATGGTTCATTTGGTACTAAAAGCCACAGACATATTTAATTCCCTGTGAACTGTAATCCAGAAGTTAATGCAATTGCTAAAAGCAAATGAAGGAATTTTAATACAGGTCTTAATATGTTCTAGCCAAGTAGTTCCTGTGGGTGTCTCCATGGGGAAGACACTGTTGTGGAGATTTAATTGTTGTGTCGTGGTCTCTAATGAAGTTAAATAGTGGATTAGCTCGGCCTGTTACAGTTCTGAGAAGAAGAGACACCTCCTAAATGGGAACTCGAATAGTCTGTGACGTGTCCTTGTCCTGCTTTCAAAGTAAAAAAACATTTCTCTCTTTCTCAGGCTCAGTCTCAGGGATCAATAACATTAAAAATAATTCCAGCTATCAAAGAAGAAGATCGTCTAAAAGACAGCAAGGTACACAACTTGAGTGAAATTCTGAAGCACGTGTGTTCATTTTTACACAATTCTGGCATCTCTGTAAATGTAAGGTTCCTGCTGTTTCAGTAAGGAGTGTCACAGACCCATAATTGAACTTAATTAGAAGTTAATTAAAAAGATGATGACAGTAGAACAGTTTCTTCTTGTAAAACGCCATGCCCTTTATCCAGTAGAATTACTTAGATGACTTCTCCATCATCTTGGTACGTGTTCTTTAACAGCATTTCTGATATCTAGCCTCTTGGTTTTGTTCATGTAATTAAAACTGGTGTTCCTGCCGGTCTCCTCACACCATGACAGCTGCTATCTGTCTGTTATCTATTGATTGGGTTGAAACACCTATTTGCAAACATCGTTTGCCCCCGTTAGCCCACTGTAGACATTGACAGGCCTCTTTTGAGCGCTACATGTGCCCTGCTCCATCAGCAGTGACTTACTGTTTGACCGGGCCCTTACAGGATTCCTCTGTCAGCCCTTATTTCTGCTTCCCTGCTCTCAGCTACCGAATTTTTAAAATACTTTTAACAGTAGTTCTACTGTGATGTGTTAAATGGTGGTAAGATACAAATCCAAAGTTGAGTAGTAGGTTTTGATGCATTTAAAGAACATTTTAAGAACAGTCTTTATAACTGGGGAATTTTGCCATAAATCCCTTCTTATTGTTTTCTCCCTCCCCTTAGGTTTTGGGTTTTTTTTCTTTGTTGCATTTTGTACTTATGTAGACTGTGAACTGTGTTTCTTGGGGCTTTGATCTTTGAGTCCCATGTTCCACAATGCCAATACACAATGACTGGGTATGTGCTTGAAAGTTTATTTTTCTGCGTAAGTCAAAATAGAGATGCAGCTTGCTAGCTTTTAGTATTTTTGAGTACTGTAAAGCATAAAGGAGAGATGAAATGTACATATTACATACATATATATATATACAGTTAGCAGTATAAGCACTGGGGAAGCCTTTTAAAGGTAGTTTGACATTCCAAATAGGACAAGAAGAATGGATGTGTTGCTTTCTTTTAAAGGTGTTTATGAGGGCGCTTTTCAGCTATAATCCCAAAGAAGACAGAGCCATTCCTTGCCAGGAGGCTGGGCTGCCGTTTAAGAAACGACACATCCTCGAAGTTGTAAGCCAAGATGATCCCACGTGGTGGCAAGCAAAGCGTGTTGGCGATACCAACCTCCGAGCAGGCTTGATCCCCTCAAAACAGTTCCAGGAAAGGTTTGTTGATTACAGATATTATTTTTTTCAGCACGTATAGTGTCATACTGATTTTATGCTGCCTTTTTTCATAGGTAATGAAGGGCAGGATCATGCTAGGGTGAATACCAGGTGCTTTAAATGCTCAAAAGCTGCATCTTTTCATCTTTTCCAATTATATAATGAGTTTCCCAGCTTTTCTTGGCTAGTTTGCCACTGACTTAGGCTTTGTAGCTTGACAGAAACACTTGCTAAACTGTATGAAATGAAATGTGGTATGTCAGTCTCTTGGCTTTGTATCTTAAATCTCTGGGAAATACACTGTATTTCCAGACTTGTACTTCCACAGTATGAGAGGAAATGCTGATTTATTGTAACAGTTTTGAATTTATGCATGTAGTAGTAGTAACAAAAGAGTAGCTGATCTTCCTGCTGGCACCGAAGGGAGTATTTAGCTTGGACACAGGTACCTTCTGGAGCTTGAAGTTTCTCTGTTTTCACAGCAAGATATGTGTATCTTTTAAAACAAAAACATCCCTCGAGTCTTGTATTTACAGTAAAGAAATCTTAGATGTAAGAAGGAATCTGATTTAAGCCACTGGTCTCGTGTGACTCTTACTCCAAATTACTGGATTCAGCTTCTTTGGATTGCAGGTGTTACAAAGGTGGGGCATCTAAGAATTAGAGGTCTGATTTTATTGCTGGCCTCAAAGATTTGCATAAGGTTTCTAATAGAGCACTTCACCCTGCTCTGTGAATGCTTCTTTGAAATACCAAGCAAATCCTGCCTGAACAGCTGTATCCATCCTCCTGTGCACACATGCAGGTCAACAGATACCGCTGCACGGCAGTCCTTGGGATTTTTTTATTTTCTTCTTTTTCCTTTTTTTTTTTTTTTTCAGATGTTGTAAACTCCATTTCAATATATGCAAGAATATAAAAATTGCCTCCGGGTCTGTTTTCCCCTGAGTGACTCTATAAATGCCAGAGCATCCTTAATCTGTTATGAATGTTGATCTCTGGCAAAAAAAAAAAAAGAAAACACTTAGGAAAAAAATGGGGTTTATTTTGCCATGTGAGGGGTTTCTTGGGGGTTGGATTTTTGTTGTGGGTTGTTGGGGTGGTTTTTGGTGTCGGGTTTTTGGGGTGGGGCAGCAGTGTGTGTTTTTTGAGCAAATTCACGACTTGGGAGATAAGGAGTTGAGTTCTAGTTCATGATTTTAACAGTTCAGGAAGTTTTACTTGATATTCTTTCTTACATTTTCACACAAGTTGTTTGAATTGGTTTGTTTATTAGTAAATAACAGAAAACTCCATGATCTGGAAGGCAGTGGATAGTTTCTGTATGGCTTCAGTGATGATTTTGGGCAAAGGTTATCTACTTTTGAGTTCTCTTTGAGCTTAGTAGTTTCTCGGATTGTAGGCAGACAGGAATTTTGCCCATTCTTTGTGAAAATGGCAAATAGAAGTTGGATTCTCAGCAGAATTAGAATGGAATAGAACAGTTGTTTCCTTAATCTTGCAAAAAAGATTGAGTGGGGAAAAGGAAATAGAAAAAAAATTACATTGATAAAAGTAACATGCTATTGTTTTCTGTGCTCGGATATATGAAAGCCTAAAATGTTTTACAGTCTTCTGTCTGTCACTTACCAACAGCAATATTGGACCATCACAGTTTTAAAGAAAAACATCTTTTAAAATGTTAAATCTTTGGAGGAAAAGCACTATTTCATTATTTTCAATGCTCTATGTATAATATGAGATAAATTCTTTATGATTCTGAGCTCACATGGCTAAAATAAAAAAATATTTTCTATTTAGACGATTGACTTACAGAAGAACAATAGGCACTTTGCAGAATCCCAGAACTGTGAAGAAACCATTATGTAAGTCTGTTCTGTTCCTTCAGTGATGTCTCAGTTGGTCCCACTTCCTCAGTATTTTTCTGTTAATAATTTCAATAATGATGTGTTCGAATATATTTTGTGTAACCTGTCATTAATTGATTGGCATGGATACAAGCTGCCACATGAGAGGATCTGGGTTTGAGCTTGACCCAGTGTTGCCAGTACCTACTGGTTTGCAAAAAACCATGACTGTCTCTCTCTTCCTAAGCTTTACATATTGTCTAGATGCTTTAAAACTTGCTGGTGTTCACATACTTTTTTTCTATGGTTTCTAATGTTCCTGTTGCTCTTGGGTACTTCAGCACAGCTTTTATATTGATGTGTGAGGCGAGTGCCACCCTCGTGTAGACTATTAATCTGGAAATTGTCCCTTTTCAGGGATATAAGTGAACTTGTGACTTGTGGTGCATGGCACATCTCGTGAAGAGATGCAGGTATCCTCATGCTATAAGGAGGAGGGAAGATGCTCAACTAAATTATAAAATAGCTTTACTGATTTAAATGAAAGTTTTCCAAATCAGTTTCAGTTACGTTCAGTGCTAGGAAGCGTGTAATGATGATTGTTACTTGGGCTTTTTCTCAGATGTTCTCGAGGCAATTAAGCTGATATGTGGTTATAATACTAAATTTTAGCAAGAAGTCTTTAATCAGTTGATAAGGGTACATCACTGCATTTTTTTTTTAAGATAGAAAAGCCTGTTAAGCAAACCAGACCAGAAGAACCTTCCTTTCCATTCCCTCTAATTTTACTCAGTCATTTGCTAGTCTTTTAATATCATACCAACTCTGCCTTTCATGCTAACTACAGATGACCAATCTTCTGATAAAGGTAGGTACTCTCCTAACTCACTTTCTGTCTGAATATAAACAACCACGGCTTTTTCTAAGATACTTGATAAGCCCCCAAGCAAAGGGAATAGTGGATACAGCTTGTTCCTACAGCAGTTTCTTTTTGGGTTACTATTTAAACTAATTTAATTTGGATTGATGACTTAGGTAATGATGACCTCCAAATTTACGAGAAAAGATTTGTGTCTTCTGATTTGCATTTACATGTTCTGTAGGTTTCTGAGTTGGGCTGAAAGAGATGCAACTTACCTGCAGTCTTTATATCTGATATTTTTAAAAAAGTAAAGAAATACTGGAGTTTTAACATTTTAGAGCACCTGTATCAATCCAAATTGATTTTTCTTCACTGTTCCTTTGGACTGTTTTCTGTGTTATTTTCATTATGAGCAGCTGTGTCAGGCTCATGCAGTTTTATGTCGCTGCATCACACACCTTTCCAAATATTAGGTATTTTCTGTTGAATTATGCATGGTGTGATTTTATCCACCACCCCTTACACATACTTCTTGAGAATAACATATAACATTCCAAGTATCAGTATTACATCAACTTCAGTGATACTCTGTCATCAGCTGGCCGTGACAGGTGTACCCTATCGAAGTGCGAGGAGTATTTTGCAGCTAAATATCATGGGTTTATGTCATATACTTTTAGGGGCCTTGGGGGTGGTCATAGTTTGAGGAGGTGTCAGTTGGCCTTTTTTGACATCGTTTTGTGTATTATTTTACATACTTGCATATGACAAAAGCATGACATCTTTACCTTTTTAATAAAGAACTCGTAAGCAATGATAATTTTAACTTGGTCAAAATGAAGGTGTTCGGAGCTCATCTTTCAGTGATCCCCAGTTCCCTTTTTTCAAGCCCAAATGATATTGAAATGTCACAAGAGGTAATATTCTTACAATATCATACCCATTTATAAAGTCACACATTAAACAGCTCTGTTTGCAGAGTCTTCTTTTTTACTTAAGACTGAATATTATATACTTTTAGCAGCAACATTCATCAAATGTAATGAGTGTTGAAGAGCATAAATTCTGGGAACCATAAATACCAAGGTGTAAAATTTTCTTGTGCAATGTCATAATCAGGGATTTTTTAAAATATAAACCAGTAGCCAAGGCAAATAATTTTTTGTATCATTTTATGTTAGAAAAGCATGTGCATAGGATGCAGGATACAAAACTTCTTCCCTCACCAATGACCCAGACTTGTTTCACAGGCACTGTTTAAGGTATCTTCCTCCTCCCTTCTCACTCTCCTTTCCTCTCTGCCCTCCCCACCCCACCCTGGATTTTTAATTTACAGAAGACTGTGACTGTGAAGGATATTTCAACGGACAGTACATAGGTGAGAAACCAAAATCCCTTTCATCTTCCCTAACACACCCCTGGGAAAAAAAAGAAAACAAAAAACCCCTCAAACCAAAACCAAACCCCAAACACCCCCACATTAAAAAAGAAAAACTAACTTATTTACATTAATTTCCCGTACGTTCAAAAACTTGATTATCTCTGTGCAAAGGCATAATTGGACTTTGGCATAGCCAACACTTGGCAACTCAAGGTGGTATGAGATGCTATGAGAGGGTTTTAATTATAGATTGGTTGCTCGGTTTTCTACCTGATACGCAAATTTTTCATCTATAAGATTAGCATATGAACACTGATTCCATTAAAAAAAACAACTGTGAGAGTAATTCATATTCAAAGAGAGTAACTTCTAGTTGAACAAGCTTGAAAATTTAGGTATGTGGAGACAAGGTTTAAAGTATCTTTTGTTTTCCTCTACAGCTGGCTTACGCAGGAGCTTTAGATTAAGTCGTAAAGAGAAGGAGAACAATGTGAATGAAGGAAAGCCAGCAGAGCAGGCAGATGCAGCAGAGCTCCTAACGTATGAAGAGGTCATGAAATACCAGCAGCAGCCTGGTGAACAGCAGAGGCTGGTGGTTTTGATTGGTAAGATACACAATTGGTTCAAAAATTTTCATGGATCTCCCTCTTCCCTTGTCGCCTGCAGTCCAAGAGGCTTTCTTGAAGTGTTTGGATTTTGGTTTTGTGGTTCTGGTGGTTGGTCTTTTCTTTTGAATGACGTTTAAAAAACAAACCACCACACTAGTAAAGCAAAAGCAAAAAAAACCCCACCCAACCCCAAAACAACCAAACTCACCAAGTCCTTCTAAAAATAAAAATGCAGGACTATTTCTCATTTTTCTGATTCACTTTCCATTGGTTCTCACTCAAACATGTGCATCCTTACACTGTCAGAACAATTAATTAAAAGGTAGATGTTAGAATTACGTGACAGAATTCTGCATGCAATTTTTTATTGCGTGTGTGTTTAACAGCCAATTTGCCAGGACGTCCTGGAAATCAAGGGTATCTGTCTCATAAAACTGACTGCTAAGATTACAGATTTTCAGACTTAGTGCCTGACAGATGTTTGTCCAGCAGCTGTTCAGTTTGTTCATGATGACATTCTTCAAAGAAGAATGTGGCGGGTCATGAGGTTTCTCATGTACAGGTTTCTTCATATGTATAATAAATAAAAATAATAATATGTATCATATTATTTTTGTGAAATGGATATTGTTTATGCTCCTGCCAGTATTTCATTCCACACAGAAATCTGTGAGTCCTTTCTATTTTATTAGGTTGTTTGGGGGCCAAGTTAAGTGAGCTCAAGCAGAAGGTTGTGTCAGAGAATCCACAGGAGTACGGTGTTGCAGTTCCACGTGAGTAAAATATACTGACTTGGGTGTGTTGCCAATTTATTCCATAAATGCTTTTTAATAGTGCTAACTGCATTAATGAGTGGTAGTTTGTGTTTTGACTATGAATTATAAGCATATTTCAGAAGTACTCAAAATTATTTTTCTCATTGTAATATGCTGTGTTTGCCCTGAACAGCTGAATAGATCACTAAAAAATTTGGCAGATAATCCACTTTGGAATGGTGGCAACTGATTTTTTTGAATTGTGTTTTCCCAAGTGAACAGATCGCATTTACTTATGTCTATTAAAAAAATGAGAAACTGAATACAGAAAGAAAAAGATGATAAATTGCAAAAAGAACTAGTGTCAAAAACTAGCATCTTAAGATTCAGCCAAAACATTATATGTGTTTAAAACAGGATGGTTTTTCCTTCAGAATATCATACTAGATAAAGTTAAAAAAAAAAAAAAAAAAAAAAGACAGCAATAAACCAAGTCAGAATTTATACTAACCAAGAATTTAAAATCCTGTAAATCTCAGCTGTTCAAACAAGCCAGTCACAGTGATAGAGAAATAAGTGATTCTGCTGCATGGTTTTGTGAGTAGTTACACTGATTGATTTTTGCTGGATTATTTTCTAAAAGAAAAATAACAAAATCTTACACACACAAAAAAATCCATCGATACTTGTATTCCCAACAAGTCACTTCTACTTGATAGGCAGGTAGAAAATGGACATTGAGGGCACTGTTTATATGTTGTTTAAGACTTTCCATAAACGTCTGCCAGGCAGACATGCAATTAGTTAGCAGTAGAACTCGTATGGGTAATTTTTATTTGAATTTAAACACACACAAAAATAGCAGACATCAGTTTTATGACCAGGATTAGATTTGTAGAATGATCACCAAAGCATCTCCTAAAGTAATAACAGTTATTAAAAAAAATTATGACATGAAAGGGACACATGTAATTACGCAAGTTTCACAAGTAGCATGGGAAAACAGCGAGGGATATTCAAATTCTGAGGCAACATAACAGGCCTTCGTATTTCATATTTTTATTTTCTGAGCTTCAGAGGAAGCGAGAGTCCAATATTCCAAACAGTTAAGAGAGACTGTTTTCCATAGGATTATACTCTACTGCTTCTACCAGGTGTAAGAACTATGCCTCCTAATTTTTGTGTTAGTTATAGCAAGCTTGAGAGCAAAACAACCTCACTTTTGGTCTTTGAATTTTTGAGATTGAGTTTAAAAGAAAACTATAATGTTTGATTTATATTTTCTGTTGATTTGAACATGCCAGTGTCTAACTACCTTGTTTGAACTCATGAAAATCTGACTGGGACTAAACAGAAAAAATCTAGTTGTTTGCAAAGGCTGATCCGTCTCCTGTGTCTTGCAGATACAACCAGGTCAAAGAAAAGTCACGAGAAAGAGGGAGTAGAATACAATTTTGTCTCTAAGCAATCATTTGAGACAGATGTGCAGCAAAACAAGTGAGTTAATTTTAAAATATTGGCATAATTGACTGTATTTAAAAAATTTTGCTAGTTATCTCTTGCATCATACGAATAACACGATCAGGTGTAAAGTTGGGCTAGTTGTGTTAGAAAGGTTCAGCTTTCCAAGTAAAAAGCTCTTCATTCAGTCTGGACTGTTAGCATGAATTTAGTAAGCAGCAATTTAGAAACAACGCAGGACTAGGAGGAGGATCTTAGAATTTAAGCCTGCATCTCGTAAGTAGTGTGATTGCTCAGAATTTAATCTAGTAAAAGTAACAGATGCATAGCTGGCCCTACTTAATCTCCATTTACTGTGATGGGTAACAAGTTTTATTGATAAGTCCACTTTAAAGTGTGTTGTAGACTGAATCTGTGCGTGTAAATGACTTTCTCTAAGATGGAGCGTGTTTCCTAGAAGGATATTTTTTGGCTAGTCTCCCAGAAGATGGGAGAATTGGAATCCATTTCCTTGCCAGTTCTGTTCTAGTTCTTGTGAAAAACATCCTCTTTCTTCCATTAGGCTTGAACATCAGTCTGCTGCATTAATGCAGCTTATTCCCCTACTTGTCAGTAGTGCTGATTAGCAATTAGTGAAATGTGAAGAAGACTTGCTACTAAGCAACCAGAAGGGGAAAAACAATAATAATCAGAAAAAAGAAACTCCTCTTTTTCCCCCTTATTTGGTTACTGTGACTTCAGGAAACAGCTATCAAATGTTCTAATTCGGTATTCTTTGTGGATGGTATTTAAAAACGTATTGATTTTTCAGATTTGTGGAACACGGAGAATACAAAGAGAATCTGTATGGTACAAGTCTTGAGGCAATCCGGTCTGTGATGGCCAAAAAGAAGGTTTGTTTGGTGGATGTGGTACCTGAAGTAAGTTCTGCAGCTTATTTTAAAGCCAGCAAGTATTTCTTCCTAGGCTGCCAGCCTAAGTACCTGATGTGGTTCACCACTGGTGGCTACTTGCCCTGCAAAGAACGATGATGCTCTCAGAACTTGCGTTTCTAACAGGTGGCCGGAGGGTCACCTAAGCAGAACAGGGCTCGTGCAACCTTTCCCGTTCCTACAAGTCCAGTTGATACAGCCTAGATTATCTTTTTTTGTGGGATTTTTTTCCCCCTTGCTGTAAGAAATGTGCATCACTGTCCTAGCCTGCTCAAATTCTAGAGAGAATACTTAGAGTGTGGATGGGTTTTTCATTCTTATTCCTTCCTACTGCCTCTTGAAGCGTTGTTAGTGTTACCAGTGCCAGTATACCTGCTCTTAATCCTTCCATCCTGGGAGTTGGCCTTCGAAATTTTGATTCGGATTTTGCAACTAGACTAGGAAAAAACTTGTGATACTACCTCAGATGAATTCCAGGTTTGAAATTTCCAGTGTTTTCGCCAGTGAAGCAAACCATAAATTGCCTGTCAAGTCAATTTTATGTATTTGTTGGGGTTTTTTTAATATACTTAGTAGCTTTTGCCATGTCCTTGTTCTATTACCACAACGCGTGGTGAGCAGGCGTGCGGTCAGGCCATGCCCCAGAGAGCCCAGGTACCTTTCTAAGCTAGCCAGGACACTGACATTAGTATTTCTTCTGAAGAGCAAAAGGTTCCTGTGGTCAGCGGTACAGCACACAGGACTTCACACCACAGCGTGTACTACTGAAACTGCTGAATCCAGCTTGAGCAGATCATTGATATCTAATGAGTAGATCATTGACATCTAACAAAAAAAAAAAGTGTTACAAAACCCCATCTGTTCACAGGCAGTAAAGCACTTGAGGACTCCCGAGTTTAAGCCTTACGTTATCTTTGTGAAGCCTCTCATTCCAGAAAAGAAAAAACACGTCCTAAAATCTCCCACAGAAGAAATCTCAGCCCCCCTTGTAAGTATTCTAACTTTATAATCTCGTGGTTTTAGACATGATAGGAGTATTTGGGCTAGCATTTCTGTGATGTGGAAGAGCTTCTCTTCCATCACAGTGAAAGTCAAGAGCAGGGCACTGAGCGGGTCCTGTGCGTATGTAGCCTTTCAGCTGGGACTTCTAATGAGATTTTTGACTCCCTGAAAACTTGAATGTGTAAGTAACACGAAGCAAAGTGCGTGCCTTCCGTGGGGATCAGCACACGTCATTCAAGGCTGCAGCAAGGGAAGCTGCTACGGAACTTGGATAAAACTAATAAATCATTTCACGTTTTGATGAGCAGCCCCATCAAATGGTAAGGGTGGCCACCTACTCCTGATACCTTCAGAGTGACACCCACCCAGGCTGTTAACCATGTACCCACTAAATGCAGCATGTGGATGTCTCACAAGGACCAAACCTAGACCAGCTGCAGATGGGTCACATGTAAGTGTGGCAGAAATACTGAGAGTGCACAAGGTCATTATTTTAGGTAACCTGAACTTCAATTTAGACGTAACAGAACTTAATTCATTTCTTAAGTTTTCACATAAGCCCTTAAAATTATTGAACTTGAAGGCAGTGGGTCCAGCATTCTTTTGCAAATGCTGAGGAGGATGATTTTCAGGTGTTAAGTTAGACAGCGACTCTTAACTTCATAAAATGCAGTGTCACCATCTTATGTCCCTCCTGCAACCTGTTTTTTCCCCCCTCCTTGTATCACCTCTTGCATTTTTGAAACAGCCTACCAAATTCCAGCAGTAGCATACCGCTCCTTGATCTCGGTTGTAATGTCTTACATACCCTTTTCTAACAGTAGCAACTCTTGTTTAATTTCCTTTCAAAGTAATGACTTACTGTGCTCATACGCTTTAAAATGCTAGTAATTAAAAAGACACGCTGTAAATTTCATACCGTCTTCTCGTGTTGATCAGCAGGATGAAGAACAGCAGGAAATTATTAATTCAGCAGCATTCATTGAAGAGCAGTATGGCCATTTAATTGACACTGTACTGGTGAAAGAAGATCTCCAGAGTGCGTGTAATCAGCTGAAAACTGTGTTAGAGAAACTAAACAACGATTCCTTTTGGGTGCCAGTCAGCTGGGTTAGGTCGTAGCTTGTTATAAGCTGTTTAAGGGAAAGATTGTGTAAAAATGTCTTGTAAATATATGGATTAGAAAAGGGAAGTAAGTCAAAGTCACGTCAAAGCTGCTGGTCTATCTAGAAGGTCATACATAAAGACTGTGTGAGAAAAACTAAACAAAGTCAGAAGCTGGCACTGCCTTCCTGAATCAAAATCTTGGATAGCAGTTGTCATTTAAAAGTGAATACTCAGACTAAAGAGATCAGTAAAACGCTGGGGTGACTTTTAGGCTGTAAATAGTGCATTTTGTACAGTAAAGGTTCACAGAGGGTGCCCAGGCTTCCAAAACGTTTAAGTAGTACTGGAACACTAACCAGCTGGAATTTTCATCTTTTGACCACGAATTCTGTGGCTAGTTAAGGCATCTTACGGTACTTTTCAGGAACCAGTATGCTCACAGAAGAAGCTACTTCAGCTAGGTGGGAGGGATGGCCTGGGGAGGGTGCTTCTACCATCTCAGTGACTCAAAAGCTCAACTGGCTGTCAGGCCAGCAAAACGTGTTTCCCTTTGCTCAGGATCATGCGTTGCAAATCCTTTCCAATTAGGCACTAAAACTAGGCCAGTTGTATGTGGTAGATATTTTAGTGCTTGAGAGATGGGTTGGGTTTCTTTTACGTTCCGTCCCACGTTTTCCAATGCCTCCAAGTTGTCTGGTTGCAGGTATTAAGTCTGCTCAGCCAGAGCTTGTGCCCACTTTCCCAGTCTCTTCCTCCTGACATAGGACAAATGTTAAACAACCTGTGGACACACCTGCATGACGAGCTGGCTCGTAAGCCAGAGAAATTTTTTAATCTCTATGAAAATAAATGCATAAACTTAAAATAGGACTTTTAAGAAGCTTTTTTTCTACTAGACATCTTTGCAAATGCCACCTGATGGGACACCACCTTGACACCAACGTAGCAGCTCCAAAAAGAGCACCGAAAGGAGGAGGCTGAAGTAGGCTGAGCTACAGGTCCAAGTCATCATCCTTCCAGCATTTATCACTACCTTTGTTCCAAGTTGGGCAGAGGCTTCCAGAACATCTTAATTGGCTACATTGAGTCCTGAAGAAGAAATCTTAACTGTTAGAGGACTTTGTATGTTCAAGTCTCCTGAAATATATACAGGATATTTAGATGGGGGTTAAGAAGAAAATGCAGAGGGATGGTTCTGGAAGCTTTGTTATTATTTGGGGAAAAAAAATTGACTGTTGTACAGGTGCATGTTAGCTGAAACTAGTTCCTGTTTTCCATTGCTTGTGCTGAGGTCTGATTGTTCCGCTGTGCTGTGCCCTTTAACAAGACCCTCTGGTGTACCAGTCTGGTTCCTTGCATCTGAACAGTATGATGTTATTCTTGTCCCGCTGCGTTTAGCAAAACTAACACCACTGCCTATTAAAAATACATTTCTTTTATACCAGTGTCACTGAATCTACATTAACTCTAGCCCAAAAAAATGGTGTAGGACAGTCACCTGGATTTATCTTCTCCAGAGATGTGTACCCCGGCACCTTTCAGGTACTGTCCTCCATGTAGACATGAAGGTTCCCATTTCCACAGCCAGGTATCGGGCTTGGCAGGACAGATTTGCTGCCGGAATGGTGATCTCGGTGGGTGCACGAGGACTCCTCCGCATAGTGGGCCAGCAGCTCTGCCACTAACGCCCTGCAGTCTTGTCCCAGCACAGCCACCAAAAGTAACTTGGCTTAAGAGACAGACATAGTGCCACGGGAATGTTGTGACAGATGTACCTTCATCCTATGGAAAACCTGAGTGTAATGTTTTAAAACCTAAGTAACAGCATTTAAAACAAAGTTTTTTTATGACAATATCAAGTGGGCAGACTGATCTCACCGTAGATCTATAGCGCAGGTTTTTATAGTCTGCAAGACATAAATGCGTTTAGGGGATACAAATCTAAAGAAAACTAGGTAAGATACTATCTAAGGGTCAGAATTCACTTAAAACAAGGTTGCTGTCTATTATTTTGGAATATTCCAATGACTAGCAGGAAGCCTGAAGTGAAAACAAGTCGTGTGAAATTATTCAGCCTCAAATCCCTTTGCCCAGCTTTTCTTCTGCCAGTATCCCCCAGCAAACCCTGAAAGAGCTTTTGCTTTTTGTGTCAGACCCACCGAACTGCTGCTCGGTCATTTTTTTCCCATTTATACACCACACCAGGCATATTGTGCACCTTGACTCACAGTAACTGAACTGCAATGTTGTTCAAGGGTTTTTCTCTTTCCAAAAGCACAAACCTGGCTCAAAACCTTCCTTCATCTATTCTAGCTCAAGCTTCGTGGGAAGTCAAATTAATTTCAAAATACAGTAATTCAACAAGTCCGTTTACTGAGCTATGAACTCGCTGCAGTTTAAACCCAACAGCAATAAGGACTAGAATTTCCCAACAGAACCTTTAAACCTGCTTCACGCCGACAGCAGCTCCCATTCCTCTTGTCTTCAGTTTATAGTTTAAATAAAGATACCATCTTGGTGTTAAAAATAACCCAACCCCAAATTCTTGACTTAAGCGTGGGGGTGCGATAGTTTTGGAAACAGGGACCAAGTTCTAACTTGTTCTTGCGAAGTAAATAGTCACCACCACCTCGATTTTTCTAAAATTTTCTCAATCTTCAACAGCTCTTTGCTCACAACTTGCAGCTGTGACAGCATAGGCTAAATACTGCCCAGTGCCCATCCCTGCCAGAGCTATTTGTGCATGTTCACGGGACTTTCACCATGTCACAGACCAGCTTCTGATGACGCAGCACCAGTATCTATGATAATTTCCAGTGACGCCGCCAGTCAAATTTGTCATACAGTTTATTTTCCTTGATATTTCAGGTTAGAAAGGCAAAGTTAGGCAACCAGATACCTTTTTCACTGCATATAAGCATTCCATAAGAGGAAGAGTTCACTCAAACCTAAACATTTTTACAATTTTACATTTCATTTTGCAAATCTGGAACTGTAGACACATTTCTTGTAGTTTCTAGTAAGAATGAGTGTGTATTTACATTGCTCCTTTCAGACCTGACTATATCCAAAACTGAACGAAAGACTGATTCATTTAGCCCGCTTCATTCGAAAATTGTTGTTGATGGCTTTTTGATGAACGATGAACAACAACTACAAAAATTTGCAAATTAATCAAGGTGGATTTTGATTCTGTTTTTTTTTTCCTCAACTACAACAGAGGAAGCATTCATGCAGTAGGATTGCACGTGCAGCAAACTGAAGCGTGACGCAAAGGAAGATGGTGTTACTTTCTAAAAGGCTGCCAGCTGTTTAGTTATGTATAAAAAAATAGGCCAGTCTTAAAGACCTTGTAAAGGCAGCACAGATCGGCAAAGCAGTTTTGTCCACATTCAACAGAACAGCAACAGAATGGCCACCTCTCCAGTCCCTTCCCAGGAAGTGTTGGGATGAAGCTACTACCTTGGTGACAGGGTCCTTGTACAAAAGTCATGCCCGTCGCCATAAAAAAACCCAAACAAACCACAGACAGCGGAGAATGCACCAGGACCACTGCATGACCTGATGATCACAAGCCATCCATCCTGTGATGTCTCCTTCCTGGCCTTCCCACCTGGTTTTAGGGCTTTGTTACAGTTGTCACAGCCTCCCATCCTCTGAACTTGGCTTCCAAGTCTTTTCTTGGGTCCAGCCTCCATTCACAGTTGTACTTGGGGATTCCAGACAATCCCAAGTTGACAGGTTCGCGTTTTTCCGATGGACAGTAGTTCAAACAAACCACGCCACCTGTGATCTGTTTACCGTGTGCCTATCCTGCTGCTGTCGGGCACCCCGACAGAAACTACTCCTCTTCTACTCTCTCACATAAGCTGATAGGAATAAATATTCCAGAGGGACATCATCCAGACTGAAACCAAGGGGAAAGCATAAGCAGCAGTCCTTCGGCTGCCTGTAAGCAGATGTTTCCACTGCTAAAGACATGAAAAACCTCCTGTGAGATCTGACATCTCCCCCAGACTTATTTCAGCAGAGGGAAACACACAGGAGCGATCTTCCAACTATGCAGCCGCTTCCATCTGCTTCAAGGTGATGCAGAAACCTGTAACAGCTATTTCTACTCACTTTAGCAACAATGATACAGGCACGCTTTTGGAAAACGGCTCCACAAAGAGCAACTTCACAGGGGACCACTTTAGCTGCGGAGTGAGGTTGAAGTTGATACACCTTGTCCTCAGCTTGTGTTGTGGTAGCACTCGTGATATATCACTGCTGGTACTCAGGAATGGCACTCCCATGAACATAAATTAACTGGAGAGCAATCACTCATCAAAAAGCCATCAAAAAACAAAGGATCATCTTAAAAAAAAGGGCAATTTTTCTGTTCCGACTTGACAGTGTCCTGTATGAAAGTGTCTTTGAATTTACCACTTGTTTACATTTTAAATGCTTTTAATATTGTCCCCAAACTGGACACTTTCGCAGCATCGCAGGCGATCTTCTAGAGGCACTGCCACTGCGATCGGATCAGATGGCTAACACCTTCCACGACTCGGTTTGTTTTCAAGAAAAGGCAGCGCGTGTAACGAGGGAGAGGTGGAGATAATAAAAAAAAAAAAAAAAAAAGCCATTTATCCGACAGAACTTCATCATGGGATTGGCAACAGACAGACTGTTATTGGAAACACCAGCATATTCTATGTTAAACTTAGTTTTCGCCCTGCAGTTGCTGACTGAAGGCAGGAGCATGGGTTTGCAGAGAGCCCTGGGAACTGTAAAGAGGACCCACGACGTAAAGCAGCCCCAAACGATTCCCATTTCCCCACTGATCTTTGGTACAAAGTACTGGAGAGCAGCGAGGGTAACCCACGGTGTCCTGCAGACACAGCGGGGGCTTTTCTGCGGAATATCTAAAAATTGAAGTGGCATCTCCACCTATTATTTGGCAACCCGCAGCAATTTTGACAGCTTAAAACCATCTGAAATAGGGAAACAATGTGACTGCTCAGGGTGACTCCTGACTGTTCTCTACAGTTTAGCCGCCCCAAAGACTCCCCTGCCATTCTGGGGAAGAGATTTTCTGTAATATTCCGAAATGGAGTAATACCTTATTTTATTCTAAGGCAGGAATTGCAGAAAAAGTCCATGCTGAACGCCTTACACCAAAAGCACAATACTTTAGGAAAGCACTATGATTTAATACTGCATAATCTGGCGGTTACCAGAAAAACATCGGGAGATAGCAGCTGTGCACGAGCAGAGAAATTGTATTTTGTTAATGAACCAAAATTACATTTTGCTAAACAGTTAGGGGTTTGGATCGACACGGCTGGCGGTGGGTCAAACAAGGCACAGACTGGTGTTTGGACCTCCCCTTTTTTTTTTTCTTTAAAAAAAGCACGCACTCCATTCAGACAGAACAGCCACCTGTGGATTTAAGCAAGCGGACAGTATGCACCACAGGAGCTTTTATCCTGCTGCGCCGAAGCTTCCATCAGCCGGACTCCTCGCTTCTCTGCTCTCTTATCCCAAAGACCTGGTGTCTGCAGGATCTTTATGACTAGCTCCTCAAAGGCATGTTGCACTCCGTCCTGTGTCTTGGCACTAGTCTCTGGTGGACGAGGATGGGGGGGAAAAAGGTATTTTATCTTACTTGCAAGGAGTATTCCACTTTGTAAGAAGTTCTTTTGGGACCAGAGAGAAGATAAAATTTTTTCAGCCAGTGAACCTCCTCTCCATGCTCCCTGAACACACACGTAAGTTGAATATGACAAAGACATGTATCCCAGTCTGAAGCACCTCATTTTTCCACCTAAAAAAATTCCACAGCTCCCCATTCTCTCCATAATGGAGAAACAGAAATTCTTCTCAAGTTGTGATAATAAATCTACAGGATAATTATTCCTTAACTAAGGTGGGGAACAAAGAATGCAGAGGGAATTACATGTTTTCCCCTACATGTTTGTTCCAGTTCCTTCTGAAAATCTTTTCAAGGAGCTTCACTTAAAAGCTACTTTAAAAAAAACCAAACCAAACAATTTGTTCCCCATCTTTATATCTCTGCATTGAACATTTTATTGTTGGTCTAAGAATATTGTCTTTTATGTAGCTGCAACAGAAACCAAAGAGGGATTACGCAAGGTCCTTGCTGACATCAGTGATGAGAAAGAAAAATTCCAATCTTCTGGGCTCTGAATTAAAAAATCCTGCTAGTTTCAAGGGAATATAAAACTTCTGCCTACACTGTATAGGAAGTAAATCTCTTTCAGACAAAAGCACTTCCAATTGCAGTCGGTGCAGACCACCTCTGAAAAAAGTTAAAACCTACATCCACGCATAGGAACTAATGCAGCAAAAAAACCCCTTAATTAGGTCCTAAATAGTAAATCAACTTATCAACCTGAAATACATTTGTACACTCCATTCACGCTTAGTGATACCAAAATAAACATATGAATACACAAGTTTTTGGCATGGAGTAACATACCTATAAAAAGCAACGAGCGTTTCCTAGCGAACTGGAGGCCTTCTCTTCTCTCCACTTCACGATCAGGCTGTAGAGACGAACAAAGAACACGACTCCAATAAGCCACACTTGCCACTCTTACGAAGCCCCTGGAAAAGTGTCACTGCAAAAGTGAAGTTTTGCTGAAAAGCAAGTCTATAAAACCGTGTAGTAACAAGCAAGTGGATTTTCCCACTTTAGATTACTGCTAGGCAGGCTGTTACGGGGTCAAACTGAAGGGGAGCAACATCAAATTGGTAGGAAATGAACACGTTGCTATCTTCTGAAACAACTAGGAGCAAGATCCATGCCAGAAAGGAGGTTTCAGTGGTCAGATCACGGATTTGGAAGGGGGCAGAGAGAACCTAGTTCAGGATAGCCACGCTGGAAACCTCTTCTAGTAAAGCAAAAGCGGAACATCTCACTATGCAACAGGCATCCAAGATCTGTCAAAACACCCCAGAATCATACATCAAGCAGTGCACCTCACCCCCCCAGAGATGCAAACTCTACAGCCATCCGAAGAGCTGACCTCTCCTTCCCCACCACCCATCCAAAACACACTCCGGCCAAAAAGCAAGCAGAAGTTGCACGGCAGTTAACTTCGCGGTAGAACCGTTTTAGTCAGAATCTCTCACTATCGTAAGAGGATTTCTCTCAATTGTGGCTCTCTAGGGGAGTTTCCATTCAAATCTTGAACAAGATCTGCTTCTAAAGTGAGGTAGTAAGTGGAGTCTGCCCAACCTAGGTTACTTCCAGAGCAAATCACCTCCTCACACAAGAGATGCGTTACTTTCGGCACTTAGCTCACATTTATGCTCTGTCAAGACTGAATCATCTGTGGAAGAGCCTAAGAGGATGCATTTCTAAACTGACCTTATCAGTTTTATTGCCAACTAACATCTTGACAGCGTTGCTTTTCGTGGCATACATTTCCAGCTCATTCAGCCAGCCCTCGAGTCCTGTGAAAGTGTCTTTCCTTGTAACATCGTACACTGGTAACAGAGGAAAAGAGGCTTAAGGGCTGTGGACTCTTAAACAAGGTTTACTTTGTTACAGCAGAACTTAGACCCTACTAGCTAACTACTGCCCCCCAAAGAAGGCATTATTAGGGAATTACAGAAAGGTGCATGTTGATGCATATCCTCGTCCCAGCGCTGAACACGTTGGCTGTGCTCACCCAAAGTCACCCAGGATTACAGAACACGAGTGCCTCTGCAACTGGAAATCACGCTTACCAGTTCAAATCTTAACACCTACTACAAGTTCCAATGTAGGCCACACAATATTTTAAAATACCTATTTTGTCACCTCATTTAATAAAGTGAATTTTGGTCACTGATAACTTCCTAACTCCATTCACTTCATCACTAAGGTTTAAAAAGCTGCATCACAGCCAGAAAAATGATTTTGTTCAGGAAGGTGCTCAACCTTCACAAACCCTAAGAATCCCTTCTTTTTCTAATTGGTGGTGTCACAGGGAAAGTGACGAGCCATTGACTACTTGTGCTACAAACCGAGTGTCTTACAGTATCCACATCAATAGTTCCTGGGAGGGGAAAAAAAAAAAAAAAAAAAGAGTAAAAACATTGGGGGTGGGGGGGAAGACAACACAAACCCTAATTTGCCTTAATACCAAAAACTCAAAATAGTAACTACAAAGCTAATAATTCATCCACTCAACAGCTTGCAGGGCAACATACTCGTATCTTTCATTTAAAGTATTTTGAAGAAGCATTAGTTCCTGCTTGTGGTTTTACCTACTCAGTGTTTGAAGTAATGATGCAGTACTGTTGTAAAAACTGTAACCATTCCTCTGATTCCCTCAGACAACCTCCCTTCATGAAGGCAGGCACATTTCGGTAGTAATAAAGACCACTCTTTTTGTTATCATGTTTTCCTTTCATACACCTCCTACCTAAAACAACCCCTTGAGCTCCTCGGTAATAACTGGGAGTCAGTGTTCTAAAGCGCTCCTGTCCTGCCGTGTCCTACAGAGGGGAAAAAAAAACCAAACAACCAACCAAAACACACACATAACATCAAATATATTTAGAACAAAAAATGTATTTTGAACTACACAAGATAAAGTTAAAATTTTCCTGACCGATAAGGACATGTGAAACCATAAGCCAACAGAATGAGGGGAAGCAGTCAAAAAATAGCAGCAACAGAAAACAGGTAAGGAGGGGTAGAAAAGCATGGAGAGGACTTCACTGAAGGTTAAAGCAATAAGCACAGACAACTGTAACATCAGCAAGACAACAAGAAAGTCAGTGGGACTCAAGAGAAACAAAAAAAGGCTCCTGCTGCAAGCCAAGCAGCTAGACTTAACTAATTAACAATCAGCTGAGCTGAACGAGGTGAGGAATAACTTGTTTTCCAGTGAGAGACACTGCAGGAAAGGAGACACAGTGGTTCCAAAAAACCTCCCTTTGCCCCTCTACGGAGGGAAAGGAGAATCCAGTTAGAAAGAACTACTACAAGATTACTAAAACTCTAAGCAGGTAAGAAATTTTAAAATCAGTAGTCTCGTTCAATTATTGCTGCAGCATGTCACACTTCCTCTCATGAATCTTCACAATAGCTCCTAAGTGCATCATGAAATTCAAAAACCCTCAAAACAAACAATAAGGAGGCAAAAGGATTACACCAATAGGATTTTTACCCCCAAAAAATCATTTCAGTTGATGTGCAGATTGGAATAGACACACTAACAGCTATAGTGTGATTTATTTCTTCTTTGTTAAAAAAAGAAACAAAAATTGGCAATATATTTACTTAATTCAGTTCATTGTTACTAAGGAGACGGCACTCTTGGGCATCTATGCCCACACACACACTAAAGCCAAAGCCTCTTTTTTTACCTTGATGCACAGCACGCACATTAGTTTTTATTCACCATCGTTGAATAATTAGCAGTTTCTCCTTAACGCTGTTACAGACTGCTGCAAAAGTGCCTTTTCCAGCTACGCAACTTGTGCAAGCTCTTGCTGGGAAATCAAAAGCGAGGCCAGGAGACACACCCCTGCGCGATTATTAGGGCAAAGAAATCGTGGTTACTCTCAGCAAAGCTTCTGCTTCGTGTCCGGTGCGTTCAGAACACAGGCAACACGTCACTGGCTAGAGCGAGTGTGATGGTCTTCTTGCTCCAAAAGTGTGAACGAAAACAAGAAAATAATTTGAGGTTTGGCATTTATATTACTTTTTTATTATCAGCCCGAGGTACATTTGTGCTCCCTTTCAAACAGTCCCAATTAATTAGTAATGACGTGTTCTTTCTCAAATACCTGTGACCACGCAATGAAAGTCTCTCCCTTGTAGGGTTCTTTCCTTCCATTTAGGAGAATACATGTTGTGCTTTAATATTATAAATAATCCTGATCACACAGCTGCTATCCAATTTCCCAGTTTGCAAGTGCTGGAAACACATGATCAGAAAGTTCAGGAGAAACGGTCAAGTCTCCCAGTAAATCTGAACCAACCTTTAAATTGTTCTGCACCAAGCATCATTTTTTGATGCTTTTAACCAAAACCAATCAGCTGGAGTGTTTCTGGTGCGGCACAGACCCAGAGCTGTCAGGCAGAGCATCACCCCGGAGCAGAGCAGAGCATCTCCCAGAGCCTGAGCATCACCCCGGAGCACGAGCAGAGCAGAGCATCGCCCCGGAGCACGAGCAGAGCAGAGCATCGCCCCGGAGCACGAGCAGAGCATCACTGCTCCCCAGCCAGCTGTGCCCCAGTGCTGCCTGTCCTGTCAGCACCTCTGGGCCACTGGGGCCACAGCTCAGCAAGCCCAACGTGCCCCAGAGGGCCTGGAGACCCCAGCTTGTGTAGGCGCAGGGAAGAGCAGACACAATCTCTGCTAGAATTGAAGGGAGGCTCCAGCCCAGCACCACGAGCTCAGCAGAGGTGGAGGGAGGGCTCTGAGAGGTGGGGGACAGCAAGGGAAGGGGACAGCGGGGGAAGGGGACAGCCAGGCACAGAACCAAGCTCTTGGGAGGTTTCACACCTGTCGAGAACCAGACTTGTCCCCATCTGTCGGAGCAGAACCTACCCATATCGCCAGCTGCACCACGTGGCCGTCCACCACCATCTTCTTCGCTCTAAAATCAACACCTGAGAGGTGAGGAGGAGGGAAGGTGGTCAGCAGGAAGAGACCAGTCCTGGCCGCTCCGGCCCCAGTCCCTGGTCCCCGGCCCAGGTCCCCCTCCCTGGTCCCCGATCCCCGATCCCCAATCCCCCTCCCCGGCCCCTGATCCTCCTCCCCGGCCCACGGTCCCTGGTCCCCCTCCCAGGCCCCCCGTCCCCCCTCATCGGTCCCCGGCCCCCGATCCCCCTCCCGGGTCCCGGCCCCCGATCCCCCTCCCCGGCTGCCAACAGGACCCAGAGAGAACCAGGGAGGCCCCCGCTGGGGGCCGGGGGGGCTGCGGGCTCACCGACGGTGGGCTTCAGGCACGGCTCAAACGCGCCGTCTGTGAAGCTCAGCAGGAGGCTGCGGGGAAAGAAACCCCGAGCTGAGCCGAGCCCAGCCCAGCCGAACCGAACCGAGCCGAGCCGAGCCCAGCCGAAACGAACCGAACCCAGCCGAACCGAACCGAGCCGAGCCCAGCCCAGCCCAGCCGAACCGAACCGAGCCGAGCCCAGCCCAGCCGAACCGAGCCGAGCCCAGCGCCCCGCCCCCACCTGGACTTCCCCACAGCGCTGTCCCCGATCAGCAGCAGCTTCAGCGTGAGGCCCGCAGCCTCCATGGCGGCGGGGCCGGCGGCAGCTCCGCGCTCCCCTCACGCCGCCACGGCCCGGGCCCGCCGGGCGCCGCCGGCAGAGGCAGCTGAGGCGGCTCCGCCCATCGGGCGGCGGCCGGTGCCCGGCGGGGCGGGGCGGGCCGGGCCCGAGCCGCGGCGCCGAGGGGCCCCTGTGCCAGGCCGGCGCGGAGCGGCGGGGCCCCGGCCATGTCCGACTACCGCATCTCGGTGGAGGAGCTGAACGACCTCCTGGCTAACGGGAGCGGCTGCTACAGCCTGCCCAGCGCGCACAGCAACGAGGTGGTGCCGCGCATCCACGTGGGGAACGCGTGAGTGCGCCGCCGGGGGGCTGCACGGGGGCGGGGGTGGGCCGCGGGGGGCCGGCGGGGGCTGCGGGGCGGGGGTGGGCCGGGCCGGGGAGGGCCGCGGGGCGTCGGGGGGCGTCGGGGCCGGGGGGGCGCAGCTGGAGGCGGAGGGGCCCGGGGCCCCGCGGGGCCTGTCCCGGGCCTGTGGGGCCTGTCCCGGACTGCGCGGCCCCGGCGTCCCGGGCGGGGCGGGCTCAGCCCCGAGGCCTGTGGCTGCCAGGCCCGGGCGCCGGGCTCCAGCTGCCGCCTGGCGGGGCGGGGCGCGGGGGAGCCGGCTGCGGCAGCGCTCGCTACCCCGCTGGAGCCCCCAGCCCAGGGTAGAACAGAGCGGGAACGGGGTTAACGCTGATGGAGTCGCTGAGGAACGAACGTCAGCTGGGCCTCGCCCCCGGTGCTCCCCGCTCCCCGGGCAGGCTGCGGGCAGGCTCCTCGGGCCCGCACCCCGCTCACCACCTGCGGGGGCAGCCGGGCTCGGCGGGGCCTGGCCGGGGCCACGAACGTTTCAGCGCTCCGACCCGGGCCCTGCGCTCCTCTCCTCAGCGCTGCCCTGCTGCCTCCGGGCTGCGAGGCCGGGGTTTACCTGTTCCCCGCCTGTCACATCCCGCTGATCCCCTTCCCATCTCCAGCCACCTCACCTCTGTGAAACGGGGGGGCTTTTTGGTACGTGTGGAGCGTACTGGGTCACTGTTCCTACTGGGAGCTTGTAAGGCCTCAGGAAATTTAAGTCAAACCCACAGGTTTTCGTTAACTTTCTCCTAAGCCAAACCCAACGCTGTTTGTTGCTGCCAGTTGATGCAGCAGGGCTGGGAACAGGACCAGAATTATCTCAATGGCCAACCTGGCAATCATCTCCTTCATGTTTTTAACAGTTGCCTGGAAGAAATAAAGTCATAGCCTGCGAGGATTTGCAGGCTAAATAGTAAAAAAATAACTTTGAAGGTGGTAGGCTGCTACAGGGTAGAGTAGTTTTCATTGTTCAGTAACTAATTTTAATTAAGCAAGACGAACTTCAATACGTGCAGGTGCAAGGTTGTCTAGGAGCAGGCATGCGTAAGATGCAGGATAGAAAGTGTCTGTCTAGTGGAAAGCTTTACCACTGAGAAGGGCTTTTTATATACTAATTGACAACTGAAAAGATCTGGAGCACCAGTGCAGTTTGTAGCATAAAGAACAGTTCAACTGTTAGTCGGGCTAACAGACAGCTATCGGTGTTTTTTAAAGGATGCTGAAAAATTGTGGAGGACAGCTAGAGGTAAGAAGTAACGGTGGTCTGAAAAAGCTCTTTCACAGGGGGAACGGACAACCTGCTTAATTTGTCAAGACTTAGGAGGCAATAATATCTTTGAAGCATCCACAGAGAGTTAAAAAAATGCTGAGGTCTAGTTGAATGGGTGAGTGTCTGTTGAAGTTCAGTCACTGCAGGGTGAACTTTGACAAGCTCAAACTGGGAATAACACCGAATCTCAAGAGGATTTTTTTTTTTGTTTCAAGTGGAGTTGTGGTATATGGCATTGTAAGTAGCATTTGCTATATTAGTTGTCATTCTGCAAGGATTTGGAGCTGTGCAGATATGTTTTCACGCCGTTTCCAGCTACGTGTCCCTCTTTTGTACTTTCCTTGTGTAAAGATAAGGCTGAAGAGGGATCTGTTTTCCTAACTTGACTCCCTTCTCCTACGAACTGCTGGGGAAGTGAACCTGCTTTGCACTCAGTATCTCAAACCGTGTGCGTTTGTGAGTCCGACAGCGTGCAAAGCATCATAAAGCTTTTACTACTGTGTGCAAGAACTAAGCCGTAGCTTTGTTCGGGGGCCGTGTTTGCAGTTCATTACCCTGTCTTGGGCTGCTCTAGCATCCGCGCAGAGCTCGGAATACATCTTGTACTTGAAGCTGTCTTGGTGCAGTGCATCTGGTTGGCGCTTGCCTCCTATCTCGGGTTTGGCTTTTCTTGCACAAATCCCGTTACTGAATCTCTGAGGAATCGTCGGAAGCACTTTGCGCTGGGCTGCAGGGAAATCCGGGAAGGCAGTACAGCAGGAGAGCAGTCACACAGTCATTTGATCTGGCATTCAGATCTCTGCTGTGACTTGATGGATCAAAACTTTCTGCAATATAGGGCCACAGCGGCAGAGATTTTATAACAATAAGAATTCCCAGAGCAGCCACATCTGTAGAGTTTTAACACAGAGGGATTGGAATCCCAATACGTGGAATAAAATTTGAACAGGAACTCGCAGGAAAAAATTAAAACGCCCGAGTGAGATCCCAAAACTTCTGTTTGAAACCTTTTAGAATATTTTGCGTAGGGGTGCTGCTGCCTCTCCTTAACAGTAGTAACTCGTCTTTAGATAAAAATGACAGCGCAGAGACATTCAGGTGGATGATATTAAATTGGGTCACAGTGTAGAATAACAATTTATCTGTCAAATGACTTCAAGTTACAGGCAGAGCCGAAGTACTAGATCTTCCAGGCAATACATGAAAGTCATAATTAATGAAAATGCAGAGGTAAAATGATAAAATATTTTGAAAATAATGGGTTTGCATATTACAGTAGACAGTTCTAATCTCAAGAAGATCAGACAAAAAATTTGCGAAGAGAAGAGTAAAAATGTAATATTACCAAGACAAGGATTATTATCTAGATGACAGACTAGCATGGTTATATATTTTCCAAGCAGTAACAAAAAAAAGAATTCAGAATACGCTGGAAGTACAAATAATTTTCTATTTCTGTATGAGTCAAGATGTGTTTCAGTGTAACGTCATAGTTAGTGACCAGGACAGCTGGACAAAATGCATCTTTATCAGATGCACCAATGCCCAATCTGAGTTTTCTGTCTGCTTTAATGTGTGTGGGTCGCCCATGAAGCAAGTCTTTGTTCTTAATTTGTAGAAGTGCAGGTGTGTTGTAAGGAGTATGAAAAGCATTCTCCCAGAATTAATGTTAAATCTGGTGACTATAAGGGAAGAAGTGGTGAGGAAACAATTTTGGCAATTAAAATATGTCGATGTGCTGGCTTTTTTTACCATTAAGGACTTGGTTTATTTGCTGATAATCCCATATAGCAATACTTTGTAGCCTCGTGTACCCTTAATTGCTGATGCATGGTGTCTCTTAAGCCCTGTGTTTTGTGGCTGGTAAAATTGTTCATCTGTCTTCAAAAGAAACACTTCTTACTGGTGTTACAGGATGAGGAACTCTCAACCCTCCATATCGAGAACAGACAGGATTCTGCCGTTTTTCTTGAGGAAACAGAAGCTGATGTTATCATCTCTCTGCTCTTTGGAGGAGCGAGAATGAAGGCAGCTGGATTAAATGATAAGGATGGGAGAGATCCAAGGACTGTTTGGAAAGGGAGAAAAAAAATGGCATACAAGTACTTTCTTCTTCGCCTCTAGCTGTGTAAGAAAATAACCTATAAAATCTGCAAAAATCATTCACTGGGAATGAGTTTGCCTCCACGGGAGCCTGTCTGTGTTACCAGATTCAACCATGATCCCAGGACATGGGTTCCTATTGATCCTGACCACTATCACATATATACTGATCTATGTACTATTATTTAAACCATATACTTGCCCCACTAAGCATAGGAACTCATAGCGGAATTAACATTTTTTTGTTTTGGCCTTGCATTGTAGGATTTACTTTTGTGTTGCAAGCAGAATTCCCCAGGCACCGATACTTGTCCCCTGGCACAGCTGATGTCCTTCCAGATGGAAAATCTGTCAACATTTTGTTTGGGTAATACAAATATTTGGGTCATTGCCATAGTAGTTTGGCACAGACAGCAGAAAATGTAGAAGTCTCGCTCGTGCATAAGGATTCATCTGCTTACGCTACAGTTTAAGGGGTGAACAGTCATTAGGAGAAAAGGAACACTCTTGATGGTCATATAGCCATGAATGATGTGCAAATTGTGAGTGAATGCACTCAGAGATTCATCTAGATCTGTGATGTAGATATAAACCAACTAATTTGGGGTGTTTGTTTTAACTTTTTAGAATAGCTGAGTGTCTTGCCAAAACCCTTAGGTGCATTGCCATCTCTTAACAACTTGTCCAAGAAGATACAGCACAGATGCTTATTTGGGGGTCAGTTTAATATTAAGACTCCTTGTATTTGCAATTTATGACTTCAACCATAGGAAGATTTTCTAAAAGATTTCTGTTTCCACACCAAGTTGGACACATAGTGAAAGCTGCCTTTAAAAACGATAAAGGGTTTTATGCCTGTTTAGGCTACCTCTTTTCACAAGGTGTGCAGGAACTGAATTACCTTTCAACTAAAGCCTTCTGTCAACGTTCTGCTAGTGTTGACCAGTGGGCTCAGATTTTTCTAGGACACCACGCTGTGACAAAAACATTCTGGGTTTTCTTCTTCCTGGGAAAGTGAGGCAAGTATCGGGACTGACATACAGAAACGATCAGGCTCAGAATGATAAGTAGTGGTTTTACAACAAAAGGGAGTCGGCGGTCTCCTCATATTATTTAATGGTTATCTCATCTTACAATGGATTGCGTTCCAGTGCACAAGTAGGGACTGGTGCATGACCAGTTGCGTTACGCAGCAGATTTTGCTGTTGTACAACCTGGAGCTTTTATCGGAGCTTATGGCATTATTACTGGAGCTAATTCATAGCCATCATGGAGCCTGAAAGGCACGATTATTATGTATCGTCCTGCTCAGTGGCTCACTAATAGGGTAGGGTGCTCTTTTAGCCACTTAAAGGAGGAAGCAGGTGGTTTTGCTACGATTATTTGATAGAATGGAGGAGTTGAGAAGGGCTTAGCTGACCAAAAAGTACTGAATGCTTTCTTAAGCACTTAAGTATCTCAAACATAATTCATCTGGATTCTTTTCCATTCAGATATCAATTTCAACTAAGACACTAAAAATTATAATACCTGTGATAAAAACACTGGGTGGTGAAGACTGAACTATATCGCTACGTTGCTGGCTTTTGGCTAGCCTTGCCAGGTCTTTCCATGACTTCAAAGACGTTGAATAGCACAGGGACAAAGCACTGCACCTCATAGGAGTCTCCGGATGAGACCTTTGAAGATGCAGGAACATTTACTCATAATTAGTTTCTATCTTCCTGTGGCCACAGTGGTTAAAATTGCCCCCTGAAATGTCGAGGGCCTGACAGTACAGGCTTATTATAACTGGGTTTTAAATTATCTTATGTACTGTCCTGGGCTTTCTCTTATCTCCATTATTTTCTTACTTTGGCCAGAATTTTATGTTCCCAAAGAGTTACAATGTTGTGCTGTAGTAGGGTCTGACAGATTAAGTTTCGTGTGTGCTCTGCTCAGTGGTCAGCCAAAGAAAGTAGCGTTCTCTCACGTACAAGTAGTGACCGTGGCTCTAAATATTTCTGTGAATTTATAGTCTGTAGCTAATTCACTTCTGGGCACAGTATATTACGCATCTATTCATAGAAAAAGAAAAGTTTTGATTATCAATACCTTCTGGGGACATCATAAATACTGAGATGATTCAAGTTCTAATTGTTTTCTTGACACTTCTTGTCATACAGGTTCATAGCCAAGAACATTATGAGGCTGCAGCGTCTGGGAATAACCCATGTTCTGAATGCAGCAGAGGGAAAGTCATTCATGCACGTGAACACTAATGCAGAGTTCTATGAAGGCACAGGCATCAGATACCATGGCATTAAAGCTAACGATACACAAGAATTTAACCTCAGCCGCTATTTTGAGGAGGCAGCTGATTTTATTGAGAAAGCACTTTCCCAGAAGGATGGTAAGGCAAACTGAAATGTCTTTCTACCGTGTTTTCTGTGCACTGTGTATGTTTCTTAGCAATTCGCTTCACTGTTTCAAATGGTTCTTTGCTCAGGTTATCAGCTGAACAACAAAGTCAGGAATTCAAATCAAAGATGTCTTAATCCTCTGTCTAAACACGTAGGTCTCCAGTACATGGCAAATGGAAGTCTGTCACTTTAGGGGTGACTTTGAAAAGCGAAACAGCTGCTGCATCGTATAACAGTGCCTTTCTGGGAAGATGTGTTCTTAATTTTTCCTTAGAAGTAGTAAATCACATTAAAAAAAAATAATTCAGTATCTAAACATTTTTTCAGGACACTAGAAATTATAAATTAAAGGCACAAGCGATACAAGTAATGCTCTGCTGAAGAGTACTCGCACAACCTGCTGTATGGTTTTTTTTTTCCACATGTGCAGTAAGGATAAAGACTATGGCCTTACAATTTTTATTACATTAAGTAGTTAAATTATTTTACGTGATGGTTACCTCTTTATTCCCTAGGATTGCAGAAGGCTGGAGATATTTGCAGTGTTGTTGATTGCTACATTTCTCTGCAGTGTGTTTCCTCAGAGCAGAAATCCTAGGACATAGTGCAGTGGGTCAGATGGTGTTTGTTGTTGTCTGACTATTTCAGCATACCCGTTATTTCTACACATGCTTAATTTCTTTCTCGCTTCATGACTGAACATGTAAAAGGAGGAACGAACCACAATTCTAGAATTTCTTTCTCTGCAATGGGCAAAAAGGGTGCTAGAACTGTAACGTGCTTTTGACAGATGGAAAGAAATTTTACCTCTGGTTTGGGGGAGTATGAAAAATTCTAAAAAATTGAAATGCTACTCTCCCAGTTAGCAGTGTGACTCACTGAAACAGGTTGCAGTAGGGAAGAAGAGTTTAGCAGTGCCCGCTGTGGCATGACTGTCCCTACTCAGTTTGATCTAAAACAGTTGCAGTCAATCTGGATGTACAGGAGCGGTTCTATTCGCTGATTCTTTCAGTCTCAGTAGCTGTCTGCTGTGCCTACCGCTGTTTTCTTCCCGTGGCAAACAAAGAGGAACTTTGTGGCTGGTTGGTGCTGGAGCCAGGTTTAAAATGAACTTGCTACTGCAATTTGATAGGGGTTTTTTTGACACTGAGGTATAGGGTAAGGGTAGGGAGGAGGGATGCAGTAGTATTTTCCTTCAATTTCATTTTAGTGTTTAGTTGCATGAAGCTGTGGGAGGCTGGTCTGGAAGGCAGCCTTTAAGACGCTGCCTTTCACGGAGGAAGGCTAGAAAAACCCTTTTGCTTCTGATAATACGCAGAAAGGAAGTGAATTGTCTTGCACATGTATGATCAATAATCTCGCTGATTTATGGCTACAAGCTCTCAAGAAATTGTGAGAATGAGTTGTTTTAGCGGTTTTAACTTGCTGCTGCTGAGATATCTGCCTTGAGCCGAGAAGCCTCCGCGGCTCAAGGCAAATGTACAGGCTTTCTGTTGCTGTGGTTCAAAGCAAGTTGTGGTTATGATGAAAATGGGTGTGTATGGTTCATCTGTTCTCTTGTCTCAGAAAAAAAAATTACCCTGGAGAGTATCTCCCACTGCATTTGTGAAGGGGAAAATTTTTGTGTCTGGAAAAGCAGGTCAAAGAGGAAGCAGCTGAGAAGCTGTAAAATCAAGTTAGATTTCTGGAAGGGAGCAGTGGCCTGCTTTAGTTGTTGTTGGATTCCTACCTACAGGGTTACCCATGTGGTGGGTTAACCTCGGCTGGGCACCAGGTGCCTACCAAACTGCTCTATTGATCCCCCTCTTCAGCTGGACAGGGGGAGAAAAATACAATGAATGGCTGGTGGGTCAGGATGAGGACAGGGAGATCACTCACCACTTGCCATCATGGGCAAAAGAGGCTCGACTTGAGGAAATTAATTTATTACCAATCAAACCAGAGTAGGGTAATGAGAAATAAAAGCAAATCTTAAAACGCCTTCCCCACACCCCGCCTCCCTTCTTCCTGGGTTCAACTTCACTCCCGGTTTTTTTTCTACCTTCTCCCCTCAAGCGTGGCAAAGATTAAAATACACTGAAGACGGAGAAATATGCTGCTTGTCGTATGTTGCATCTCTTCAAAAGACATCCAGCCTTTTTGCTGCATTTGTGCCCTTTGGTACTGGTCATCTCTAGGGGCAAGGCTTATTCTAAACCACAAAAGGTTGGAGAAGTGTAGTAAACAGACACAGTTTGATTCTTTGTAATATAGTAGCAAATATGTTTTAGTGTGGATGTTAGATATGTAATAGAAAAGTTTTATATTGCTTTGTAATATAGTAGCAAATATGTTTTAGTGTGGATGTTAGATATCTAATGGAAAATTTTTATATTGCTTTGTAATATAGTAGCAAATATGTTTTAGTGTGGATGTTTGATATTTTTTCTGCATTATCCTTGATGACAGAGTGATGACACCTTTCTTCCAAGTTCTATGGGTCTGCTTTAGCATTCCGAATTTACAGTTCTCGCGCTGTTCAAGGACTAACATTATTAAGCTTTATATCCTAGCTATTTCATGTTGCTTTTCAAACGTATATTCCAGTATAACCCAAACGATGACCTGTCTTCCCTGCAGGACAAGTGTTTGTGCATTGCCGTGAGGGCTACAGCCGTTCTCCTACACTGGTCATCGCCTACCTCATGCTTCGCCAGAATATGGATGTCAAAACTGCACTGAGCACCGTCCGGCAGAAGCGAGAGATTGGCCCCAATGATGGCTTTCTAAGGCAGCTTTGCCAGCTCAATGAGCAGTTACTAAAGGAAGGCAAACTGAAGCCCTAGAACAGAGCACCGTAGTATTTTCTGAAGTTTCTCGAACCATCAGAGGATGTCTTCGGTGCTTTAGATTCCCAAACCCCAACCGCCAAGCTAAAGTCACATAATGTGAGGGAGACGGAATTCCTGCTGTTGTCTAGTGAAAGTATCTTTCTCGAATGCTGGGTCTGTCTTTCAGGATGGCACAAAACGGTGTCACTGGTCGGAGCTGGTGCAGTAAAGAGGTGTTTTTAGAGGGGTAACTCCAGTGGTACCAGCTGTCTTCACATGTATTTCAGAGCCCCCTGCAGACTCTGTAGCGTATGTGGTTTGCGTTGACATGGAGTGTGATTCATTTAAGCCTTGTCTTGTATCCCACCAGAGCACCGTTTTCTGAGCCCCAACACGCTCTTCACTCACTCTTAATTAAGTACTGTATTTTCTAAAGTTTTGTTTTCATGCACACAGGTGCCTAAAGTTTGAGTGTAGGAGCTTCAAGGAATGGAGGAGCATGTGTAAGAAACGCACAGTTGCACTCGCTTGTAAAATGAAGTGTATGCAGTGTTGTGTTCAATGTGGATTTATGCAATACCCAGTGTGTGGTAGTAAAGCCATTCCGAGCCCAGTCCCGATGCACACTATTTCCAAGAATATTTGTACCTCTTGCTGTTGCGATTGACATGAAATAGTCTGATATTAAGCGCTCTTTTATTTTTGCTTTGAAATCATGCTAGAAAAAAATGCAAAGAGCAAATGTCGAGGAAAAAACTTGAGCAAGGAAGAAATAATGTCTGTATTTAGGAGTGCTTGTACTGGATGTATGATGAAGTCCTAATTATCGGAATATAATGGCTCCTGAGGCTTGTACTGAATTACAGCATCTCTCTCTCTTCTTTGCCATCGCTGTTCGTTAACAACGGAGTGAGCACATATGCAGATTACTTCCAGTAGGGCAACACAGATGTGCTTATAAAGCAGTTTGCAGAGTTACACTCTTGATTTCTTGGAGTGCTTGCATGGTACCATTAAATAGAAATAAGCATTGTTACGTGCCACGCTGAATGGGAAACATTTCCTTTCTATTAAAATAAAGGATGTCTTGATTCTGTTTGACATACGGATGAAAAGAGTCATTGCAACGTTGCGAGTATGCCTGGTTTAATGTGTAGATCTGTACCTGTAAATTACAGCACTATATTAACCCAGAGGATCTCCCCCGGCAGACTCAGAATTGTTGGCAAAACTAACAGAATCTGAGATGTACGTATTCCCTTTTTATCTGTGCTTTAATGTGGTTCTGGATTGAAAATCTTAACACTACTTTGAACAGAAACACTGTTTTACTAGTAACACACGTAAGCCCAGATCTGTGTGTTTATATTCAGTTCACTAATCGAAAATCACAAAGGACGTACGCTGTTGTACTTCTAGTTGGGGTTGTGTGTGTGTGTGTGCATGTGTGTAGTTCTGTGTAGCTGGATAATTTTATTGACATGAGAGTCGGAGGTTATTATCCAGGTTGAAGACGGCTTGTTTCTGTTTCCTTGCACAGGATGGGAACTGCCACATCAAGTAGCCTTTTCTCCTTTGTGTCCTTCGAAGGGACAACTGGGGGACATTCTGCACAGGGTTTCCTTTCACCTCCCTCCAGTCAGTCAGTATTTAGGGTTTGCTTTGAATCAGGATGGTTCCAGTAATGAGTAGAAGTCAAGCTCATTGGTTAATTACACTCCTGTTTCCTTTCTCCTATTATATCAGTATTAAATTAATTGCTTCTTCAAAAATCCTGGTTACTGATTTCATGTTGTGGAGCTTGGGGAATAGGAATACTGGCCTTATCTTTTCTGCTATATTTACTTTTTCATGCTGCAACCTTATTTATAAATCATACCTTAAAAATTTTTACTATAAGCATAGATCTTTTTTTCTATCTCATCTCACACCATCTATTCGCAACACCTATCTGCACTACGAGAAAAAACCAAAATAATGGAATTTATGTGCATGCACAATACCTTTGACCTGTTACTTAGAAGTCAAAAATTCCAGTCCATTAAAGAGCTAAGAAACTTAGGGATTAGATTTTTGTTACTCTTCCATAGATTGTAAGAAGACTAATATTAAAACCAGAATGGTTTATTGAAATTGAGTGTGTTGACCTTATGGTGATGTTTTTGGTTTTGTCAGAAATACCGACAAATCAAGACATACAGGAATTTGTTCTTATATTCAAGATGTTCTTTTAGTTCGCAGGACACTGCTCACTTCTAGTGGTAACCTCAGGGGTACTCTGGCCCATTTCTCTCGGTATAACGAAACTGATTTAACAAACATTTTGTAATATGAGGGTGGAGAGGAAAAAATAAGACCATGCTAGAAACTGATCTTCAGACTTGCGCTCTGAGACGGTATATCCTATTTTGAGTTACCGATAGGTGACTGAGTAATGAAACCATTTCTAGCTGTGCTTTTAGAGGAGGCTAAAAATAGTTTGAATGTCAGACCAGTGCTCCCTTAATGGATCACACCCTTCCCCTTTCAGTCTTATCTTGCTGTTTAAGTACAGTAACGTTGTAAATTCCTCTGCCTGTTTTAGCTGGCCAAGAAGAGCTTGTACGCCTCTAATCCGTAATGATATGCTCTATACTTCGAAATTTCTCTTTCTGATTGTAGAAGGAAAGATTGTATAAAACCAGGAACGAGAGCTTTCTTTCCATGTAATATGAAATTGAGAAAGTACTGGAAGAAATACACCTTTTTATTCATCTGAAATCACTGCACACCTGCTGTGAGATGCACCTTACGAGCTTTCTAATGGGGAAAGGTATTCTTTAAAACAACTATTTCTTGCAAATAGCAATGCTACATTTTTGGAGTTCAGACATCTTGGTTATGGCTAGTGTGATGTGCATTTACATTAATACGTTTATCCTGAATAGTGTGGTACATTCAGTGTAGAAAACACTCTGCAGAAGGGATGGGGTCTCTAAAATGCACATCTATTATAGAACAAAGATACCTACCCTGTCAAATCCAGTAGAATTAGTGAAGTTGGAGGGGAGGGGAAGAGTGGAGGTGAGAAGCTGTTAGCATTTCATAGCAAGGAACAAAGACGAAAGGCCAGACAGAGAAACTGATGCTACGTGTAAAACTAAGTACACCATCTACTCATGCTGAACTAAATATTTCTCAGCCATTGCATAAGCACAGGAGATAAGTTTGTAACTAAAAATTTAGATTCAAAGCAAAAATCACATTTTCTAAGCGCTTGCTTCATCCCTGGGTCCTGCAGCTGCGACTACGATGTGGACAAGCGTTGTACCTAGCATGCTACTCTGAACCGTAGGTACTGCCAGAAAATACTTTGTGAGAGAACGTTGCAATATGTCACTGCTGAAAAGTGAGCATGTCATGAAGTTATTTCAAACTTAGAATTAATAGCATTCAAATGCAGGACTATTAGCCACAGTATGTTGTATTGTAATTCCATTTTCGGTTGTTGAGCCTGTGTTAGTATTGGGCATGTTCTTTTACAACATGAGTATGGCTGACTTACCTCTCTTGGTGATGTGAGAATTAATTAAATCTTCGTAAAAGGCCTTGGAGATGAAAAGCACTGTGTGTAAGAACACTAATGCTCTCTGAGTTGAAAAACAAATTTGTGTCAAATAGATCTTCCTCCTGCTGAACAAAGGAGAACATCAGAAAGGGTATTTGCAATCTTTGTTTTTATCATTTAAATGTTTTCATTGAGCTGTCTTCTGTTGTCCAGAACTAATTAGATCTGTGATGTTAGAACTAGAAGCAGGATTTTTTTCCCCTTCTTGTTTTAAATTAGCTTTGCTGGTTTACTATCATGTTTTTAGCACACAGGCAGTATCTAATGGAATCTCAGTATAGCACAGAAGTTTCTTCTAAAATTACTTGCTGGGCTTTGCCAATGAATAAAACTGAAAATAGAACAGGCCTGGGAGGTATCTTCTAAGGATTTGTTCGTGAGAATTAATTCATTTCTTCTGTTCTGCAAATAAATCATGGAAATCAATTATGTGTGGGGGTTTTCTTCTTGTTGGCTTTTTTTTTTTAATTCTGCCAAGGTCGCTGGCTCGTTGGCTCACCAGATGGAGCTGTAGGCTTGTTGTTCTGCACCAGCTCGTCATCATTTCTGCCCTGAACAAGGCTGTTGTGTGAAATCTCATGAAATATTACCTCTCTCCGGCGAGAGAATACTAAGATTCCATTTATTCTTGGCTGCTTGGAGATCACATCACAGCGTTCAGACCGGTCTGTTCACAAGGGTTGTGTGTGACCCAGCAAAATTTGCAGGAGGCAGATAAAACTCGCTTGGGGCAGGGTGGCTGAAAAAAACCTGAGGAAAGAACTGTTTGAGAAGCGAACAAGTTCTTCCTGAACACGTCAGAAAGTGAATTCCCGGACAGGGTGTAAATTAGGAGCAATTGTCCACAGGTAAGCTGAGGTTGTGTGTGGGTACCTGGATGCCCGACAGACCATCCCGTGGCCCGGGGGGGGGCACAGGGAGCACCAGAGGCTGTGAGTGATGGAGCTGATTTCAGAAACTGGTTTGCTAGTGCGTGCCGACCTTGGAAGGCATTGCAGTGTAAACACACGGGGACAGAAGACTGAGCTGAGGAAGCAGCAGCACCGGATTCAGGCTGAGGCCACGATGCTCTTCAGCTTGGAAAATAGCATCCCAGTTCTGGATATAGGGGAGCCAAGCTCAGCTCCACCCTGGTAGGTGAGGGTTCATTTGAAAAGCATCCTTGATGTGTCCATTTCATTTTTTTTATTATTTTTTTTTCCTTGTGCTTCATCATTTACAGGAAGCTGCAGCCCCAAGCGCGTCTGCTTTGCTGCAGAAAGTGCTGCGGGCAGGCAGCTACAGGACGTGGATGAATGTGTTTGCAGTTAAGGAATCTGAATGTCTACGGGATTTGGTTTCTTTTCTTGCCTCTATTAAGCTTCCCTCAGCTTGTGGACAAGAAGTTTTAAGCCAGAGGCTCAATATTGTTTCCAATTTTTACTTCCATAGATTTTTTTGTTATTATTTCTCCCAGTGGATAATACAGGTAAACGTTAAGATAGTTAATAGAGGGGGTTGTTTAAGTATTTGGAGAACCTGCATCAGGAAAAAATCATGTTTTATGTGACAATTGTAGATGTGATTCTTTACAGTGACAGGGATTGCTTCTGGGAATACTCTCTGGGCAGACATTAATGAGCAGCAGCTGAGCTTTGATAGACAGATATAATTCTGAAGGCAGTGAAATAGGGGAGTGGATAGGTAGCAATGGGTCAGAGTTTCCCAGTACTTGTTTTCTTCTGGTCTCCTGTCCTCCTTGTCAGCTGCGCCCCATCATCTGCGCCCAGCTGCACCCAGATCTCTTTGGAGAAGGTCACTGTTGGGGAATACCAATACTGACCAAAATAATCCAAGTTATAAATCTTTGGTTAGCTCCTGGTCATCCTTCCTGACTTGTTTGGTCAAAAAAAAAAAAAAGCCTAAAACACCAGAACAAAGCCCCACACCGTTTTATTCCTTTGAGGGCCATCAGAAGATCACCTGTCAGTATTTCCAAACAAAAGAAAAAATAGCTATATTGTAAAGCCTGGAAGCAGAGCTTGAGATTTTTGGGTAACTTAATCCTGGTGGACTAGCCTGTTCTTTGAAGGAAAAGCCCCGAAAAACCACCTTCTGCAAGGAAGGTGCTTCTACAGCTTCCCAAGCTGGTGTCTGTCTTGTCTTCAGAATCCTTTTTATTTGGTGGGCATCCACGTGATGGCCCTGTGAAGCTGCGGATCCCTCGCTGTTGAATAGATTTCACCTGTAGCTCTAAGCCAAAAATAGATTTACTCCGAAGTGAGAAAAATGATGCTTTGAAAAATGTTGGCAGTAGCTGAGCGTTTGGGTTTCCCGTGTTTGTGAGACCATCATGAACCGGGCTGAGTAAAGGAGGCAGTTATTAATGAAAGATAATCAGTGCTGCTGCTTCTGCTGTTGCTGATTAAAGGGAAAAAGGAATTGGCACATCTGAGGCATATTATGTGCCAACAGTCTGGATTAAAGAATGGTTTCCTGACTGGCTGTGGAGAAAAAAAAAAAAAAACCCTCGTAAAAAAGAAAATGGTATGTTGTTTCCCTCCATAAAAACAGAGTGATTTCTGAGATGATGGGATGCGAACGGACAGTAAGGGCACACATTTTCATGCAATGCCATACACAATTGCTTTTAGAGGCTGTTTGGAAAGCGCAGCTCTTCTGAGATGCTAATCTATAATTTTGGGCAGAGAGGAAGCGTATCACCATATATTTCAGTTGCCTTTATTTTAGGAAAGGACCGTTGCACAAAGCTCACCCAACTCGGTACCGCTCATGCATCAGCTGTCCGTGTGCCTGTGTAGGTGCAAGGCTGAAGAGGTGAAAAGGCTTCAGGTCTTTGCTGTTGTTCAAATCTATTATTTCTCATCAAGGTGACACCAAGGGACAAAGCCAGCTCCACTGCAAATTTGGTGACACCTGTTTTCTGTGCCAGGTCAGGGGAATTGCCAGAATGGAATGTGTGCCTTAGGTATGAGCCTTAGAGTAGCAGGGGAGTCAGATGGTGAATCACTTTTAAATCTGTTCCACATGAAGTGTTTTCACGAGGATGTACGCGACGGCACTGCGGTAACACCCATGGGTGTCCCTCTGCTGCTTTAAGCAAACATTTTGCTTTCTGTACCTCTGATGAACAAAATGTATCTAAAAGTCGAGATGCTTTCCTGTTGGTGTGTTTAGCCTGACATCACTTGCAAATAACTTGGAAGTGGATGTGGTCTTGAGACGAAGAGATGATGCAGCTATCACCACTATCATCTTATTTTTGCAAGGAAGAAGAATACCATAAATGAGATTGTAAAACATGACACATGAATGTATCTTGGGCATAGGTGCCCTAGACTTAAGGTCATCAATTCTTTCTGGTGGTTGCATCATGAGTGGATATCAGTCTGGTCACGTTCTTGTGTTCAAAAGAAGCAAATGTCCTATATTCAACACTTGTGCAGAATGCCAGCAGAAGTAGTAGCATGCAATGAATTTAAAGCAAGTGCAAATGCTTCGTGCTGCTTTTTCTTTTTTTCTGAAGTGATAAAAACATGAGGAAGAGCCCATCAAAAAGCATGATGTACAACATCCTGGCTGTTTACCTTAATTAACATATTCCAAGTCACCTATTTTTAAAGGAAAACGAAACAAAACAACTTCTCATTTCAAAAAGCAGTTCTTTCCTGTTTCTTCCAGTACATTTGTGAAACAACATGTAGAGCTCCTTGTTTTGCAAAGGAAAATAAACCCTCCCCTCCCCCAGTCATTTGCCTGCAGAACTGAAAAGTTTAACTATTGCCCTCGAGTTTCTAGATCTGCTTATTTCATATGAGGGGCAGGCGGGGAGAGGAAGAACAACAGTAAAAATAAAAAAGTCTGAGAAACCTTTGGAAAAGACAATAGCCAAAGATACAATTACGGAGGTAGAAGCAGGTTTTAATTATAGCATTGTTAGAAAAAAAACGGCAGAAAGACTTGTCAGGTTGCAATTCATCCCAGCCTTGTCAATCACCATTGTTGCCAGGCACAAAAATGAACTGCATATGAGAAGGTTTTTTTATAGAAGTTGTAGAATATTGTCGCTAACCCACCCCCACACCCCCATTTTATTTCACACGGACAAAAGCTGAGATGAATGAGTTGTTGCCTGGCCCTTCCCACTTTGGATAGTCATTGGCTGGCTTGGTTCTAAAAAGGATTTAAAAAAGGGGAATAATGTGCCTTTGCCTGGAATCTGAGACTGTCAGGGTGCTGAAAAGCTAATCTGCGAGCTGCCACCATGCAGATCTCTTGGGCTGTGTGCTCTGTCTGTGTCTTAACACAAATTGCATTCCAGTCCGTGGAAGGGTGGCAAGTGTTTAAAAACGATGCTACAGAAATCATTCCTGAGATCACCGAGAACGCAGAAACACCGGTGGAGCAGACGTTCAGCAACAACACAATGAACCAGGCGAAGCACGGAGGGAGGCACATACAACAAGCTCCAGACCCTAATGGTAAGAAAAATGAAATTATTACTGGTTTGGACCCTGACAGGCAGTTTGTAAAAGAATACTTGTTCTGATAGAGGTTTATTTATTAAAACCTGTAGGTGTGGCCCTAATGCTGGAAGTGCTAGGGAGTTACACCTACTGTTGAAGAAGTATGAATGTATACGTTAAAAGGGATAGACGGGAGTTTACTGGTGAAAAATGTGGTCTATCTATTGAAGAATCCTTAGGTACTACAACATGCATTCCTACTCTGCCCAGCTGCTCTCTGCAGACACAGCTCCAATACATAAAACCTGTAGAAGGTGGCACTTACATTTCTCCGTGCTTCAGGCTTGCCAGCACTGCGAGGAGATGGCACAAGTCATCTTTTTCTCTTGGATATTAGGATGGGGCAAGGGGTTGTCAGTGGAGACAATATCAATTCTGAGTATTTAGAAAGAGTGACACCAGGGATGTCTAAGATCACACAGCGAAACTGGCACCTGGAGGTGGCATTCAGCTGGGTGAGAAAAGTGTGCTGCTCACCTTCCTTTGCCAGCAGCCGGATTTTCGGCTGGATTCCGGCAGCCAAAAAAGCTGTTACGAATAGTTAAAGGGCTCCCGAGGGCAATGCATGCCCAAATGAACGGAGAGGCCCGTATTTTGCAGATGTGTGCAACCCTGGCATCGGTTTGGCCGCTTTAGCAGCACTGACGTTCTTCGAAATACATTGTCACTGCATCTGGCCAGATGTCTGACAGCAGCAACGATGCAAAAACGCAGGGTGTGAGAGGAGGGGTGGGGGTGGGGAGCTAGCACCAGAGAAAAGCCGTTTGAAAGAAGCATCCCCCTAGCAAATAGGGCTAGTTTGGTCCGCCAGCCTGACGCGTTTGGCTACCAAATGCACGTAGCAACAAGTCAAACTTGCAGTTTCCACTATTGTGCAGTGCAGATCCCAGCTACCCTTCTTTTTTTGGGCACGGATGGAACGGAATTGTGGTTTTCTGCTGCAGCTGTCAGTTAAGGTGTTTAAACCCCTAGCATTAACAATATTTTAAAGGAAAGGGGGGGAAAAAAAGTAGTGATGTTTTTGAGAGTGCAACTTTATAAGGGTCTTAAATCTCTGAAAGGGGGAGCAGCCGCTTCTCACAGGCAGCCCCACCAACCCCCCAGGTCCAGGCAGGTTGGTTTGGTTGTTACATCTTCATTTTGTAGCTTCTTACTACTCTGGGATCAACTGAGGGGAATCGGTCCCACTGCTATGTGCATATTTTTTGAACTGGAAAGGACATTTACTTAAGATATGTAGTGGTCTTGCATACTTCTTATAACATCTTTAACAGAAGGAATCAAAATAGTGATCGGAAGTGGCCAGACCTTCCTGGGACATATGACATTGCACCAGACCATGAATAATTTTGCATTATGTGGATTGTGTACACTTACAGGACAGGACATGTGTGCACGGAAAATAAACGTATATAGCTGAGGTAAATGCCCGTGTATTTAACTATGTCTGATTCAGAGCATTATTTTTCACATGGACAGACATAATATTCTTAAATGCTTAGGGAACTTGGGAGCATTAGACAAAGTGCACAAGGAGTTCAGCTCAGCATTTTTGTCACAGCATTACAACAAGGATCATTTCATTTGATGCAGTCCTTCAAACTTAAAAAAAAAAATAATCCTGCTAGCAGCACTTTAATAAATATAAACCAGTGCACTGAAAATGATGCTTCTGTACGTCACAAGAAAAACAAAAATTGAAATATCTGTACAAATTTCTGTCACTAATGACTCGGGGTCATTGTTCTCTTTTGGTGTACTAAGGAGGGAACAACCTTGCACGCAGCAAGGAGGATGGACCCAACAGCCACAGCCACCTAGTTGTAAGCTGACCTTTGAGAATTTCCACTGCTAGTAGTGTTCCTGAGTTAAAACTGTCCTTTTGACTAAGAGAAGAGGATGAACGTGTTTATCGAGATGATAAACACCTTCAAAACTCAAATACTGTGTCTTCCAAACATGTCAATTAGTCAAACATGTCACTTGGCAAAAGAGACACCTTTGGAAAAAGTCTGTTCCTACAACTGGAAAGTTTTTCTAAAGCCTTAATGCTATATAAATCGTGTATTTCCTAATATTTGATTTGCCTATAGCTATCCACTGAGCAAAAAGGGGGGAAAACCCACTGTAAGCTCTAACCAGCCAGAAGATACCCCTGGCTGTCTGAAGGAAATTATGTGGGACATGGGGTTATCACAGAGGAGTAAACTTGGAAATTCTCATGCCTGAAGAGTGGGAATTCCTTAGCACTGTTGTTGCCTGCTCTTTCCCTCACCTGGAACCCATTAACTAGTTAAGAATCACTTAAGGGACACACTCTTTGCTGCAAAAGAATTTAAAGCTGGAGTCGACCTCTGAAGTCAATAGAGTTAAACCAGAGCCATGGGGGGAAGGTTTTTGCCCACAGGTAAGCGGAGCCAGGAGAATCCCACCAACGCTTCCCACGAAGCAATCGCTGCCCCGCTGGGGTCCCACTTCAGAATTCCCAGTGCCCACCTGCACGAGGCTGATATGGAGCTTGCCTAGGGGCAAGAGAAGGATTTTATTAACCAATTTGCACACTGTTATTCAAGGGTCTGCTAACTAGAGTAGTTGCACGAGCGAGCCTTTGGAGCTGCTCTTCCCCAAACCTGCCATTCAAAATGTCCAGCTTGTAGCTATCCCTGATGACTTAGTTACATTAGTGATATAGTTATCACTAATGACTTAGGGTCATTATTCTCTTTTGGTGTACTGAGGAGGGAACAACCTTGCACGCAGCAAGGAGGATGGACCCAACAGCCACAGCCACCTAGCTGTAAGCTGACCTTTGAGGATTTCCACTGCAAGTAGTGTTCCTGAGTTAAAACTGTCCTTTTGACTAAGGGAAGAGGATGAACATGTTTATCGAGATTAAGTTCTCTGAAGTTTCTATAGAAAAAAAAATAATTATTCTTTCCCAGTAAGGGGAAGAAAGTAGTCGGTAATGAATGTGTTTCTTGTTTGCAGATGCTTCCGACTTTAGCTGCAGAGAAATGCGAACCACCCGCTACGTCACCGAGGGCTCTTGCCGCAGCATCAAACCTGTCAAGGAGCTGGTCTGCTCCGGCCAGTGTGTCCCCTCACACCTCCTGCCCAACTCCATCGGCAGAGGGAAGTGGTGGCGTCAGAATGCCCCGGATTATCGCTGCATTCCTGCTCACACTCGCACGCAGCGCATCCAGATGGCTTGTCCCGAGGAAGAGACTCGGACTTACAAATTCCGAGCTGTCACGTCCTGCAAATGCAAGCGCTACACTCGCTACCACAACCAGTCTGAGCTGAAGGACTTCGGGAAGGAAACGGTCAGGCCTCAGAAGAACAAGAAACCCCGTCTCTCCAGAGCCAGGAGCAGCAAATCCAACCAGCATGAGCTAGAGAATGCTTACTAGCAGGTGGTGGTACTCCAAGTGATACAGCCTAGCAGCTCTGGATATCTTACCCAACATCAGATGGCACTCACAGGCCACAGCGTGCCGTTCTGACTGCAGTAGGGTCCAATTCCTTCTGCTAAGCTGGGTCAAAAGGCTCACATAGTCAAAAAATCTGTCAGATGATAGCAGTTATGGTCTGATAAGAGAATGAGATAAACCGAGCTGGAGGCAGCAACACGTAAATTCAGTCTGAGAGGAGAGGTCTCCCTTGGAGAGCCACCTGGCTTGGACATGTAGGAAGGCAAAGTGAAGCTGTTATGGGGACAATCACACTTTGTTAGAAGTCATCCTACTCAATTTACACGAAAAGAACACCGAGGTCCCTTTCCCACTTTTCCAGGTGCCATGGTGCAGGACAAGGATGTGATGAAGGCAGCAGCAGGAGAGTTACCACTCTCCGAATGAGTTGCAGAAAGTTAGTGCTAGCAGGGATTTCGACAGCTGTGACACCCTGTCAGATGTCCTCACGTCCCAGCGGTTTCCTTTAAAACGCAAAAATCAAAACGTGCCACTCACCTTCTCAAAAGCGTGACAAATCTATTTCATACTTTTAATTGCAAGACTGTAGGATGAACAGATTCGAAACGGATTTGACAACTAAACCCAGATTGGTTTTAGGGACAAGGATTTGGTTTAGGAACAGTTGAACAAATTCTGCTAGGTGGAGCAGATTTCTGGAATGGATGCTTCCCTCAAACCAGATAACCTCACTGATGTTTGTCCTGTAAACAGCTATCGGTGTGCGCAATTTAACCTAGAAGATACTGATTAGGCCTGATTTCCTAGAACACAGTTGTCTTTAGCGTCAGCTTAGATGTCTCAATTTACATTTTCTGTAGAGTTTGGATTATCTGGCCACACACTTCGTAGCGCGAAGCCTGTGCAAGCCAAGTTCTGGGATTAAGGTGCTGGTTCTGCATTAAAAGTGAGCCTCTGCTAATTTTAATGTCATCAATTCCACTAGAAAAGTCTTTGGTACTTTAGTTTGACAGCAACTTCCCTTTAGTTAGCTTCTCACCATTCAGACTAACATTTGTGTTTTTACATGAGAGAATATTATTAAGGAGATAAATTGTCACATGCTGTATATATCCTGTAGAAATGCTAAGCCTGGTAGCAGATGAACACAGTTTGGGATGGAGACAGTTCCTCACTGTTCTTATTTTCTATGTAGAGTTTATGCTGAAATCATATAAACGATGGAAATTTGTGATGTTGATAGATTTTGCAGTTATTTTATGTGGGACCAGAACCTAGAGGGAAAAGGTATTGTTTCAGAGAGTGAATTACATATTTATTTTTTTCTCAGAAATTATTTATGCAATGTTTTTTCCTTGTAGACAATGAGAAGTAATACTGCTTTAAAGATATTAGTCTGTTATTTTTAATTTTAAATACATGGTTAATAAAGTAGAAACGATGCTTAATTATAGGAAGACTCGTTGAATTGCTGCAAAGCCGGTGAATTACAGAACAGTCAGGGTGTTGACTCCGATTTCGGTGATACAGCATGTCAGGGTCCCCAATTCTCAATCGATAACCTGCACATCTCAAAAGAAACTCCATCCTGGAACTTCTGGCATCCAATGCCTGATGTTTCTCATGGAAAAAGTGTTCCTGGGCAGACGTGATGCTCAGAACTGTTTCCATGTTCTCATTTCTACTACCCTGGGAATTAAAATTCAGCTGATTTCAGTTTCCCTCCTACTCCCAGTGACGTTTCCCGATTCGTAATGTTCACAACCTGATAAAGCCACCCGCGAATACAAGGTGCCGATCAAGATTCCTTGATTGAAATCTGATTGTTTCAGATTTCTCTCATTGGAGAAAAAAAAAAAAAAAAAAAGTATGGGATCCCCTCGCAGGTGCTGCCAGGCAACAGTTAAACATTTTCATGATTTCATACTATAGACCTGTGACCATTTTCATTTAGAAGGCCATGGTTTTTAAGAAACAAAGACATTTTCCAATGAAATCAAGGAAAACTGAACTTGGGCTGCACACAGTGTGCAGAACTGTCAGCGTGGCTGTAAAGATGAACAGCTTTTTCAAGGCAGCGGTAGGTAAGGTGTCCTTTACTACTATAAAATGATACCTCATGTAAAAACCTAATACATTTATACTCGTGACAACATTTTCCAGGCTTATCTTTGACTTATGGATTTGGCACTCGGGGCTTAATTTTCAGAAACCAACACAACCCCCTGCAAAGTGCTTCTAAAGTAAGAAAAGCGGTTTGGTGCCTTGGAAAATCTATTCCCTGGTCTCGCTGGCATCTAGGGTTACTGCAATACTGGTTTTGAAACGCTGACTGTGATAAACCAGTGAAAGAGACTTTATCTGGGACTCTGTGCTGGATTCCAGGCTGGTGGCAATTACAAGGCGTGCTGCAGGTGAAGCAGTACTATCTTGTTATTATATATATATTATATATAATAACGATATAGTATTATATTATATTACTATAATTATATATTTCTACATATAATTATATTACTATAATTATATAAATATATATTATTATATTTTTTATGTATGTTTCACCTTCAAGATGAAATCCCACTTAAAGAAACCCAACTCCTCCCACACAGCCCCCTTCAACCCGAAGTGCCAAAGCTCCCTGCTGTCAGGCTGCCGCTCACAACCTTGCCGTTTGATTTAATGTAATGATTGGCTTTTTGCACGTTAGAAAGCTTTTTCACGAATACCCACAGAGTCCGGACGCCCCTCAGCACCCATCCTGTTCGCAGTCGCTTCTCGCTGGTTTCTTAACCCAGGTTAAAAGTGGATTCGCTGAGTGGTCCCTGGGTGCGCTTAGTCCTCTGCCATCTTCCTCCTGAGATAGTGCCCTCCAACCACCTTTCTGCCAATTTATTTCATTTATCCTGCAAACACCTGGAAAAATCCAAATGTGGGGTGTTTCACAGTGACAGGCTGCTATAGTCTTCCTGCTCCCCCCGCCACCCCCATCTGGGCTCCTTTCAAACAGAGCATTTGGGTTTTATTTATCTTCACACACACTCTCTCTCTTGATTTTAAATCTCTAGTAAAGGTGCACATGATTTTTGCCTCCATACGTATTGCTTACGGCTGTTAGTAGGGCTCTGGAGCAAGGCACGGATCTAGAGTGACTTATGGGTTCGATGGTGTCAGCGTTTGCTGAAAGCATCATTTACTACTCCAAGGGACACGCTGCACGGAGGAGATGCCCCCTCTAACAGAGGGGGAGAGAACGAGTGTCTGCAGGAAATTTCAGTCTGTCTGGCACACCAAATCTATACACTTCCGATTCTTCCCCCCTCCACACCCCACACCCCCCCCAAAAAAAAAAAAAAAAAAAAAAGCTTGATACTGTACACAGAGAAAACAAAACGGAGCAACTTCAGGCAAGACTGAATTTTTCCGCACTGTAATTTTTGCAATACAACAGTGCGGTGGTATGCAACTGAGGTGCTACCAAACTACGAGTAGTAACAGCTCACTGAATTTACCCTTACTTAGCTGGAGCCCAGCAAGTGAGCAACTGTCGGACTGGATGCTGTCCCAAAAAACAATCGAGTCCCTTTTTTCCTCCATATCACCTCTGAACATTCATTTCTCCCCCATTTTTATTTCCCAGTTGGGTAGACAACAAACCATGCCACATTCTCTGCAACATACTGACTTAAAATAAATAGGCGGTGTGCCTACTTTATTCCTTTTTTTCTGGCAAAACCACAGTTTTGCTGTTTATTCAGTGAAAGAGAAACTTACAGGCAGCACAAACTGCACAGTGGTATGCACCAGGTCCCAAAGATTTTGCACGAGGTTCAACTTTTTAATTACAAATTGCACAATCAAGAGCATTTATCCAGCGAGGCCCGAGGTCCAGAAAACACATTATGCATGTGTTCTGCAAATGTGGTTGAGAAAGTCAGCGTTGTGAAATACGGAAGAAATAAACAGGTATTTTTTTAGCCATATGACATCAGCTTATAATTAGCTTGTTTCACTCAAATTAGTGCAGTATATGGGCGCAGGGAACAACTTTTCTATAGTAAACAGGCTCCAAAGTCTTAAATTAAAATAGGACATATTTATATGTCGCTTGAGTTGGGGTTGAACATGCTGTGCAGCTGTAACCTGAGGTCTGGATAAACTAAACCCCCCCGGTGACAGGCAGGGGCTGGAGGTCCACCTTTAAAAAACCCCTTGTAGCTGGAATAAAAACCAGTACAAGTTGCAGAACTTGCAACAAAGGCGGCCGATGTTAACTCCGCTTCAACACAACCGTGCAACTGCTCCCCTTGCAGCCTCAGAGCCATCAAAGGGCAATTCTGCACACTTTTTTTTTTTTTTCTGTTTTTTTTTCTGGTTTTGCACCATGGAATGGAGGTTTATCTCCAGTTCCCGGAGCTGTAGGAGCAGTTTTGACACCGAATGTTTTACACCAAAGGTTGGAGACTTGTGGTGTCAAGCTGCAGTGTTTCCTGCACAAGGCTCACGATGCCCTGTCTTTTAATTGGATGAGAATGTGGTGCTTTTCTGTCCTTTCTGATACCAAAATGAATTTTATTCGCAGTGAAGCAGAATAAACGATGCCCAAAGGGAAGGAAGCAGTGCTGATTCTTCTGCCTCCGTTAACCACTCTTGCCACTGTGTCACGACCTAGCTATTTCTTTCACTCCTAAAAGCTCTCTACTGGTTTTATTTCACATAATTTTAGGAGGACAAGTTATTACTGTGAAGAGAGGATAATACACTTCATCAGTAAAACCTGAGCAAAGGGAAAACCTATCAGCACAAGCCCTGTGCATTCTTGTAAATAAATATTTTTATTTATAATATATATATAATAATAATAAATACATTTAATTTATATTTAATAATATATTTAAAAATAATAAAATAAATACATAAATAAATAAAAATAAAAGTATTAAGGAACACAAAGATGATCTTCAAAGCTTTATCTCGCCTCTGCTGCATGATGGATGGCTGAAATGGGTGCTACCAGGGATGGGGCATCCACAGCTGCTCTGGGCAACCTGTTCCAGTGCCTCAGCACCCTCGCAGTAAAGAATTTCTTCCTGATATCAGATCGAATCTACCCTCAGTTTAAAACCGTTGCCCCTCACCCTACCATAGGCTCCCTGGTGGAGAAGCCCCCCCCCATCTTTCCCATAGGCCCTACAAGGGAGGCAGCTGTCAGGTCTCCCTGGAGCCTTGCCTTCTCCAGGCTGAACCCCAGCTCCCTCAGACTGTCTCCCCATCATCTTTGTGGCCTCCTCTGGACCCCCTCGAGGAGCTCCACGTCTTTCCTGCACTGGAGGCTGTGCTCCAGGGGGGCTCACAGAGGGGCAGGATCCCCCCTCGACCTGCTGGCCACACTGCTTGGGACGCAGCCCCCGGCACAGGGTCGGGATTTCTGGGATGGAGAGCACATTGCCTGCTGATGTCCACTTTTCCATCCACTAATACCCCCCAGTCTTCCCCTTGCCGATCCCCCTGCTCAGCCGCTACTGCTGGAATCGCCTTGACCCAGGTGTAGGGGTGTAGAGGAATTGTAGAGGAATGAGGGCAGGTTAATTAACACTGATAATGTGCAGCTGTGGGCTGGCTTGGGGTGGGGGGTGGCTGATGTGGCTGATGTGCAGCTGTGGCTGGTTCCTGCTAAGTAGATAAATAGCTCTAAGGGGGATGGAAGGGGAGCACTGGATGGAGAGGAGTACTGGAAGAAACAGAGGGAGAAGGGAGAGCTCCCTGGATGGAGGAGAGACAAGGAGAGGGCTGCAGGTGGGCTGGCCTGGAGAGGAGGGAGGAACAGCCCGGACAGTAGATCTTGTGAAACCTCGTGGGGGGGTGGGTGGCTGTGCTGGGGCAAGGTGTGGGAACTGCTTATGGAAGTTCCCTGGGATGGGATGGGGAGAGCCTTGCTGCAGCTGGCTGGTTTGGATGGTGCTGTGACACAGGACGTTGCACTTGGCTTTGTTGAGCTTTGTGAAGTTCACAGAGGCTTACCCCTGGCCTCTCCAGTGATGCCGAAAGGGCATCTGAGATGAATTTTGTCTTTAAGCAAGCGAAGGTATTTATTTTGTGCAACATTAGGGAGCTAGCTGATTTGCACCGGGCAAGCTAGCTCCAAAGTTTTCAGTGAAATGTCAGGTCGTTTATACAGTTTTTGTGAGAGGTTACAGCATCATTACATAAATAGTAATTTGATTTTGACACCTAATTGTTCTCTTCATAGTAGATGGGATCTAGGTGGAGTAAACCTTTCAACTTTCTTTGTTCGGCTATCTCCTGACTCATGGTCTCCTTATCTCCTTCAGGTGCCCACCTTATCTTTTCTAATAATTCAGAGTCCATTCCTTTAACGTTGTCAGTGGAACCTTCTCTAACTATTCCGAGTACATTCCTTTCTCAACACAGAGCATCACCCAGAGCACTGTACCAGACTCATCCTGACTGATCTTTTGAAGACTTTGCTCTGTTTCACTAGCCCCTTGGGGTGGCATCCAGCTCCTCTGGAGTATCAGCCCCACTGTTCAGCTTGGTGTCACTTTGAAGATTTCAGTATTGAGGCATAATCCATCCCAGCCCTGCTTCTCCTGGTGCTCCCAAGGGCTTACTGGTTCACACTGATGCCGTGAACACCCATTTTAGCCATCCCAGGTGAGGTGGGGTGTGATGTCAATCACTCTTTTTACTATTTATTGACCCCTTGGGACACTTTGCCATGAGGGTTTAGAATTTCAAATTATTGAAATTTTAAAATATTGAAATAGTCCCTCTCTTATGAATGTGTACAGCACCAAAATGTGGAAGTTTGGTCTGGGCTTGGGTTTTGATGCCATGTTAAGAGATGTTAATGAACATCATTTCATGTTAAACATATTAAACATGTTAAACACCATTGTTTTCACCTCTGAGGGGAACAGCCCCCACTCCTTGACTTAGTTACAAGTCCAAAGTCATGCGTGTCCCTGCTGAGACTCCCACCCCAGGCTGCTCACAGCGTTAACCTGCAGGCTCAAGCTTTCTTGTGCATGACTTTCCAGGCAATTTAAATATATTCTCTAAACCAAGGAATAAAAGTGTATTTATTTTGTGGTTATCAAGCCCCTAATTTTTATATTTTTTTTATCACTTTGCCAAAAATTTAATGCTTGTGGCATGAGGTTATTTCAATGTCTTAAGAAAACAGCCCAGCTCTGGCTAAATAAATAAGTGATGTCATTCTTCATTCAGGTGACCAGATTCTTTGGTGTAAAAACTCCCCTTAGGAGAGGCCTTGGGACACAGTGGCTCCTCTGAGACTATTTACATCTGTCGGATTCTCTAATCTCTTCTTTCTTCCTTCCTCCCAACTATTTCCTTCCCTTTTGCTCTAAAATGGCCAGTATTTAACTCTAATGCTTCCAGTTTGCACAACATGCTTTTACAATTGGGTGGTTGTTGGTTTGGGGTTAGTTTTTTTTTATAACCAGAAATAAGGCTTAATTTAAGGTAATTACTCTCCCATTTGGAGGGGTTTGCTATTTGCAGGGCCTTGTTTTTTTCTAGTCAAATTAGCTGGAGAAGTTAGTTTTAAAAGTGATAGTTTTCTTCTAAAATTATTCTTCAGATTAAGGGTGGTGCTCAGGACCAAAAGCTTCACTCAGGATGATTTTCTGTGTGTCTAGAGGCAGCAGTAGTGCTATCAGAAAATCATTAACAAAGGCAAGGAGAAGACAAATAATTGCACAGATGGCCAATGAACTGAGAAAATGCATGCTTATCAATTAATATGAGCTTCTGAACAAATTAATCTTCAAATCAGAGGCATCCAGGGTCCTCCTAGGAGCCAAAAATAGGCCCAGTCACTTAAAAAGACACATCTTTCTAGAATTAGTTTTGTCATTAACATCTCTAATATGGCATCAAGCGCTAATGATCGGTCATAAGGATTATTCTTTGGACTTGCACTCGTGCCAAGAGCAGAGCAGCAGTACTTTGGTGCAAAATGTTAATAAATGCAAATGTTCAGAGCCAGGAATTAGGGAAGAGGGTATATCCTTACTGGGAAAACTGGCACAATTTCAGAATTTCAGCATCATGCCCTCACACATGTCCCTTTCTTCTAGTTGGAAGTGCTATCTGGGTAGAATTTAAAAGTTTTTAGCTAGTTTTTCATTATTTTGGGGTGCTTAGAACCTCAAAGTGACCATCAGACTTGTAGCAGAGTCTGAACAGTCTGCCCGTGAGCAGTAAACTCTGTGTACACTCCGTTTACTTTTAAGCTACACAGCTCTCAAATGCATAAATCTCTCGGTCAGCAGTGCCATCACCCTATATTTACTCAAATAAACCGCTATGGTTTTGACATACATGTTCTGTACAGATGTTACACCCAATGAGTGTAATTTTGCTGTTTGCAGAAAAATACAACTTTTAATATAGAGAGTGTCCTGCTATTTAGAAGGCAACTATAAGGCCCAAGAGCACTGGAAATGACACGTACCTAGGGATATTCGCATAAAACCCATTAACTTATTAAAGAGAGTTTATGGGTGGTCTTTGGAGCAAGGGCAGGTTTACTAAAATCATATTTGGAACTGGCTGTTTGGTGGGACCCCACACACGAGTCTGATGAGAAGCTGGCCCAGGAAACTTTCCTTTATTTAAAAACAAAACAAAAAAAAACGACCCCAAACATAATCAGGAAGAAAATAATGTCCAAGAGAAAACTGCAACCAATATGGGTATCGGCAGAGCTGTACTGATTTTTGACATCTGGATCCTAAGACAGTATTTAAAGGACAGCCACCCGGATTACATTTATGCAGTTTAAAAAAAGATCTTTCTACTTAAGAAAGGCTGAAATAAAGCCATATTAACCAGCAGAAAGAAACATATTTAGTGGTAATGATGGAAGGATTCCTCATGTCTGCAACACCTGACAATTAAAAATGAGTTATCATTCACTTAACCAAAAAAAAAAAGTTAACATTTACTTAAATGGAAGAAAAAAAATATAAAAACCAGAGACTTTTTTGAATCATTGGCTGTCAACTGGGCCCCTGGGAATTACTTCTAAGGGGGGAGGGGGATCTGGACACTGGCTGATAAGAATGACCCTATAACAAACATGTTCACTGCATGGGAGAGTACGTGTCCACTGGAAATTTCCAGGTGTCTGCAAATTTAAAAAGCTTGAAAAAGCTTTCTTCTGATTACTTTGATATAAAAAGAAATACTAATCTCAAATATATTTACTACACGTTCCCAAGGAAAATTACAAAGTTTTGCAAAATGCGTCATCAGGGAGGAACTCTCTGGACCATTGTTCCACAGATGCCAGTGAGGAACCTGCCCCCTGCACTAGCTTACGCTGTACCCCCCTTCCAGAGCAGAAATATGGGGGAGAAGCACATTTTCAAGTCAATGTTCTTCCAAGTCTTCTGTTGTGAAAAAAAATCACACCCTTTTGATTCACGCTCTGTTCTTTCCAGTTGAGAGCGCGGCCTTCCGTGCAGTTTGCGGGATGTATGGATGCGGCAGGACCAGTGCAGTGGGTGCAGGATTAGTGCTGGTTTGCAGGATCCAGCATCGCCTGTGTCAGCCTGGCTCCATACGTAGGCACGAGTTACATCCCTTGGGAGCCAAACCTGAGAATCCTTGGTAAGGTTTAATCTCTCAAAAGTAATCCTGACAGACGTAGCAGGTGAGAATATCTGCGTTTAATGCTTAAGCTTGATCACCTCCCAGAATATGAATAAACAAGAACTAACTTGTCAGTTGGTTTAAGCCGAGCTCTCTACTTTGACTTAATTTCAATCACATTTTTTGCAAACAGTTGAGGACAAGACCAAGTCCGTGACTCCCTTAAAAAAAACAACAACCCAGACATCCTTTGTAGTAAATCAGCATGTAGCAGTGTTATTTTAAAATATTTTTACTCGGATGTGATATTAAACTCTACACAGGTACCAGCTAAGATGTTTCTTTAGTCTTCTTTTCTTATTATATTAAAAAATATATTTTATTTTATATATATTAACAAATATAACTCTCTTCCTTTAAAATGTTCAGTATTTTACATTTTAATTTTCTGCTGGAAAAAAAAGCATAGACATTGTCTGACATTTTTTGGCATATTTAATTGCAGGAAGAAAATGACAGCATGCTCTCTTGCCCACAGTTAAGCATCACAGAGAATGCGAGAATATTAAAAGGTGTATCAACAACCATAAAAGGGATCTACGCTTTCTAACTGGGGAAAAAAAGAAAAAAGGGAAAAAAAATTTGAATTTGCTGGCCTCATTCATTTGACTGTTTCTAAAGAACAGAAGTAAAAGCACGTGGGCATGCTTTGGTTGAGAAGTTGAACAACCTGGTATTGCCTTTACAGGAGTGCATTGAATAAATAAATGTATTTTAAATACCAAATAACAGCAGTGGGATTTACCCTTACTGACAAAAAAAACCAAAAAAAGACCCACACTACTGTATTAGTATGTATTCTTTTTCATGCTGTCACACACATCAATATGTTGCCCTTGTTTAAAGTTATATTTAATTCTAGTCAGGTAGATAAATTTGAAAGGTCTAAACCCAGCTGGGACGTTTAAAGTAGTTGTAGCCGTGGAGGTCATAGGACTCATCTGTTACAAATAGCAGATGTGTAAAGCAGTCCCTCCGCTGCAGATAAATTATATTAAATGCAAAACATGGTAAAATATAGTCAGCAGGTGTGTTGTAAAACCTTTCAGGCTGCAAACTCTTCAGATACGGGACTGAAAAATCCCAGCCCGGCAAAGGCAGTCAGGACTGTATGGTATAAATATAAAATAATAATGGAATAAAATAACAAAAGAAAAACAGGTTCAACATTCTGGCACTTAGAAAAAACAAAGCCTTACATACTGAAAGGCACTCGGTGCCCTTCAAGAGGGAGTTTTGTGCTGCCACCAGCTCGAGAGCTTCGCAAGATTTAATTGCAGAGTGAGTTGAGTCAGGAGACTGTCACTGGAAGAAGACGTAGTTGGCAGCTACTTTTTTTTTTTTCTGAGAACACAAAATTTTTGCTTGCTATTTAATTACACAGCAGAATGTTTGCTTTTTTTATAGCGCGCTTTTTTTTTCTTTTTTTTTTTTTTTTCCACTGAAGAATACTGGAAAGTGTTTTGAACAACTGTGAAAATGATTAAGCTGTGTGTGTATTTCTAAAAGACCATCTTCATTTGTGTAAGTGCCTCAGTGACTTTGGAAAGGCTGCTGCCCTAGGGGAAGTGATTATTTAGCTGTCACCTTCTCATTTTTTTCTCTATATCACAACAGCGGTTTTATTGCATTGTCCTCTGTTGATCTCATTTTAGTTTTCAACTGATTCCAAGCCTCCTCGGTCAGCCACTGTGTTTTTCCTATTGGAAATGCGTGTCTGGAGGTGCTGGCTCACTGCTGGTTTTTTGAAATTGCTCAGACACAAAGCTCAGGGCAGCAGCCAAGGCTTCCACCCTAACGGCTCCTCCTGTGTTCCCTGGCAGCTGCCCCCAGCCTGCAGAGCTACATGTGGTTTCCTTCCTATCTGCTATATGTTTGCGGAAAAGTCAAGCCTACACCTCTGCCGAAGTTCATTTGGAAAACCATTCCCTGATTTCAGGACGCACGAGGTGCACAAGTAGGGAAGACAAAGCAGGAGAACGACCAAGCATCCCTGCTCACCCACCTGTGGCACGTGGGTGCTGCACCGCCATCATCGCCTCTGAGCTATTGCTAAGCGTCGTGGCCCAGATTCCCTTTAATGTTTCGATGAAGCAAAAAGACATCAAAGTTCCGGTCCTTAAGGCAAAAACTGATTGAAAACATTGAAGTGTTTTCATTTCATTCATGTGTATGTACAGACGGAGGCGCACACGCGTGTGGACTTTCACAGTATTTGCAAATGCTAGAAAGGAGTCTTTGTAGCAAACACCATGTTGCAATTCTGTTACATGGAAACGCACACAAATTGTAGAAAAGAAGCTGTTGGAGTCACTTTCAAAACCGACCAGGATGTCAGCGCGGCCGCCCAGGTCCCTGGGAGAAGCCATTGGCTTCTCCATCCTTCTTCACCATCGGAGCGTGATGGTGAGGAACGGTTGTGCCCCGCTACCAAGCCTTCAAAACAGGCCTCGATCCTTTTAATTTTGCATCATCTCTGATGTTCTTAACTCTGAATCTTTACCCTTTGCATAATCAAAGTGACTGATGACACGATTTCAAAATATTCTTTCCTCACATAACTTACTCTTCGTGGGAACCTCGGGCCTTACAAATGAGTAAATGGCTGGCAACAGACTTTCGAACATGAAATAAGTTTAAATAATATCCCAGGAAGATGGAGATTTTCTGCACCATCAAAATAATGATCTAGTGAGAGGCCTGAAGCTCTATATCAGGTCTTCAAAAGAAAAGAAAAGAGCATGTTTTGGATCTAATTTGGAAAATTAGTATGTTAATTTTGAACTCAACATATAGCTTGAAGGAGACCTACAGTGAATCATGTTGTAATTTAAAATGTATAAACTTCCAATTCTGAGTATTTCTTTTCGGCCACAGATGCCAAAGCTGAGCAAGACAGATCAAACCACCCGAGGAACCGTATTTTCCAGGGGCTGCTAAAAGTCACAGCGTTTGCTCTGCTGGGTTTGCCGAGTGTGTCAGGGCTGCTTGCGGCCTTGGCGTGGTGGGGTGGCCTCAGCACTAGTCCCCAAGGCCTGGCAAAGGAACAGGCTGAAGTCAACTGCCATTAGACACCTTCCCACCGCTACCGTGAAGCAACGGGCCCAGGCACGGAGAATCCCAACGCTTCGGTTTTGACTTTTGAGGATAAAGGCCATTTTATAGGGAGACACTCCAAGCCTCTTGACTGTGCTGGGCAGGGGTCCAAACCCCCGTGTCTCTGGATGCTGATTCTATGACTAAGCCACATCACTTCACAATCTAAATAATTCAGTCTCCAACAACAGGATATCTCTGATTACGAGATATAACTCTCGATATATATTAAACTCTTTCCCTGTCCTTCATTTTGAGTCCACAGCTGGTAATACTGTGAGGATGCTCAGGCACTGGAAGAGATTACCCAGAGGGGCTGTAGATTCTCCATCCATCGAGCTATCCCAAACCTGATGGGACACAATCCTGGGCAACCTTGAGCAAGGTGGTTGGACGAGATGGTTTCAAGAGATCCCTTCCAACCTCAACCATTCTGTCATACTGTGGCTCTGTAATGAGCACGTAGTTTGCTTGTGTCATGGCTGGGTTTCTCCTCTTTGGAACAAAACTGGGAAGTTCTGCCCTGTAGGACTTCCAGTGCTGGTGGTTAATTCAAAAACCGTCCCTTAACTCATGTGATTATTAATACCCACGTTATTAATAACCAATGTTATTTTAAGACTGCTTCGGTACGCTGCCAGCGCTTCGTACACTGTTCTAAACTCACTGAAACATAAAGCTTGAAGAGAATATCCTGACCCATGCTAAAATAATAATGATTAATAACTGTTATGTTCAGCACTGAGTTTATTTACTGCTTTATGTAGCAAATGTGGATAAAAATCATCACGATCTATTAGCTAACTCAATTAGCTCAGCAGGCTGTTCTTAGGGCAAAATGCAAAAGGGACTCAAAAGAAAACTAAAGCTTCATTAGGCAAGTAAGCCAGCGAGAAATTGGGTATATATTAAATTCTTAGTAATTGAGCAGTACGTAGGCATAATTAGCTCCAAGTAGCACATACATAAAGGATATAGATACAAAACATAGAAAAGGAAGTAGCATAGTGTAAATGCCCTGCAATTGGATTTTTTTTAAGGATGAAAAGCAGCTGGAATATTGGTCAGTCAAATCAGAGCAGCTGGAATGGGGTGTGGGTTACTCCCCTGCCCCTAGTCCATTCTGTCTGACCGACCAAAGCCTCGAGTCCTGTGCACGCTTGGTGTTTTGTATCCTAAATTACAATATCTGGCAAGAAAAAAAAAGAAATAAATTTTTGCCTTTGATCCTCAGTTAAAGCAGACTGAGAAAATCCCTTTATAATTGGTTAATAGTTATGGGGCTAAAATTGTTGTTGTAGCACAATCTGTGGGAACAACATGGGAGAAACATTTCCTGCAGAAAGAATGCTGAAGTTTAATTACTACACATCGCATGAGAAAGGATTTCAATTTTTAGGGCCCTGTGTTCAGGCAGTTACTAGGTAGCCAGCTTGTACTGGAATATTGATGCTTTAGTCTAATCTCTGCTGTGCCAGAGAACAGCGGAGGGGCCTCATTCTCATGATGGGGTAGCAGGAATGCTACACATTTCTTTGGTCTTATCATCATGTACATTGCTATGCCAGGCAGTTTAATTAATAACTGTCGACATGTTGTCATTTATCATTACCAAAACGGGAGGTGAGGACCCTTCCGTATGCATGCTGTACAAATAAATTAAAGTTGTCTCAACCAGTCTCACGGGTTTGCTGCTGTCAGTCACTTCTGTTGGCCTTCCTGCAGTTCAAAGACTCGCATCTTATCTTGCTCTCAGGGCTGGGCAGCTATTTATATAATGGAAAACAAAAACATGTGCGCGTGCAAGCCCGGTGGATAATCAACCTCGGTTAATATTGTTGTGGAGAGTTCAATTACTGAGCTCACGATAAGACATTTACTACTGGAGTTGAAATGTGCCTCAAGGAAGAATGTTTCAGGAGCAAAAACATGCACAAAAATGGGTCCCTGGGATAGTGGGAAAATGCTGCAGCCAGGTAATGACATCAATAGAATATTTTGGGTTTATATGACATAACTAAATACTAAGAAGTAGTTCAGGATATGTAAATTCTCCTTTTTCTTTGAAATTAGATTACCATTCTGCACGTGCCTCAAGAATGGCTCTGGCTAGCAGGCAGGATTTCATTTCTAGTCATGCAGAAAAACTTCCTTTCTGGGAATGCCTTGATTCCTGGTAGTATTTTACAGGAAAGATTGATTTGAACTGAAACGAGAAGGTGACCATAGCTACGGTAGCAGTGTGAGCAGCACACTGCCAAACACAACCCATCTGGGGTAAACAAAAAATTTGAGCACCTTATTAGAGGTGCTGCTCTGTCTTTGGGGGCACAGATAAACAAGAGTCCCACAGATGTTATTAATTAAGATTAAAAAAACAATAAAATGAACTCTCTGCTCTGTACAATAAAGTGGATTGGGAGAAATTTTCATGTTCATTTGTGGTTGCAGACAGAGGTCCCTGTGGCTGCAGAAGACGGAGGATGGAGCAGGATGGAGCATCCCTGGTTGGGTTTGGCAGGTACGTGTGCCGGACTACGCAGGAGCATTCTGGTCTGCCCAAACCTTCCTTCCAGGAACTTACTGAAGGAAGTTCAAGCCATTAGCATGGTTCAGGTCACACTTTCGCTTTCAGCTGGAAAATAGTGAAGCAAATGGTGGGCTATGTCACTTTTGCCACACTGAGTGTCCTAGCTCTGTTCCCTGAGCTGCTTTCAGGTGAGGAGTCACCCGACATGCAGGAGGGAGGGTGTAGCACTGGATAATACGTTCCTTACAGACAAGCTATACATTATGCTAAGATTTCATGAAGGGAGGAACGTGATCAAACAGACAGCCGAGAAAAAAGACAATCCTGTGCCAGAGCTTGTGAAATTCCCATACTGAAGATGCCAAAGGGACAAAAAGCAACAGGCACAGGATGGACCAGAAAGAAAGAGACCTTTTGCATGCCACCCTTAGCAGCAGCCCATGGTAGACCTAATACTCGGGGGTCAAATGGCTAAACTAACTAGGAGAGCATTTTAATAATGTGATACGGTGTTAATTCTGGCCCCTTCTGGCCACAGTAAATTGCCCTGTTTGGATGGAGCCGAGCTGAAATAGCATGTTGTGCATGCGTCAGGAAATGAGCTCATGATATACGAAGCCTCAGTCTGTAGGTGATAAGTAAGGGCCTGACAAATTAATCTCATCAGCTGCATTCATCTTCGGATGCTGCTCTGTGCCAGGCCACAATGTGTGGGCTGGAGTCTATTTTTTTCATTTGTCTAACTTAAACAGGTAGTTTGAATTACTGTGAGACAAATGTTCTATTCTGTGCTGTCTGCACCGTAGATTGTTCTTACTGAAATGGGAAGAACGATCATGTCATATTTTACAGAGAGACAAATTATTGTGCTGACAGCTTGCTTTTGTCAAGATGTTTTGAACTATACATTCTGTAAACCTAACAAAATGAATTTGTTGTTTTCCTTTCCTTTAATGGCAAGCATCTTTATTAATAATTGTAAATTAATTATTTTATATTCATATAAATTTATATATATTCATATGTATATTTCTATTATAATAAATATTCAGAATGCACAAGGTTCTACAGTCTAGCCTTTAACTGCATTCATCGTTCTATTTTTAACTACTTGCAAGATGAGAAATCACATCTAAGTGAAATGGAAAGAGTTGCCTTAGATTCAGGATTGGAATTTAGGAGACGGTATGGTATTAAAAAAAAAAAAAAAAAGAAACACCACCCCCCCGCCCCACATTAATTTATAGAGAACAACCCCACCCTCCATTTTAAAGAAGCACATTTCTTTTTCCAAAATCTGCCAGCAAATTTGGCTGTCGTATGAATATTCTGGCAGCAGAAAGAACCAGATTTTTACAAGATTCTCCCTTTTTTCCTGGAGACACACAGTGAGGATCACAGACAGCAGGCACACCTTTAGGCACCTGCGTTCTGCCTTCCTGGTGTTCACTTTAGAGTTAGCAAAGAGAAGATCTGGTGGGTGTTTTTTTTCCCCGAACCTATTATTTATTCTGAAAACTAACCGGTTTTAGGATCACGAAGGCCAAGTTTGTGTGGAGACTCTTCAGACCCTTTAGTGAAATTTATGCATATGTGCTCAAGACGTGAAGAGGCCACACTTTACTGCGAGAGATAACCGTTTTACTGTGCTATCAGAGTCCTTTCTGATGAATTTCTAATCCTTGGCAGATGATAGAAAGCATGACAGGAACCAGAGAGGACTAGCTGTAATATTCATTTTGCCAGCTCTGCAAACAGTAGTTAACAGTTTATTTTTATAATAATAATATATTTTTATAATAATATAAATAAATAAACAGTATTAATCAGTCATCCCCTAATGGGAATTACACCACTAGATGTACACAAGTTAATATTCAGTTTGTCTGTACTTTCTAGAAAAAGAAATTATTCCCTTTGGATGAAATCTAAGGTGTGCAGAGATGGGAGCAGCGGCGGCATATACAGGTAAGAACATGTGCCTATTTCTATTGCAAGGCTCTAATTTTTGAGTTTCTTCTATCTTTTATATTTTGTTTTAGATTCTTACCCTACAAAGCCATTGGAACGTTTCTGTTCCAGGCAAGAATGCCTTGCTGGTCTGAGTCCATGGGAGGAGGTGCTGCTGGTTCAGGCACCAGTCTCTAGCAGATGACATGGAGGAAAAGAGGGGTTTCCTCATCCTGGTGGGTTCTATGGTAGGAGAGACAGTTTCTGGCAGGATCCTTTATCAAATGTTCCTCAAGATCTAACTTCAGTTGGATAAGCCATAATATCTTGTGCAAGTGTGCTTTGGCCAAACCCAGAATTACCTGGCTTCCAAACAGAGCTGAAGTTCCAACTGCTTCAGTAGGAGTAATAGCAGTAATATTAATAGTAATATTACAGAGAGTTTGAGCAAAATCTGTAAGAGAAAGACCCTGTGCAGCCTTAACGGTGTTGGAAACCTTGGAGACTGGAAAATAAACCATTTTCTATCATAATTTTTGAAACAGCCCAGCCTCCCAGGTATCTGAAGGTCCAGAAGTGATCCCTTTGGTGAGAAGATGGTCTTTAGGGAGAGGTAATTCTTAGTCTTACTAACACTGGTCTGAAGATGATCAAGATGTGAGAATTTATAAATCGAAGATTCTTTTCTTTGCTTCCTTAAAAGCAATTTAACACTTTGTCTCTAAGCTAGGAGCAATTCTCAATGTTCTAAAGGAAATTCAATATGTTTATGCACACTTGAAGGGCTAAACAAGTTGGAAAATAAAACGTTCAGCGTTTCTGTACATTGGGTGAAGCAAAGCTACTTTCTCAAAAGTAAAGAAAAAAAATGAAAATGACCTTTAAAATGTACACACAATATTTAGTCCACGATCCCCTACTGATGAGACACAAAACCCCCTATACCAGACAGCCTCCAAGGTAGTAAATGTAGAAGTGATAATGAAGTGAGATCGTTATTCCATTTACAAAAGGCAAAAGCTCTGTGGTGCAACGTTCTACGCTTTGGATATTAGACCAGAGACAATTTGCATTTATGCAGCTCTAAGAAGAAAGGGGAGAGAAATGGTCAGAAGCTGATTGATTCATTAGCAGGTACAAGAGTGACACTTGGCAACTGTCACCGCAACTACAGGGACTCGAGTTCGAATACTAGGACAAGAAGTTTGGTTTCAATTCTCTGGGCAAGGAAACCCAATTCAGGTTTACTTTCTGCTTGCTCGCCTTTTTTGTTTTTTACATTTTTTGTCTGCTGAAATCCGCTGCACCAGCCTTGTGTTGGTGTAACTGCTGGTCACCTGCCCGCTGTCCGCTGGGGTGACTATAACATCTCGGAAAACACTAAACTGGTGAATTCACAGAGTGCGCTCCTTACTACAGGATTATACTGGGAGAACCCTCTATTCTCTGCATCGTTCCTTCTGCTGGGTCTGCTCCTTCAAGGGGACCAGGAGAGCCAGTGACAGGATCTGCACACCCAGGGGTGCTTGCTGGAGATGTTTGCAGCTCCTCTTGCATGACAACCCAGCCGGTTTGGCTTCAGTAAAAATTCCTGTCTTCAAACCCTAATTACTGTGCTGGCACAGCACGCCGAGTGGTTTTCTGTTTGTATTTATTCGCAAAGTCCCTGCTGCACTGGGTCCTGTGATAAATATAATCCCACTCATGGCTAATTCGATGGTTTTTTGGTGGGGAGAGGGGAGAAGGGAGGGTAATTTCATGGTAAACCATAATTACTTGTACAAGTAGTACCTTAATTGCCAATCCAATCTGAGGGGGTAGCTGAGGCCCAGATGAGCCTAATTCAAATTCTATTTGTTCATAATAAAGAAGTGGTGATTGCTAATTGGACCTAGCCGACATTATTTGCAAAAGGGAGCCATTTGAAAATGTGAATTTAATGTCCCTTTGTGTTTAATTTTGCTATTTCCTACTTGCATCGGGCTGCCAGCCTAACAGGGGACTGAGCAGAGCAGGCAGCGAAGTCCTCGAAATCTGCTGCTACCAGTTTCTGGTGGCATAGACCCCTGGCAAAACAGGACTTGATCAAGCAGTCTGGAGCTGGACATCGAGTGCTGAGCTCTCTTGAAAAATCTACTCCCAGCAATAGGTGCAACGCAGAGAAAATGTGGTCCTAAATGAATTGCCTACAGCTATAGGGGAACCCAGGCACCCTGGGGAAATAGACTTTTGACTTTCAGGTCCCCGTTCCTCACCTTTTCTAACGAAACCACACCTCTTCCCCAAGTTAAAAATTTTGTATTTTATTATTTGGGTCACTCATAGCTAGAAATGAGGATTTCTGATTAATGCCGAGGAAAAAGAGGAATTATTACTATGATATACTGGTACCTTGGCTCCAGCTGTATATCCAGTAGGTATTTAATCACAGGCATAACACGAATATATTTTCCGCACTTCTTCCCCACAGTTTACTGACCTAAATACCTGAGAGATTCTTGCAGCGCTGCGACAAGACTAGCAAGCATAAAGAAAGCATGATAAAAGTGTTTCCTCTGACATTTTCCTTTATTTTTTCTCTCTAGGAACTCCACTAGTTGGTAATGGGAATATTCTGTTAGAGCTATAAACGCGTTCTGACGTCTGCTTGATACACATGTTCAGCTGATTTGAGAATTAGACCATTATAGTCGTGAAAATTCACAGATTTTTCATTCCCAACCAACTTTCCCATTCCATCGCTGCCTATTGACTGCAAAGAGGGAACGAGGGTTTGGTAATTACAGCAGCGGTAGCTTTATATCTTATGAGTCCCCTGAAAAACGTATTTTTTAGTAAGGTAAGAAGCAACCGTAGGAATTAGAATTTTGTGCCATCAACCTGAAGTCTTGTAGCTCTTTTGAATGAGTAAGATTAAAGACCGACTGGCCAAAATACAAAACCTCTCCAAAGCTTTCCCGAACAGTTTGACCTTAGTACAGCCTAGAATCTTTAATATATTAACATGCTACTCTTTAAAAAAATGAGAGTTCTCTTCCAAATATATGGTAGATACAGGAAAAAAAGTGGGGTTTTTTTTTGTCAGGGGGTTTAAACCTGCCAGCAGCAGGATATCCTCCTGGTTGCAGCTACACACAGGGTAAGGTCTGCTTTGGGGTGGATGGATGGTAGCTCCTCTTTGCCCTATTTTTAGCTCTTTTTTGCTGTTTGGAATCTTTCAGAGACAAATGGCAGAATTCCTTGGGTTTTTTAGATAAGCTTCTGTTCTCATAGCTTCTGGGCAAATACCTCCTTCTTTGCAAGAGGGCTTAGGGCCCTGGGAACCCAGCGAGGGGCGAGTGGAGGAGCTGCTCACACTCTTTCTTACCAAGCTAAAAATCACTTTTTCTATCAATCAAACCCTACATGAGGCCTCCCTCAACTTACAGGCTCCTCACCTTTGTATTGTGGTCCTGCTAGTCACTGTCATGGCAACCACAGAGGCTATTCCAGCAGGGAAAACTGCTTTGGCGATTAGGAGGGAGCCTGTGGATTGGGAATCCCTGCTCCGGAGTTGGGGTCCTGCGGAGGGGCGGCAGGGTGAGGGTGAGGAAGGAGGCGGTAAGTGGGAACTTTGCTGGTAACTGCCCGGAAACTTTCTGTCGGTAAAAAACACAACAAAACAAAACAATCCAACAACGTGGAAAGGAGAGTCGTTGCCCCAAAAGATGAATCTGGGTGCAGAGAGCCTTTCTGGCGACGAGAATGGGAAAGTCAACAAAGATCCAGTCCCTGCCCTTCCAGAAAGGTCACCCTTCCAGAAATGTCACCCTTCCCGTTACACCAGCCTCCCTCACCCCTACCGCTGCTGCTCCCCACCGAGACTTCGGAGAATCCCCAAAGACACTTGTACCCTTCACTGCATTCCTCCAGCTGCCTCTGAAGGGACATAATTCCAGGGAAACAAACATTACCATCCGAAAAGCTCACCAGCCTTACTTGGAGTTTTATTAAAAGTTCTGCTTTAGATCAGGCTTTTGCCAGGCTCTTCCCGATGCTGTAGAAGGCGGCTGCACTTTGAGTTCTTACATCCTCTTTTCATTACCCAACCTTGTACCCTTCTTTTTTTTTTTTTTTTCGTTAAAGATAATTGAAGTATCTTTGGAAAAATTCTGAACTGCTCTTTTATGCAAAAGCAATATGCTAAATTCACCTTTGTAAATTATTTTCCAAGGCAAACTGTGCTTGTCAGAAGCGTGCTTATGCAAAAACTGTATTATCCTTCTCTTCTGAAGCTCCTAAGAATCAAAGATTCTTATTAAACCATATGAAATATGCGTTCTCTAATGCCTGGGGAACTTCATGTCTTCAGGAAAAGAGGGGATTGCCCATGTAAGTAAACCCTTCACATCAGTCTCTGTAGATAATGCTGCCTAATTCATAATTTGGGTTGTTTATAGCCAGCCTTGAATACTTCTGTCCTTTTACTCCAAGAGGAACGACAGCAACAGCTGGAAAGTAACTGATTAAGCAGCCCAATACACCCCCCCCACCCCCCCCGAAACAGCTAATTTCATCTTTCAGAACATATTGACTGTGTTTTCTTGTAGTTTGCTTACAGAAACCACTGCCAACAGGAGGAGAGTGTCCATAATAACTCGTTTTGGTGTTTTGCAGCATTAGGACTGATCAAAGTCTCCCAGGAGTGTTATAGCTTCTGATATACATCCACCTATTAGATGCTCCTTTATACGATATTAAACTTAGAGCATTTTGGCAACATCTGATGCAGTTTATCCGCGGCGAATTCTGAAGGAGTAAGAATCAACCCAGTTCCACTCTCAGCTTTGCAAAGTTTTTGCTTGTATTGCTTATTTAAATTTTTTTTCTTACAGAAAGGTGTTTCCCTTTTGTAAAATTCCCAAGTTTAGTTCCTTGGGTGTCCGCTTCTTAGCATCGCTTTTTCTCTCTCCCGGATGGAGGAAAAGGGTTTTGTGCCTTAAATGCACCTGGGCACCTCAGGCTGGATTTCTAGTTTACGGATGTTTCTGCTCCTAAGAATTCTGCTTCTTCAGCACATCAGGCTCTGCAAGTGAGGGGTTAGTCTGTGCATTAACAAATTTCGCCTCAGTTTCCCCGATCTTAAAATTTACCCCTTTTCTTCAGAAGCCAGTTGCTTGACACTTTAAAAAAAAAAAAAAAAGGCATCCACTAGAAACAATTTACTTTGTTTTTTTCATACATGAAACTAAAAAGAGCAAGCCATGGGATACTCAAGAAAATGTGAAAATCAAATTTTTTTTCTGCATAAACCATAACTGTTACATCCTGAGTCACAGCAGGAACCATGGTGCCTCACTGTCTTCGAGCAACGAACCACAGAAGTGGCTGTCGCGGTCACATTCTAGCAAAGGATTTTGTTCCTCAGACACTTTTCTCCCACAATAGCAACAGTCCAGCGATGAGGAAAAAATAGCTTCATCCCTTACACCCAGACAACAATGTGGCAAACACACTTATAATTTGCTGAATGGGCCTGGAGCGTGTAAGTTATAAAATAAACTCGGATGAGGATACGGCCACGAGAGGAAGGTTGTAGCATGACTTCAGCACATCTGGGGCCACACAGGACTCAAGGAGCCTGAAAATCCTGAGCTTGCCCTTCGTTTCCCATTGCAAACCCAAGTTTCTTCACATTTCTCTTTGGAGTAACTCAGAATAATTGTCCTACCTGAAGGTTTCCCTCAGCCTTTGCCATGAGCAAGTAGTAGAACGTGGTTGCTTTTCTAACTTGCCCACCCAGGCACTGGTCTTTCCTAAAAGAACTGGTCCAGCTGGGAGTTTAACTTCCTTAGGTGTGAACTTCTTCCATGCAAAGGAGCTCCTCACCAGTTTTCCTCGCCACTCGGTTGCACCAGCAAACCTTGCTGGGGTGGGGTATGCAAGGGACACTGCAAAATGGCAAGGGAACCCTCACATCCATCCAGCAGTGGACAGTCGCTACAATTCAGAGATATTTTTTTTAAAAATGCAAACCAAAAGAAAAATTAGGTTTATTTCTTTTTAAGTGCAAACCAAAAGAATAATGAGGTTTATTTCTTTTTAAGTGCAAACCAAAAGAATAATGATGTTTATTTCTTTTTAAGTGCAAACCAGAAGAATAATGAGGTTTATTTTTTTTAAGTGCAAACCAAAAGAATAATGGAGTTTCTTGATGAAGCACCTGCCTACTTTTATTCTATTTTTATTCATTTCTTTTGAAGCGGAAGGAGGAGAGGGGGGAAGGCAACATTTTATATAAACCCTCGCTACAACGTTAGGGTTAAAAATTAGGTTGCAGGTAGACGTCTCCACCTCGTGGTGCGAAACTGAAGTACCTTTAGAAAAATTCTGAACTGCTCTTTTATGCAAAGGCAATATGCTAAATTCCACTTTGTAAATTATTTTCCAAGGCAAACTGTGCTTGTCAGCAGCGTGCTTATGCAAAAAGGCAGGGAGATAAAAGGTTTTATGGAAAATTGACACCCTATGTACATATATGATGGTACATTATAGAATGTTTAAAGCATTGTTGTTTTTTAAGTATTTATTTTGTTGGGTTTTTTTTAACCAGAAAGTGTTTGGGACAGTTCTGTGTAATTTAATACAGAAAACAAAGCCTAAACCCTCAACTTTTCCTCAAGTCATGTAAGTCAAGTATTTAGGCTTTTTAAAAGTATTTATAGGTTTAGCCTGATTAACTCTGCAGTTCTGGAATGTATATATTATTTATCGTAACCATGTTCTGAACAGCTCACAATCATCTTAGAATTAGTTTATATACCCATGTCCTGACCCCCTGCTCCATCCCATTTACTGCCTCCAACTGGTGAGCTCCCAGTTTATAGTAGAAATTCTTGTTTGGCAAACTCATTTGCCTGATCTATATATTGTTATCTGATTTTAGTAACTGTAAGTCTCACGATAAAGCAATAATTCATCCGAAGAAATAAAATGAGTCAAAGATCAGAATGTCCAAACCCAGGACAAGCCAGCTGCCAGGTGTATGGACAAGAATTGCATTTTGTTTCCACTTACATTGATAGTGGGCTGGTGACTTGCAAATACTACTGGAAAAGAGATAATTCAAAATGAATTATGAAAAAATGATCAACAATCCATTTTTCTCAGTCTCTTTCAAAACACACTTTTCCCACGTAAGATGACAGGCTGTAGAAGGGTCCCACCATACCTCCTGATTTGCTACCTGATCTTCTAAAAAGATGAAAACCAAAACATCCTCTTCATTATATTGACTTGAGAAACTTTTTCGGAATTTCCTTTAGAATCCTCTCATTTGGAAAAAAATCCTCTGGGAGGATAATCAAGCAATGGAAGAAGGAATAAGGGTAATGCCACAAGGAAGGTCAGCACATCATCTCTGCTCTCACCCCCCGGCGTGACCTGCATCTGCCAGGGGCTTTAGGTTCAGCACCCTGAAGCACTGATTAGTGTAAATTCACTTTTCACGGGCTACAGAACTTTGGATGTTTGGAAAACAGTGGAACTGGTGCACAGTTCAACGGCAGCCACAGTGAGATTGCATTTACGAGGACTACCAGTAGAGTGAGATACTCCACCGCCAGCAATTAATTCCTTCTCAGCAGAAATTACAGGGGGAAGAGAATTGGAATCTGAATTTCAATCTGAAGTTGAACAGAAATAGGTTCTCATTGCTCTAGCTCTAAGGTGTAAGAACTGACTGAACTTGAATTACGAGCTAGGATTCCATAGGACATCTTTAATACCAGAATTTATGCTGCACTCTTCAAAACTATAAAGTCCTGTGACTTTGTAGTCCTGTGACTACATTGCAAACAATAAGAATTAAAATAATACTTTTTGAACTTAGGGAAATTAAAAAAAAAAAAAAAAATCATTTCATTGTCCATAACAGTCATTCAGCATAGGAATGAATTCTGGCTGTTCCGAAAATCTTTTCCAGAATTTTATGTGTTTAATTTTACGCATTTAATCTTTTCCAAAATTATATGCATTTAATTGCATATAGTTCAGCTAGCTGCAGGGAACGAGCCCGCGCAGCGCAACGACAAAAGCAGCAGCAAAGCATGGTCTCAAGAAAAGTAGTGCAGAAATCTTAACACTGAGGAAATTGGAAAGCTTATCATGTGGCAGATAATCCTATAAATTATTTATTTATTAGGATCTCCAGAAACCTATGGGTTCCTTATTACAACAAACATCCTGAATGAAAATGTTGCACTCTGTCCTGTCTCCAAATGAACCAGGAACTGAAGTATAAGTGTAGATTTGTTAATCTATACCCACAAAAAACGATTTGAAAACGTTGAATGTTCTGTTCCTATCTGTTCCTTGGGGATGCCACGGTTCCTGTTTCTTTTGTGTGGTCTGATGAAAACAACAGATGAGTTTTGCAATCTGCCAAAAGCTGAGCTGATTTTGTGGGGTTTTTTATTTTAAAAATATTTGCCCGTCAAACTCTTTAACTGTTCCTTCGCTGAGCCTAAAAAATATTCTTGATTGAATAGAAAGCTTCTGGTGCCTTGGACCTTGTTCAGGACATTCAGCTCTTCATACATTAGCCACAACAGCATGCACAATGTAAAGACAGAGCTCATTATGTTAAAAAAAAAAAGATTTATCAAAGTTTTTGGCAGACGGTCTTTCCTGTCTTAAGGATTAATGTTGTAGCTGAGGCACTGCTTGCTTTTATGACCTTTCAAGGAAAGGATATTCCTCATCTTTACATGGCACGGGGCCTCAAGTCCAGAAAAAAAAAAAAAACAAACAAAAAAACCCAAACAAAAACTGAAAGAGGAGGGACAAGCAAGGAATACAGAAGTTGGGGATCAGGCAGCGATCTTTGCTCCCTCAACGGGGCTCAGCACACAGCTGCCGAAACAACTGCACATACTTTGCCTCCTGCAACTGCTATGTCTTCAGACCTGGACATACAGTTACCTCTCTTTATTCATATTTATCTCTTAATAGTAGAGAGGAATCAAAAGGCATTGTTTTAAATTGCAGGAGACAATCCCGATTAGGTGGGAACAGATCCAAGGTGCAAGAAAAACATGGATACATCTCCCCACCCCAGAATTTATTGCATCAAATTCCTGGGTTTCAATGACAGCGGCACCACCAATTTTTTTTGAGGGTTTCATGTCAATTTTTTTAGGAACAAGGCATTGTCAGTGTCTGTCTGTCAGGGGTTCTTTCTCCAGAGAGCATTATATATAATTTTATATATATATATCTCCCCGTATAACATTGCTAGTTGCTTACTTGTCTCCTGCAGACTTCAGGGGTTTGACCATCAGCCTTCCTACCTACTTCCACAGCTGGATGGGGTAGCAACTACCTCCGTGAGAAGAGCGAAGATAGAAACGGTAAGACCATGATAGAGCTCATTCATTCGATCTAATTATTGCAAATGCAGCGGAGTTTTTCCTGCAAGCGAACCCAACACACCCAGGTAACTCAAGTTTGCCATCATTCACCTGTAACACCTCTAGCACCTTTCCTTCCAAACACCTTGTTGTAGCAAACACCTTGTAAGAAACATCTTGTTGTAGGAAACACGGTAATAAAACCAGCTAAAACCCAAACCAGTGATCTTCCAAACATAAAATCTTACAACTGGCAGATGAAATGTTGGGTAATGTAATTAAGCAGTTCCCATCGAGTGTTTTTTTCCTTTTAATATTTCAAACTTAAAGCTGCCCACCTCTTTCTTCTGCTTTTTGCCTCCGCCGCTCTCTGTCCTAAAATAGATTATCATGTAAGTGTCTGTGAACACATCTTGATGTTTCCTGTACCTGAAGCAGGGTTTGGTTTTGGTTTTTTTTTCACTACTGCAAAGCCATCAAATTTAATTAATACCGGAAATATTGATGTAGCGCTAAGGGAAACATTATCATTAAATCAGAAATTCTTGTGATAGTGATTTCAGCTCCCCAGCTGCTGAGCAAGTCAGACACTGAATCTCAGTCAAAATATCAGATGAGATTGTGGAAGGAAAAAAGCCTTCATCGTTCTGCTCGGTGATTTGACTGCACAGCTCCTGCGTTGGCACCAGCACCCTCCGATCTTATAGGGAATCATACGCTAAGGTCATAGAGGTGCCTTTAAAAATTTAGGGGAAAACCTGAGAAAGTTAAGGAAAGTGAAAAATTCAAGGAGGGAAGAAGAATACAAGTTGAAGACTGCAAAAAACCCACCAAAAACCAAAACCAAAACCAAACCAAAAAGGATAGATGAATTAAAACAGAGCAGTAGGGCATGAAAAGATATACATGGAGGAAAAAAGCAAGGTATTTTAAAAGAGTGTTGTGTTCACAGTGAGCATGTTATTGCATGCACTTTAATTTGTAGAAAATTAAGTAGAGAGGCTGACAAATGTGAGAATGTACAAGTGCTTTTGCAGGAAAGGCAAAGGCAAATCAAACAATCAGAAAATCACATTGGAACTGCGAATGTTACAGGCATATTGTCAGGAGAACATCAGATTCAATTTGCAAATGACTCACCATGAAGAGTTAATAGGTTGCAAATCTATTTTTTTAGTCCGTGCCTTAGCTGCTGTGGGCATGAACAAATGGGGAAGGATGCATTCTGTTCAATTTACCTTCATCTAGTTTTATTGAGACTGGAGCGACATGGCAACAATCCCAGCCTTGCACACAGCATCTGCTGAGGAGAAATTAAATGGCATAGCATGGGTTCAACCACCTCATCCGAAAGAATCCCCAAATACTAGACTGAAAGAATCCCCAAATACTAGACTGAAAGAACCCCAGATACTATACTAAGGTCACTTCTCAAGATTGCCAGCGTATCGGTTTTGAATAAAGCAATAGGAAGGAAAACTAGCCAGGCAAAACTTCCAAAGTAATGCAAGAACAACACCCGTTTCACCCTCCTTTGTTCAATCAGCGATTTCTAAAGGGACAGGTGAAATGGGATGTGGAGAAGAAAACCCCAGGTCATTAAATCAACGGGAACTGAAGTATTTTAATAAGCTTACTCTTGAGATCCTGCTTTTAAGCGTACCGTATTTGCAGAGCAAAGGACTCACACAGAGGAGAATGAAGTGGGTACGTTGGGTAGAGCTGTACCTGATTCTGTGGTAAGTGTAATTAATGAATCAGAAGTGTGGTAAGTGTAATTAATGCACCAGCTGATCACCTTGGTTCAATATTCTTGGTTATTAGGTGGCCTGTATGTCTCAAAGGTGCAGCGACAACATTAATCTGGGAGATTAACGGACTCACAAATTGTATGTTAACCCTTTGCTTACCAAACCATTTCTTTTGCACTATTTTATAGTTTTAGCCCATCATTCATCTTGAATGGCTTGTTCTCAAGTCATGTGCTAGGTTAAGAAGACATTAATTCCATGGGTATTCCCTTCAAATCACCTTTGTGTGCAAAGAAACCAAGAGTGTTGCAGTATGTGACAAATACATTGCTGTAAAACTCAAGAAATGCAACAGAAGCCAGGTTTAATCTACTTACGAATTTTGCAGCTGAAGCATAAAAATGATTTTATGACAAAACCATGGCCAAAACCAGATAATAGTACTGTAATTTTTTTAAAGTGTACTGTGCTTTTGGTAAAAGTCTTCAGGGCTAAAAGCATTCATTAATCACATAAGCTAAGATATTCATTATACTACTTCAAACTGAGAAGCTGGTTGTTTGGCACCTTCTCTCCAACATTATTTCTCTGACATGACATATAATTCCTGCTCGAACACTCCCTACAAACTGGTTGAAAACCTGTTCCTAGAAGTTTTGGGAGAAAAGAGATAAATGTATCATACAGCCATGATATCACTGTTACGAATAACTGACTTTTTTTTTTTTTTTTTTTGAGAAGGAATGCAGGCTTTCTCACTCTCCGCATCTCCTCCTCCAAATTACCAAAAACCTCATAGTGATTTCTTGCAAATACAGGCCTTTTAAACTGGACTAATTTGTCATATGGCATTACAGCAAAATGCAAATTAACATTTCCTGACTTTGTCCAATATCTCATGTCCTTCAACACAGCTCTTTACGATGTAACTCTTTAACTTTCATTGCTAGGAGATCATTTATCCCTTCTGTGTACACCGCTCCCACTAGTTCTAAGCTTTCTGCTTTTTCTGTTCTTTTATCCCTTCAGAATGACAGAGAAAACCACTAAAACGACTGATAGACCCAAGGAACCTGTCTTTGGGTTTGGCATTTGCTTTCTAATTCTCACTCCTGCTTTAGCCACCTTCTCGTTTCCTTCTCAGGTGCTCACTGCTCCGGTCCCTGCACCCCCCTCCAACCCCCCACCCTCTGCCGGCTCTCCAGCGGTGGCTCCGATGCAGCAAAGCTCTCAAGTGCCTAATTCTCCCTTCTCCCTCCTGCTTTGTGCTTCACTCTTTGGATGTTTACTACCTTAACCTGCCACATATTTTATCCTATACACCTAGACAATAATTCCTCCAGCACACTGTGTTTAGGCGCTACGTAGCTTGACAGTATAGACACCCCTTTTCTCAACACCTACAGACCAACAGTCACAACAAATGTGATGTAGCAAATTTTAGCACATGCAGTGTTCTGCAAAACCAGCGGTCGTGATTGTTATTCGCATAGATCTATCTGTGTGTAAGCCAGGCTTCAGATGAACCACAGTGTAGATGTAGCCTTATACACTGCGTTAGCTACTTAGGGATGCAAAATGAAGAACAGGTAAAGAATTCAGGAGTCCTGGCTCCTAGAATTCAACTGTAATTATAGATCACTTCCTTTTTAATAAGTAGGCCAGATCTTGTTATTAAGAAGAGAACTTTCCCTCACTGAATTGCTTGATGCCTTTATGCCTCAGTTAACCCATCTCCAAGCTTCACTGGCCAGTTGTTTCTCTCAGAAGTGAAAATGAGCTTTTTAGTTACAGAATCCTGTCAAGATCTTGGAGCTCGTCACATAGAAAATCATCTGCAGAACTGGAACAGCCTTAGCATGCGAGCAGACCCTTAGGGAGACTCGTTCCATCACTGAACGCAGGCTCCTGAGTGCTGAAAATCCTTGCTGCAGCTCTGCTTCCTACTGTGGGATGGATCTGATGGAACTCACAACAGCTGAGATCTTCCTGCTGTGTATGCTAAAGCCATTTATTCTTGAAAAAAAAAATAATTCTGCTAGCATGGGACTTCACTTTCTAAAGAACTCAGGTTGACTACGGTGGAGAAGACCATGAACGCTGGAGGCTGACTTGCCTTTGTAAGCCCACGTGCAGTTCCACGAGCCATAAGACCCACTCTCCTTATTTTCAGTTTGGTGCTACTTTCAGCCCTTTCCCTTCTCCAGGCAGACAAGCAATGGTGTGCTAAATCCTTGCCCGTGCAGCTCAACGGCCATGCCCTGCTGAATTCAGCAGATGTCAGCTGGACTAGTCAGATGCAGGAGGTACCACGTCCCCCGTTCCTGCCTCGGGTCATCCTGGCTTGAGCTGTAAAAGGGAGCTACGGTTGCTGACTACAGGTCTACTCCTTCAGCCTCAGGAAAGCTATTTAACTTGTTTCTGCCAGGTAAGAATAAGAACTGTAAATATTCATGAAACAGGTCTGCAAAATGCCCCTGAAAATAAACTTCAGAGATGCTAGGTATTATGATCCATTCTTGTAATATTTTAACATGCCAAAAATGCCTAGCAGATGAAGCAAGCCCAGGGCTGGCTCCCCAGTCTTTTATTTAGACTCCCTGTCCTCCTCTTTCCCTCTTTATGTGTCAGTGCCAACACATTTTTTTCATTTCACAGTCTCCTGAAAGCAGGAAAAATGTGAGATTGCCAAATGACCCATCCTACGCGTGAGAGCAGCTCAAGGAACGGTCAACGACGATTTTTCCTCACGTCGCAATGACTTGTGTGCAGATGACTTCCTAACAGAGTATCGAAGTGTCTCCAGGAGCATCAGCTGTGCCAACAAGTGTCATCTTGTACCACTACCAGTGAACTTACCACCGGGTCTTTGCTGATACAGCAGCTTCAGGCAGCAGCGTAAATTTTTTTCTGCTCCGTTTCCCAATGTCTTGCTACAACAGCTTTTAGCCTGACATCACATGAATTCTTTGGGGAAATGCTGCGGTTGGGCAGATAGACAGCATTGGGAAGTGTTTGCAAGGGAGGTTCTAGGCATAGGGGAGCGCAACATCTCGTACGTTCTCCCTTGGAAACGGAGCTTCACGTTCTTACAGTGCTGCAGTTCCCTTCAGAAATCGTTCTTCTCTGAGAGAGCCTGGACCACCAACCCCAGCTTGGTGCTGGTGAATGTTCATTCCTAGCTTGGAGAGAAGTCAAAGCACCACAAACATGATTAAGAAGCTACAGCGAAGTCTAAAATACATCTGGCTTGTGTTTAGGCTGGCTTATCGTAGATAGCACAAGTTTTTAAAACTTGCTTGAATAATTGTTCTTCACCTGCGCGGCACCAACAGGTTGTTACTCCGAATAATAAGATGGAGCCAGTAAAAGTGAGATCGGAGTCTAGACACTAGAAAAGAGTGAAGAATTGTTTTCCCCAAAGAGAAAGTGGAAGACTGAAACTGTGACAGTTCATAGAGCCGTTTGAGTTGGAAGGAACCTTAAAGACCCAAAGTTGTCAAAATGTAGTCCCAACCCCCTGCCATGGAGGAGCCACAACATCTCTGGGCAACCTGTCTGTGTCTCAGCACCCTCCCAGTTAGCCGGCCCCGGGCAATAGCCTAGAAAATGGCATGAGCACAGGCTGCCCAGAGGAGCTGTGGACACCCCCTCCCTGGAAGTGTCCCAGGCCAGGCTGGACGGGACTTGGAACAACCTGATTTAGCAGTTTTTCCACCCCTGCCCATGGCAGAGGGGCTGGAACGAGATGATCTTTAAGGTCCTTTCCAACCCAAACCATTCTGCGATTCCATGGAGATGGTTAGTAGAGAGCAATAAAGCAGCTACCTGAGACTAACAAACTTTTTCCATCTTTAATTTCTGCAACTAAGCAGCAGCTTCCTGAATGCAGTATCAGCTAGTTGTTGCTCTCCAGCTTTCTTTCATCAGTGCTAAAACATGCAACGGAGTTAATAACAAGGGTTCTTCCACGTACAAGGCATCGCCCAGTCTTGGTCTAGTACCCACATGGAGGAAAACTTTCCCAGTTACTTCAGTCGGGTGCATGGCACTGTTTGGGATTTATTAAAAAAAGTTTGGAGAGCACTATTTTTTAGTGGGTGTTATTAATTTGCAATTTAGTATCTCATAAAATTTCAAGAGTAGACCTTGGTGCCTGGAGTTTTCTCCACGAGATGCAAATTTTTCTTAGACTTCTGACAAGCTGGTGTCTCTGTTGTTCAGCCAAATGTTCCTTTGCCATGTGATCAGAGTAAAACCTGTCCATCTAAGAAATCACTTTGGATTTCAGGTGCAGACACAATTGTACTGGGTCAGGTGCAGCAAAAGCGGAGTGGGAGCAGGGCTCCAGCCCCAGAGAGCATCTCTGTCCCAAGAAATGGTGCAAGCGTGAAGGTGATTTAGAACAGGGCTATGCAAAAGTGGCATGGGATGGTTCGGGTCTGTCTTCATTGAGAAAGAAAGTCGCCTTGCCAGGAGGAGAGAGGTGAAGGCAGGGTGCAGCTTCTGTCATTTCCCCCTCCCCAAGTTATGCGGTTACTGTGCCAGGTCTCAGAGGCTTCCCAGTCCGTGAGGCAGCTGAGAAATGAGCTCCTGGAGGGGTCACAGGAGGAACCGACCGAAAGCCCAAAGATAAACCCCACTGTCCCAGCCTCTGGCTCATTATGGAAGCATTCATTACGAAACCCCATCTCCATCAGTGCTGGTTTTTCCTCCCTGCCGCAGTGCTCGCCTGAAGAGATGTTGACTTTACGAAGGTTAAAAGGTGGCTGCCTCAGCCAACAAATGGGGTTTAGCAGGCGGGGAGGGTTGTTGTTCTTTCTCCCTTCAGGAAGGAGGTGTCAGGAAGATGCCGAGGTCAGAGGCCCCCGCTGAGGCGCTGAGGGACAGCACCAGCTGTGGTGGGTGCGGGAGCCCCGCACGGGGGTTCTCACGCCTGGGGAGGCCAGGCCGTCTCCTTTTCCCACAGCTGAGCTTGCAGGAGCAGCAGTGACAGCTCTGCTGGGAAAACAGCATCTGAGCGGTTTAACCTGGAGTACCAAGTGATGCCCGACCTCTGCCCGGAGCTCCTGGGCATTCCCGAAGGGAGCCCAAAGCTACACCTGGCTGAAGGGGACACCAGACCAACAGGCAAGCCTCCCTCCTCTCCCCCAAGTACATGTGCAAGGACATAAACGTTGGCATAATTAGCTAGGTTGTTTTGTAAACTGAAAAACAACAGACCCAGGCTTGAATTCATACAACCTCCTAATAACCCACGAGACTGAAGTGAGCGGGGGTGATACACATGAAAACACACACGGAGAATGAAAATGAAATGCTTTGCATTGGCAAAAAGTTCTGGCTCTTAGATTCTGCCAGTGCCCTGAACATTTGCATATATATAAATTCAGTAAACCTGGCCTTTCAGAAAAAAAAGAATTGGGGGGTTTTCCTCCTGCCGGTGAGCAAGAAATATATTTTAATGTTTATTCTCGAACAACACAGCAACAGATTTAAATAGTTAGGATAATTCTTCCTAGTGAATGGATTGGGCATCAGATATTTAGTATTTTTGCAAGAATCTCACAATAGAACAGAATTTGATGTTCTTGTTCAGAAAGACCCAGGCTAAACCCACTTGATTTCTTGGAAAAGGCCAAGCTCTAAGAACCAATTGATATATCAGGATAAGCACAATTTATTTTTTTTTGTTTTGTTTCACTTGTTGCCTTGAAACGTTACAATTCTGAATTATACAGAAGCCAAATAAAAGTATCACTTAAGCCCCTGTGACAAACTAAGGCTGTCCATCTGTTAAATCTCCGTGTCTAGGAGAGAAAACCACAAACCTCAGCACAAATGGTGGGAGGAGTGAAGGAGGGTGCACACAGTGTGGAGCAAGACCTAGGGGAATAAGTCTTGGAAACACAGATTATGGAAAGATGGAATACATGCACGCATAAATTGTCCTTAAAATCATGGAGAAGAACCCTGAGAGAAGTTGCAGGAACTGTAGCGTAGCAGGGTTTGGATTCTGAACTGCCACGCTTCTGTGGAAAAGGGATTGAGAACAGATTCCCTGTTCATGTCTTTTCAACTCTGATGGCTCTAGGGTCGAAGAATCTGCTTTCTGTTAGGAAAAACTATAAAACTTTCAACAAAAGATGAAAAACATGTCTTGCATTGGCATAGAAGCAGAAGATTTCCTCACAGGAAGGAGTGGCATATTGAAAATTCCCTGGAAAGTAGAATTCAGAAAGAATAACCGCCACTGGCAACAACCCCCAACTCTCAGCGAATACATGTTACAAAGCTAACAAAACAAACAGAAAATCACTCAAAACCTTGCATGTGTGCAAAAGCCAGGTTTAATACTTTTTTTTTTTAAGCTTAGGATTGGGCCTTAAATTATATATAATCAGTGAAGTCCTTCCTTACTTTATTTCCCACTTTAGTTCTTGAAATTTGGCATCTGTTGAATTCTGCATTAGGGCTTTTTCCAAATCCAAGACTTGGGGAATTTTGTTTAACAGCGCAATAAAAATAACTTCATAGTGTTACGGGGAAACATTAAAGCCTTTTTTTTGGTGTGTGTGTGCTGCTTTTTCCCTTTAAAAAAAAAAATACAGGCATTGTTTCTTTAAAAGGCTCCATCTGCAAATCCCATTAGACGTGCATATAAGGTTTCAGATGATTAATAGTTGCCTGCTTTGCTTTGGTTGGAGGGGCTGAGCACATGTATGTTAACCCCTCCCTCCCCTCTCTCACATTTCACTCCCCAAACTTGACACTCTCTCCCCAGCCCGGTCTTTAAAAAAGTGGTTCCTGCCCAGCACTTTGCAAGGACGCACGCTGCAGCCCTTGGGAAGCGATTCGGGAGCATCGCTGCCTCGATCCGCTTCTTCCAGCCAGGATGATGAAGATGCTTAGAAGAGTTCCCGAAGTAACCAACCTGCAACAGCACAAACCCCACAGACAAAGCATTGTTTAGGGAGGTGATCCCTTTGGTAAAGTTGGGAAGACCTCCTCCCTGCTCCTCTTCCCATTTTGAAGCCCGGTATAAGCAGCCAGGGCCACTGGCGTGTGGACAGGATCGGAAGCAGATGGATCCCCCCAGCAGCAGCTGCATGCGCAGCCCCCAGCCTCCTGCCCCGCTCTGGGGGTGCCTGCGGAGCACCCCCACGGATGTCCCCGCAGCGCCGGGGCTGAACCACTACCCGCCGGCACCGTTCTCCTTCCATCAAAAATCAGACTTTGCTACTTACTCCGATTTCTCCCCCTCCTGCCTGCTGACCGCTCTCCACAGCTTCCCGCAGGAGGAGCGGGCGTTGGGGGAGCAGCACCCCTCTTTCCAACACCCCGACTGGCATTTTGCAGCAACCGAGGCCAGGAGACGCCTAAATCCAGGACTGGCCTTGGGTTCTGGGGAGGCAGAAGGCAGCAGCCCCAATCTAGTGAGCGCGGTGGTGGGTATGGATGAAGATGATGAGGTGCCCATAAACGCTACGAATGGGACTGAGAAAAAGTCATCCAAAAGGAAAAAGGAAAACTCAGGTAGGTCGTATGGAATCAGGGTTGTGGGGTAGCACAGGCTGTGGAGTGAGAGCACCTGTAAGATTAGGAATTAAGACGTCAAGCTGATGAGGAAACGAGTTTTTAAATTTTGCCCGGGGAAATAACAACACTGAAACGAAGTGGCTTATTCTTTGATGACCTCTGCTGTCTGTATTTCACTCCTGTGGATCTTGTTTACTGAACGGGCATTTACTGAACGGGCATTTTACTCATCAGCACAATGTACGTTGCTGGGAATCGTATGGCACGTATACACTGAGCTGAAAGTCCTGGGATGCGGAGTTACACGCTGCATACCTGCCATATCTCCAGGCTTAAGAGAATGGCAGTCAAGGAGCAAAGATCCCTCATCTTGAGCTGCCTGTGCCAGGCAGAATTTTTATCCTAGGGTTTTGACATCTCGGTTTATGGGAAGAAGTACACGATGCAAAGTCTCCCTTTAGGTGTAAATTCTATTTGGCCTCACTAAGTAGTAAATGGTTTTACCTCCTAACAAGGAGGTGCTAAAAGTTTCCTGTCGGTACCATGTCCAACAATGCAGAAAATGTAGTTTTCATTATGTCATCCTAGTTGATAAAACACATTCTTGTGATGTGCATTATTCAATAATTTCATAGTTATATAACCCCCGATCCACTGCTGTCTCAAATCTAGATGTGAAATATGCATAAAATTGTTTTCTCCTAAGCCGTCAAAAATTAAGATGCTTAGATGCTTTCATTTGCTGCAGTATTCATTTACAAGCTGCAGTGTATTTTTCCCCACAGCACTGCTACAAAACGAGGAGTATTTTCCAGTATCCCCATTTTACAGATGGACAGCACAGCGACAAAAGTATTTATTTATTTTTAGCTTTCACAGGTTAGCTACAGAAGCCGCCTCTAATCCAACTTTCATTTCTCCGGTTTGCAATTTAAACAAAACACTTGTATTCACGCTCTTGCTGTCACACAGTTAGTCCTAATCTCTGCTCTCTTCCAATAGGAATAGGCTGTCAGGGAACACTTAAATAATATTCAAAAACTCTTGATGACCAGAATCTACTCCCTTCAGTTATCTGTTTTTTCTTTATAAACACAGCTTTGTAGAATTTAAATTAAATTCTATTACAAAAAAAAAAAAAAACCAAACAACCCAAACAAAAAACACGTTTGGGGCAAAAAATTTCCCCAAAATCCAAATGCAATGACTTTTTAAAAAAATAAAATGAAAGTAAATAATGCTTTCTTTAAACATTTGCTAGTCAAAGGTAAACAGCGTATTTCAGTATACTTGGGTTAGAGGGGTGGTCTTATTCTTGGAGAGATTGATGCCAAAGTGCATCTCCCTGCTTTAAGGCAAATATTCCTTCTATTCTCTGTTACCAGCACCCTTGTCACCCTCCCTTCATGCTCGCTGCTGTCCCCCACACTTTCCCTTTCAGGGGAGCTGTAAGCAATGACACCGCTGGAAATCACGGTGTCTCCTACCTTCTAGCAACTGTCGCTGTCTGTACAAGCTGTTACTCCAGCAAAGGCAGAATATGAAAACATCCCAAAGGGGGCTCCGTGGCTTTTCATTTCACTCCCTCCTTTCTTTTTTTCCTTTTTCTTTCTGCTTACCAGGCAGCAGATGGAATGATGCGATACTCCTCCTGCCAGCTTTGCCTTCCTTCTGTCCCCAGGCCAAATAAAGCAAACGAGGGCAAAGTCTATGAGCAATTTTATCGTGATTTCCTTTGCTTTTACAGCGGTTCCAGAAATGCAGCTGGACACGTCACATACTGATTGTTTATTCTAAGTAGAACATAAGTCTCCTCTCTCCTCTTGAGAATTTTCCTTAACTGCTTTTAAAAAATAAAAATAAAATTAAATTAAAAAATAAAAATTAAAATAATAATAATAAAAAAAAAAATTCTAGGTACCCAGAGCCTTCTCCTCAGAGACTGGGCTAGTAAAGAAAAATATACTGAATTCATTTGAAGAAAAACCCTATAAAATAAACTATTTATTTTAATTGGTGCCTTATCCACCACAGTTTCACCTGAACTGCAATATAGATACAGCATTACTGCGACTTGTACTCGTGTGTGCAAAAACCTTTGGTTCTTGTGAAAACCATAGTTATTACAAGTTATACAGATCTTGGACCATGGCTCTTTGCAACACATTCTGAGAAAAGTCTGAGAGAGGCATTTATTTTAGACAAATAAGCAGAATGGTGCAAAAAATACTAAAAAAGCTTGTCAATCCTTAAACTTGCTTTGAAGCACTGATGTATTACAAACATTTGAGGAATATGGCAATAACAATAGTGGCATCTAGTCCAAGTACTCGTGGATAAACACGCACACACCTTTCCATTTCTCTACAGCTCCTGTGATTTAGGTTGCCCTGTTTAGGTGCCCGCAGGTAGAAGTTCACCTTGCGCTGGCTTTCATGGCTGCCCCTCCTCTCCATCCACAAGCCACGGCCGTTAACGTTTGCAAATAACGTTTCAGTAAAGTGGCTGTCTGTCCTAAATAGTACCTATGTTATCACACACCTGAAGTCCCCAGATCTCCAACAACAGCTCTGCAACACCTAGTAGGATTCAGGCAGCTGTACTGAATGTGAATGAAACAATACAGACTGTTAGCAAGGCTGCAGCAGAGATGGGAAAGCAAAAACAGTGTGCAATGATTCCCTTAACGACGTTAACCATACGATATCCATACGATGTCCTTGACTGAAGAATTCTGGAAAGGTTTTTATATTCAAATGCGCAAAGCTGATCTGCATTTCTACCTGCCAACCTTTCCCAGCTTTGCACTAACTGTAAAGAGGATTTTCCAAGCTTGCAATTCCCCTTCACAGTTGCGGTAGCACAAAAAGCCTTTTTTTTTTTAAAAAAAAAGAAAAGCGTAGGTAAGAGCAGATAGCAGCGGTTAACCTGAAGAGGACCGAAAAGCAAAGAATTGGCAAGTCTCTGACCAGTTTGAAGGGGTCTGGGTGCAGAACGTCGTGTGTCATAGCCCTCCACGCAGCCACTGCTGAGCATTATTCCACAAGGTGCACGCTGGAGTAACTTCTGGATGCTTTATTATCAGCTGCCAAATGAATCCACTATTGATGAGGTCACTTACTTGGCCAACGTTTCCCGATAGCTTTCGGAATTTTATGTTGCACTGCAGCAAAATCTATCAGCGTCTTGCTACTCAATTTAAGCACTTAGAATAAATACGCCCTCAAAGCCTTCAGCATGGGGGACAAAAGCGACGTGGTGCAGTTGCTTCGGATTTTTTGCCAGTAATTTGCAGAATAACAAACACCAGGTGCATCGATCCAGGCTGTGGATCACCACAAACATCTATCAGGCAGGCTGGATCCTCCACGCACAAGCGCCAGCACCCTCTGTGGTGCCCAAACCCTGTGTCTGCACCGTGCAGAGTCCTCGTGCTTTCCTCCAAAGCATTAGTTGTTAGTAGACCAGTCCGAAACGGTGAGGGAGAGTAAGAACTACACCGTGAGAGCTGATCCTGATTCAGTTACACTAGATGTAAGCACAAAGCAAAGCCAGCTCCTGCTGCCCAGCCCCCAGTGCTGGATCTAGCCCCTTGTTTTGCAGGGAATGGGCTGCCCCTTCATTCACACGTGTACGGATTGGTGCCTGCCACAGGCTTTGTTCTGGAAACTTCACAGCATAGGGAGATGGACCATTTGGGCACGTATTCTGCTGCAGCCCTTGGGAAAGGCTCTTGGGTTCACGTCAACCACACATGGAATGGAGGGACCCTGGCAGTACGTGTGCTTCATGGCAGGGACACAGATGTCCCTGTCATTCCCAAGCAGTTTTGTCTGGTTTTGTTGTGCTTTTTTTTAAAAAAACTATCAGTGCAGGAGGAAAATCTTTCCAAGCTAATTCATCCTTTCACACCAGATTTGCCATTTTCCGCATTCTGTTGTCAAAACTCTGAAGCAACTAAGCCCTATTTCCAACTTTTTTTTGGAAATAAAAAGCAACAACCTATTTCCAACACCACAAAACCTCCAGCCATGAATAATCACATCTCTTTACAACACCCTGTGGCATAAAGCCTGGATGACCAGCTCCAAGCTCCACATCCTCTGCTCCCAGCAACACTTGGCTATTTAAAATTATTCATGTTGGGGTTTTGGAGGTGAAAATAGGTGAAACTGCCCCTTCGGAAGGATGTCCTCACAGGGCTCACTGGCGAGCTCATGTGCATGTTCAGGTTATATTAGCTAGTTTTATTCCAGATTAATTCGACAGAGGTGGCTTTAGTCCCTGCAATGTTATGGGAATTGGAGAGCTGCTTCACCCTGCCGTGGGTTTGCTGGGGGAGCAGAGACCCCCAGGGGGAAGCTCTGGAGATCAAGGCTCCCAAAGCTGGTGGCAAAAGCATGGGGAGCAACTCCTGGGGTTCTCTCCTCATACTTTCCCCAACTTTATTTGGGCATTTTTGAAGTATAAGTAGCAGGAACAACGTTGATGAAAACAAGACTGATTTCCTCATAGTGGATAGCAGTACAGCTGCAGCCTGTCACACACTGGTCCCTGTGCACATCATCACTAATGGGACCTGTGTTTGAGTTCTGTTTCTCACGGATGGAGCCAAGATCAGGTCAACCATGAAGCCTACAGCCACACATCTCAAATTTTTCCAGCTTTATTACTTTGGCAACCAAAGGGACATCTAGAAGATGCTGCTGCCTGTCCAGCTCATTGCTACAATTTCGTATATCATTTCTATGTAGAAATATTATGCTAGGACACACAGAACTTCATGGCACACTGGTTGCACACAAAAATTGAGTAATTAATCCTCAATATAATGAAAAAACCTACCAGCATCTTCAGTTCAGGGAATCTAGCCAGGCACAGGAGCAAGAGGTGAGAAAAGGGTCAAGGAACGTGTAAAACTGACTCCCTGACAGATGGGCAGTTTGGGTTTTGTTCACTGAAACAAGTGCTTTTCTCCTTGCATTGCTTGGAGATTCTTCACAAGCAAGATTTAAAAATGCAAGAGAGAAAAGAAAAAGAAAAAAAAAGGAAAAAGAAAAAAAGAAAAAAGAAAAAAAGAAAGATTGCCACAGTCTTAGGCAAAGTGACTATTTGATTTTTGGCTTCACTGGTGCAGCATCCCTTTGGCTATGGCTTGAAATTTGTCTTTGAAATAGGCAGCCAAGTGCAGAAATAGCATAAAAGGTTGTTTCAGGGCAGCACAGCGACAAGGATGATGACAAGGACGATACTGAGGCCAGTCAAGCACACAGACACCAGATCTCCTTGTGGTTCTCATTCAGCAAGGAGCAGAAGCAGCTCGAAGCCTGGGGTATCATGTGCCAATTCAAAGAACGCTGGCGCTCTGGTCTTGCTTGTTTTACCACGTTGCCCCCACACCCACACAGCATTCCCAGGCCGTACACTGGCTTAGGGGGTTTGCTCAGCACCTTAAACCCAGCACCAAAGACCATCACCACGCACCTTACACGTTGTATACACCAGGTGCAGTCTTTGCTGCCCATTGCTTGGGAGATCAGGAGAGAGTGGTAACACGTATATAAGGAATGAAAGTAAAGATGCGGGGAAGGAAACTTTGGAGGCAATTAGGGCAAGGAACAACTACTCCCTTCCCATAGCTTCTCATTTCTGACGTTGCACACCCACCCCACCCTGACCCTGAGCTCTCCCACCTTCCTCCAATGCCACCACCACCGATAAACCACACGGAGCTCAAGGAGCATAACATAACAGTCAGAAAAACTTTGATTAGTTAATATGTATATATGATATAAAGTAGTTTATATCAGACCTCTGCAATACACATGTTCCCACAGATCGATGTAACTACAAATTACATGCCATGTGTGCTTGCCTCTTAGAAAACCAGAACACGAGCAACAAGGCAGAAACAAGCAGCAAATCCCGGAAGGAAAGGACAGCTTTCACAAAGGAGCAGCTACGGGAGCTGGAAGCTGAATTTGCCCACCATAACTACTTGACAAGGCTCAGGAGATACGAGATAGCTGTGAACCTGGATCTCACCGAGAGACAAGTACGTCCCGACCCCCCCTCCCGCCTCCCAGCTTCACCTTCCTCCCCCACAACTTCTCCCTAAAGCTAAAAACCAGATATGTTACTCAAGGGTGTACTTTTGCAATGGCACAGAGGTATTTTAATACAAAGTCTCCACATTCTTATAGAACACATTCATTACAAATTTCTGTAATTAGGTAATAAGTGTAATTATGTTTATCTGAACTCAAGACACATTTGGGAATAGCTGATACTTACTGAGTGTTGTTTACCACCACTCGTTGGTACATACTGATACGTCAAGGCTTACAGGTGGAATGTGAATATCACCTTCGACTGCAATTACCAGGAAATTATTTCCATGATATATGTCTGATACCTGCATTCTTCCCGGGTCAGGTAGCATTTTAAGGTGATAAGGAAAGACAAAAATGCAGAGTTCTGTGGAGAGAGAGATTCCTCTTCTCTCGTTGTGATTGCAGTCGGGGTTCCCTTATCGAAGCTTAGTGGACAATAGAGGATTTGCTCAATTAAGTGAAGCAAATCACAATTCCTGAAGCATTAGATTGGATGGACTGGATGTTAAAAGATGTTAGATGCACCATGCCCGTTGGATTGACATGCCTGGTTGACAAAGACAGATTCCAGGCAAAGCACTTGTGCTACCTTTGCAGGTCTCAGAGAAACATCTGCCAGGAACAGTTGAGGAAGAATTAATTGTTCCTGCCTTTTTTAGAGAGATGAATTACCTAAATTTGTGAGGTTCTTTTCCCCTTTTCTCCTAGAATCCCACAAAACATCTGTCTACTGGTAGGCACCTGTGCGTAGGTCTGCTTATACACCTCAGATTAAGGCAAGAAGTAATTATTTCCTTTTTATCACTCAGGTCAAAGTATGGTTTCAAAACAGAAGAATGAAGTGGAAACGCGTTAAAGGTGGGCAGCCAGTGTCCCCACACGAACAAGACACAGAAGACGTGGACTCTGCTGCCTCTCCCAGCTCTGACTAGTCTTTACAGCAATGGGAGAGGAGCACGGAGCAAGCAGATGATCAGAAAGTGGGTGCAACACTGCTCGGGGTCAGCCACTCCACGAGATGATCCTGCCTGCGAAGCCCGTAGCCCTGAGCCTTTAGAAGGTGCCTGATGCTCTGGGTTAACGAGGCAATTGAGGAACACAAGGGGAATAAAGCCAAAGGAGGGCACGATTTTGATTTTTATCTGAATGAATTTAACTCTCTCTGGAATTGCCTTACTACCACAGATGTGTCTTTAGAAAAAAGAAAACCTGAAAATAAAGCAAGAGTAATGTTGTCCAGGCTCTCAAACATCAGAGAATGCAGGCTGTCAGTCAGTTTTTGCAACAGTATTTGCATCCAGCCTTTCCCCAGCCACATCTATTCATTCTGCACTTGGACTTGACACATTTTCCTTGTGCCTTACTTTAAGAGAAATAAAGACTTTGATAGCCACTGTTGGTTTTTTTTTCTTGCATTAAGAATTGAACACTTGTATGGCTAGGCAGTAAGATTACAAAATAAAAAAAATTGAGACCAAAAGTGTAGACACAGAATTCTGCTTACCAGTTTCGGAAGAGGTGGCACTGAGAGTCCAAGAGGACACGTGCATTGTTGATGGTAGCAATTTGCAGAGGGAGATTTTTTCCAAGCTCACCATAAATCCTGAAATTAAATTTCTAGATCTCAATTGCAAGTATTTTTTCCAAGTAGTCATTACTAAACGTCACAGCAGGTACAGCAGAGATTAAGCTCTCAACACAATAGCTATCACTATTTTGTTTTTGACATTTGAATCTATTTAACTAAAGGAAAACTACTCTTTGGTGCTGCATTTCTTTTGGATTTATGGAATCTCTCTAGAAACCCACAGTTTTCTTTGTGAATTCAGGATTGTCAGGGGAAGCAGAAAGCAATGTTATCTGGAGTGATTTTGCTCCATTTACTGTCTACAAATTCTTATTTAATTTTTCATTGGAGACAAAACTTTCCTTCAAACATGTACGCATGTATATTTAAGTTACATATAAAACCATCTGCTAATCTAAGTATTTTGTGGATTTACACTCATTGCTTGCTGTCTTCTAAATCAGTATCCGAGTTTACGAAATTTACAGTTAAGTGACCAACTTGGCCCTTTTTACAAACTTTCCATTAATAGGTTATTTTTTGTGAATTTTTTTTAGTGTTTGCAACTTATCAAATACTTCCTTCAAACAAATAGTATCTGCACTTTTCAAAACACGTAAATATATTGTGCCTTGACAGTCTGAAGATAGCAAGAGACTTTACCAGCCATCTGTAAAGCCACTAAAGCTGATGCAGCCAACTGCCCATACTTCTAATATAAATAATATGCAAAATATTCCCATACAGAACCATAAACATGGTACCACCAGAAGTCTGGAGAACACTTTGACTTGACATTTTCCCCCCTTTCAGCCAAAACTTGTAGGATATCAAATTATGAAGTTTTAGAAAAGCATAGTATCCGTTTCCATGCCTTTCATCTTTTTATTTAATGTACTAATGCCATACTTTAAACAGACTTTTACACTAGCATATCACATTGTGACTATAGAGAATACTGAAACTTCCGTTTCAATATTTACAAGGTAACTATTGTTGGCAGCTATGGTATACGCTCTTCCTTTCACCTCAATCCGACGCATTTTTATCGGGGTTTAACGTGGACTGCAGATCTGCTGGATTTAAAGTTGCATAGCTGGGTGATAAGTTTATAAAGTTACCTGTGGTTATTCCACTTGTGAAAGACCTCAAAATTGATACATATCAACTTTTTTTTTTTTTTTTAGCAGAGATGATGCATTCTTTCCAAAGAGCTGATCACTGTATCTACTAAGAAAATACATCCATTACATTCCTCCTTTAACATTTCCAAACCCTATTTGATAGATGAAAAAACAGACAGTTTAGAGCATGCATTTTTGCAAAACCAATTAAAAAATAAAGAGTTGGTTTTTAAAAGAAATTATTTTAAAATAAACTCGAGTAGTGAAAAGCTGTAGAAGGTATCCTCCACTTCAAACCCAGTAGGTGGAACAGAGAAAGGAAAATCTCTCATTTAAAAAAAAAAAAAAACAAAAACAAAAACCACAAAGTGAAGATCGAGAATTCTTTCAGTCTTCTGTGGCGATGATGCAACATCGAGATGTCCTTAGTGATGCAAAGAAGAAAGAAAAATGGCATCGCTGATGTTCCACAGGGTCTCTGCACCAATGGTGCTGGATGCCCGGGCAGGTGAACCTCATGGGTGCAGGCACCGGGGGCATTGCCCGCTCCTCTCCAGCCAGCTGGACAGTCAGCAAGCACCATTACCTCTGGAGAGAACACCCGTCTCTGCAAAAAACCCGGGCACTTGGTCACCATAAGCTTAAGCGAACGCTGCATTTAATGCAAATTAAAAATCAATCTTCAGTTAAAATAATTTGGAGCATGCGTGCCCTCTCTCCAAGCTACACCTACCCATGTCCCTTCAGATCTGGCACAGCAAGGTGACCCTCTGATTCCTCCCAGGACGTTTGTGTGTGGCTGGTACGACACTGGGATGGGTGACCTTGCAGGCAGGAGGTTACGGCCAGCTCCCAGTTACACCAGCAGCCGTAAGCGGAGGCACACCATGGCAGAGCACTGTCACTTGGGCCACAAACCTGATGGTAATAACAGGTTAATAACCTCACTAGTCAGGTTATGTAAAACTCTTTGGTTAAAGCGTTGCCTTTGGGCAGACGAGATGTAACTTCAGGAGCAGAAAATGTGGCTCTGCTTCAGCCTTCGAGGAAACCTCCAACCAGACTCACCAGTCCAGCTCCTGGCAAGCACTGAAGCCATCCCTGTGAAGACCTCTGGTGCCAACTCCGGCACCTACGCTCATCCCCAGGAATGCAAAACACGATGGGTCAGGAGTTCCTTGTTGTTGTAAGCCCTTAAGGCAATTAATTACACCCCGTGGATCACCCTGCTGCCACCTCCCCTTGGCAGTTAGCAAGCTGCGGGGGCAGGTTATTTTGCGATGAAAAGTTTGGGGCTCTTGGCTACCGGCATAAACCAGAATCAGCTCCTCACCCAGAAAGAAGGCTAATAAATCTTCCCTTTCGAGGAAGCTGTCAGCAGGAGTATATTGCATCCTCATTCACTTAAAAGCTCGTCGATGGCATCTCGGTCCACAGCTGTCATTACCACACCAAAACAGTTCTTGCTCTGGCTTTAGAGAAATAAGGAACGAGTCACCTGCGAGATCATTTTATGCTCAGGCAGTTTCTGCATGAAACCATCTGCTTCTTCTAAGACTTTAGTGCTTTGTGAAGGAACACTTCACTCCTGACATCAAAGCGTTTGACCCCTGAACCTCTGGTGCCGAGAATCTTGCAGGCAAAGTCTGTCGCCTGGGAGCAAAAAAATCTCTGACCTGCAATTGTTTTTCACAGAAATACACATCAGGCTTTATTCTCCTCGCAGAAGGGAAGGAAGCTACCTGGGGATGTTTGGCAATGCTTCCCAGCCCTGATTCTCGATAAATAATCTGAGCACACCAGCATCCACATCACGTCGGGAAGGGCTGGCAGCTCCTCCACGGGGAGCATGTGGGGGCAGAGGAGCTGGGCTGGCTGCCCTGTAAGGGCAGTGCCAACACCCCCTGGGAACTGGGATTGCTGGATAAACACAAAAATAAGTGCTGAAGCCCTTTGTATCCGTGCTGCCTCCTCTAAATAGAGAGGCACTGCCCTTTGAGTCATAGATTTTATGGATATTTTATCTATCCAGCCAGATGCCAACACAGCAGAGCCCCGAGCTTGTTTTACACAGTTTCTGTTCCCCACGACTCCTCCATCGTTAGCCCTCCGTTTCTCCGCATCCTCCAACAGCATCAAGTTAGTGACTTTTTCCAGTCAAAGGAGCCATACTTGGACAACTTAAAAATAACCCAAAGGCGACTAAGAAAGCGCGTACCTCGTGTCTGTACACTTGATGAAGTCTTAAGACAGGTCTACCGTTGACAGTTTCAGTTCCAGCAGTCAGGAGATACCGCAACACAAACTAGCAAGCAGCAAAAAAGCTTTACCATTTATCAGACTCTACTGTCCATGCTGATTCTCCATCCTCCAGAGGCCAGACCACACTGCCCCAGGTCTCTCTCCACTTGCCCTGGGTCCCTCTTCGCTTGCCCCGTGTCCCTCTCCACTTGCCCCAGGTCCCTCTCCACTTGCCCCAGATCCCCCTCCGCTTGCCCCAGGCTCCTCCTTCATCCAGGTCTTCTTCTCCCACACTCCTCAGAGCTATGTAACCACTTTGCGGGGGCAAGCTACAGCTGCACATCATCCGTGTCAATCAACCCACTGCCTTCGTTCCCCTACAGCCTACAACCCCCCCTGGAAAAACTTTAGATGGTCCATAATTTTAAAGAATCACGGATTTTTGATGTCAACTACACCATCACCACGACCAGCAGCAGTTAATCATCTTAGTAGAGATCAGGAGATTAAACAGCAACGGCACAATTTTAGAAGACGATGCTACTATGAATTCCTGATCTAGTTTTCTAGCTGTTGTCCAAGAACACCATTGCATGGTTTTTAATTGAGTAAATCTAAACTTCTGTGAAGCTTGCTAAAGATACAACGAAATATAAAAGCTATTGATGTCAAATGCCCTGGTTATTTTTTATTTATTTATTTACTCTGGTCATTTTTTAGGTCAAAACCCTTTCAGACATATTACTGCTTGTCTTATGGAGATGACACTATACACCATCCAGTCAAGCACTTCAGTGAAATTTTACAACAATAATCACTAGTATTAATAAAATAGTTATGAAGCCAGTAACAGTTAATTGCTGAATCTGTGCACAGCTATGAAATTACTATATTACGTAATTACAACCCCTGTGTAGAAGTTTTCATGCTGGCCTCATCTGTTAACCCTCCAAGTGTTTTTTCAGAACTGAACAATAAAGGCTGTCTTTAAACACCTGATATAAACTTCTGCTTAGAATATCTGTTTCAAAAGAGAAGATGATTTCCTTAGAAATAGAAGTGTAATGAAGATTGCACAGCAACAGCTTGGAGGAAGCAATTCCTCAGAGTGGAACAACATTCTGGGACGTTTCCTCTGCATGAATGACCTGCCAGTCTGTTATTATTATCGATTAAATGCAAGAAAAAGATGTGGATGCAGAGAAAAAATTGGATTTTCAATAGGTGCCAAAGTGCTGCTGTGCTTGGCTGTACAGCATCCATCTCATGCTGGTCCAGATGTCTGCAAAGCTCTTACTGTCACGCCAGGAACTCCAGCAGGACCAGAACGCTCGTCCCCTCTTGCTTTGCTGCAGCACAGGCTTCTCATGGGAGAATCCTGCCTGTGGTGCAGAGTAAACCAGATTCTTCTATTTATAGTCTGGTTTGGGACAGGAGCAAGGAGAAATCCAGCACTGATGAAGGACAGGTATTCTTCAGGAATGGGAAGCAGAGTAGATGACCCATTGGAATGTATTTTCAATGGTTTGATGATAGCAAATTCACAGTAATAATTTTGATTTTTTTTTTATTTTTTTTTTCTTGCTAGAATACCATTACCAAAGCATTTCCAGCCCCGGAGAGCAGCCAGTCCCATGGAGAGATCCTCAGCAATCCCGACCACCAGGAAACCACCTGGTCCCTGGAACAAGTGTGCATCACCAGCACTTAAGAAAGGGACAGATTGCTATTACAAAAACATTTTAATTCATTTCTGAATAGACCAGGGCTTTGGAGGCGCTGCATGGCAGTTTTATGTCAGCGGGCCCCTGGCCAGCCTAGGGAAGGTTTTTGCTTAGAAGAATTTCACCTCATAGTGCTCTGGCATTCACCGTGGAGTAAATTCTCTTCCCCATTATTTTCTGCCATTACAGGGTTTAACCACCTGCACGTAACACTAGACATAGCAAAGTACCAGCCAGTGACCGATCCAATGTGTTCTGTTATTTTTGTTCATCTTGCTGGTTTATTTTCCAAATATTGCTAATTGTGACTGACCGATCACAAACATCTCATGCCATTTTAAAAAGACTCTCCTAACAGTGAGCGTATCTACTCAGCCTTATAGTGGACAAGAAAATCTACAGTTTCCTAAGCGAGACCCTTGGAGAAAAGGTGCCTAGTATTTCCTACACACTTTGTTTCAGAACTAGTCTTTCCAAGATAATCTTGAAACCGCTGCTATGACTAGTGTGATTGTTACAATCCACGGACTGGCACTCTTTTGGGGAATTTCCTACCACGTTGTCATGTCAATAGAATCCCAGAATGAATGGTTTGGGTTGGAAGGGACCTTTAAAGATCACCTAGTTCCACCCCTCTGCCATGGGCAGGGACACCTTCCACCAGCCCAGGTTGCTCCCAGCCCCATCCAGCCTGGCCTGGGACACTTCCAGGGATGGGGCATCCACAGCTCCTCTGGGCAACCCGTGCCGGTGCCTCAGCACCCTCATAGTAAAGAATTTCTTTCTTATATCTCATCTAAACCTACTTTCTTTTCATTTAAAACTGCTGCCCCTTGTCGTATCACTACAGACCCTGGAAAAAGTAACCCTCTCTGCTGCAAATCTCTGTCTCCAAGAAGGAGCCCTTCTCTGGCAGGATTACAAGCTGGTGAAAGGCTTAAGGAATGGATACTCACTCACAACTGCACTTTTCACCGAGGCTGGCAATAAAAGGTGTCCAATAAAAACACAACACTTCCTTTTCATAAGGTGTTACTTAGGTGGCTATGACTGTATTTCATTACGCAGACAGCGAAGCGAAAAATTAGAAGCCACAGCTCTGTTTCCCTTCAAACACTTTTTAAAGCTATGGCATATCCTTGCTAATGTTTTGTTAAACCACCTGCTCATAGTTCCCCCTGACGGTGTAAGAGGCCAAGATGGTGGAGGGAAGAGCTGTGCACCCCAAGGGTGGAACTGGCTAGCTGCCAGTCAGGGAAAAGCTGGGATACATCCTGCACCTCCTCCAGGAGGCTTCTGCAAGGGCTGGGGAAAAGGTGCTGAGAGCGAGCAAGCACAATGCATCTCGTGGCTGGCTGTAGGATTCGCATGAGCGCAACCACTGCTCTTTGTCCAAAGACATTTGTGACCCTTCTGGGGCAGATAATGACGCCCTTTCCCCTGTGCACGATGGGTCTGAACCATCACACAATTAAACGTTCGTTACCTGCCTTTCCCGAGCTGCTTTTCCTGCAACGGTTTTCTCCTACGTAGCAGGTACCAAAGATGCGGCAGGGGGACGATGCCTCCCTTTATGGTGTAGGCTACCCACCACAGCGCTCAGAAGGGGGGGATGGGACTTGGAGGCTGCTGTTTGCAATGAACCCCCAAACCTCACAGCTGGGGGGTGAGCAGGCGAGCCAGAGTCCCTTGTTGTAGTGGCTACAACACGGAGGGGACGAGAATTTGGCCCTAGAGCCTCTGAGCATCGCCTGTTGTAAAGCCAGCCTTAACAGCAGCGCCCCCGCCAGTCTGACGCTTGCATCCTGGGTCTAGTTTCAGATTTTAAGATAACAGACTATTCTGCTTTTATTATTTTCAAGCCAAGTGGAGATAACTTGGGGCTGGAGCTCAGTTTCAAGCTGTGATGTGTCAGCTCCAGCGATGAGATTTCTCCTGCTATTTCATTGCAGCTTAGAGACAAACCTGATTTACCCTGTATGACCTTGTGGGTAGACGGTGGAAGTCTATGAACTGACGTGTAAGTTCAGTCGCACAAAATGAAATGGTGGTGAGAGCTGGCTTAATCTAGGGAAACACCAGTCATTTCAAAACCAAACAGATACACATGGCGTTACGGATTTGGGGTTGATCAGCGGAAGGGTAAATAGGACCAGCATCGCTCTACTATTAGGGCAGTGCATCTTCTAGAAAAAATATGTTGGCGCAGCTCCTCATAGCAGACCTATCTAAAGAAGGTGGAGAAGCTTAATACAGCTGGTATGGATGGACAGAAGAGAATACCCATTACCTTTTTGAAGCTATAATAATTACATCACAATCATAAAACCCAGCCAGTCTTAGGATGAGGGCAACAGGGCAGTGCAGACCTTAGCAAGTTCCAGAGAATTCCAAGCCAGTCTCAGGGATTCATGGCAAGTGGCATTGCCTGGAAGCCTGAGACTTGATTTCATCTTGAAAAAGCAGCTAACAGAGATCTGCCAAAGGAAAATTTTTAAAAGTCCAAAAAGGCATCCAGAAATCGGTCAGGATTAGCGTTTTAGGTGCATCTCTCATGTTTCCTACAAGGTCACGCCTGACTGCCTGTTCTCTAGTTTGACCTATAATGTCTTTAATAAATCCTCAGGCAGTTTATCTTGCAGGGGAATGAGGGAAACCGTGCCAGCCTCCTGAGCCAGCTCTCCACACGTGGGTGGCAGGTGTACGACCTTTGAGAAGTTCTCTCATTTTTGACTGCTTACCTGACGAAGATAAGCAGAAGATAAGCAGTACGGGCGGCACCGCTGGGTACACAGCCTGCGTAACCAGCTGGAGCCATCCCCCAAACCGTGAGTTCTGAAAATCAGCAAGTGGAACTTGCACCTCTTCCAACGTGCTACTTCGACACGTTCCCAAGAACCCCACACTATGCTATCGGAGAGTGGGTAGTAGTCACAAAATGAATAAAATTAAAAGAATGCCACCTATGAAGGAAACGTGTGAAAAAAAAACCCTGGATACATCTTTTTCAATATTTAATAATCTGGAGAAGCAATCTGTCAAAAAAGTAAAATGCAAAGATGCACAGCAAAAGCATGGTAGGTACCTATACATAGGTCCGCATACCCAGAGAAAGAGAGCACCCACACAAGGCATTTGATATGTGATGACTTCTGGAATTAGGCTGAATCCAATTTGACAAAAAAAATATCAAAATTCATATTTCACAAAAAAAAAAATCTTATTAAAAATTACTTTGAGTTCTTTAGGTAACAGCAGTGAAGCTAGCATTTCAACAATTTCTTGTCACCTTTAATTTCTAGAGAAAACAACATTCCAGCTGTTTGGAACATGAAGAGAACCTTCCAGGAGGAGTTCCGCAAACCTAGGGTAGCTACCTGCATGAACTTTGCAACAGCCTGGCCTCTCCTCGTTATTCAGCATTACTCGCAGTGCTGGTGGCCTCCATCTGCACCAGTTGTTGCTGTGCTGGGATGGGTGGCTAGAGATGCACCGACAGCACCAGCCTCAGCACCTCTAGCAGGAAAGGCTCTGGATCAGGCAACAAGGGGCTTACTGAGTAGTGAGCTGGAGAGGGATCTGTGTCCCGTCAGACGTTATTTCAGTGTGCATCTTGGCCAAGACATAATCTCAATCTTTAGTTGCACAGGGTTACCGTCTCGGTTGCCGCATGTTTGGTTTCTGCGTAATCCTTTCTCATCAAGCTGGGTGGATAAAACGGTGCCAGCTCCAACAAAACGCACAGCTGACGGTTATGCCACGGGACCATCGACACTGCACACGCTGCTGGGAAAACTGTGTCTGAATTCTCAGCTTAAATGATAAAACACAGGCAAAGGTGGTGCAGCATGCATGGAAAAGTACAAGCAGCTTACACCTTCTAGAGGAACCGAACTGTCCTTCGGTGGGCTTTGCAGTATTAGGAGATAATGTAGATGCCCCAGGTAGCATCTCTAGATAGCTGGTATAGTTTAGAATATCCTATATTTTATTGTCAAATCCCTATAAAAGCTATCGTGATACCACTTTTTACATATTCAGGAGTAATAGATACCTTTCTAGACCTAGCTGAGAGAAGCAGGTCTCTTGCACTAATTAACAAACGATGCCAACAGGTACTTTGTGGCTGCTGAGTGTTGTCTGTATAGATGGTCTGCACAGGTGTGGGCAGAAAGGGAAAAATCTTCGGCACGTGGGTTGAGCCTGCACACAGCCACATGTGTCCAGCTGTGCCATGTGAGAGTGCTGCCCTGCAGCTCCCCTGCAGCCTGGGCTTTCCTTCTTACCAACTCTGAAAGCAACCCTGCAATTTCTTTTAGAACCAGAACCTCTCCCTTTCCACCTCCTAAAGCCAAATATGATCACGTCTTCCTGCGTCTAGGGCAGTGACACCAAACATTAATCTCTGCTGAGACATTGCTCTGCTGTCGAAATACATCTCTGTCAATGTAATGTGGAAAAAAAACCCAACCCTACCCTGCCATTTTTCTCTCTTCGCTGGATACACCTTATCACATGGCTAGAAAAGTCTAATGTTTTGTTAAGGAGTGCAAAGGTTAACGCACACCAGATGGCCGAGACACAGTTCTGTGGAAGCTGGAGAAGCGTTCAGCTGAAAACGTACCAGGCTGGAAGCCTGGGGAAGAGGGATCAGAAGTTTTGCAGCATTTTAGACAGAAAAAAAAATGCATGTCTGAATGCAAACCATTGAAAGTCCTGCTGCGTCTTAAAGGTCTCTAGAGCTGCCATGTCTCGTGGAGCATCACGTATGTTTTATGTAAGGCATTGCTGTACGGGCAGCTTGAGGATTTGCATGTGTGTGATGCTACAGGGACAGGCGAAGCCCTCTCGGAGGGTGTCATGTGGGATGCCAAGCTCACCCAGCACTGCAGCTCCACAGAGCAGTGGAAATTACGTGCTTGTGTTTAGCAGTGAGTAGATTTTCAGGAAGAATGAGTCATTATTGCTGACATGCAAGCGGTGGGCTTGGGGGTGGCCAGAGCTCTGCTTGGGCATCATTAGCTCGTTCTTCCATTGTCACCTGTCCTGGTTTCAGGGGGGGGCCGGGCTCCGGTTCCCTGGTGGGGAGCCAGCAGAAGGGTGAGGGTTCAGCTCCCTCCGTAGTGGCCAGCCGGGGTTAAACCACAACATCACCCAACGCAGACCTCCCCCCCCTCCCAGGCAAGAACTCCTAGGCTCCCGCCTTCCAGTAGTTTTTCACATCCCAGCCGCTGGGAAATGACTCATTTCTTCCCATTCACAGATGAAACGGGTCTGGAGCGAAACACGCCGCTCCCTGCTTGGCACCCATCCCAGCTGGCACGCAGGGTGCCGCAGGAGATGCGGCTGCACCCAGAGCACACAGCAGCACCTGGGGGTGCCTGGCAGCTATTGAAAGGACACGGTCCTCCTGGTCATCCTCCGGCCTCCCACCCTGTCAGGAGCTGATAAGGACAGTCCCTAAAGTCCCCACACGTCCAGTCCTCCTGGCCGGGGGTCATGGTATGAGTAATGCACCAAACCCTTCCATTCACACCATCTGGAAAAGAGGAGAGCCCTTTTAGGAAACACTTCACAGCCAGAGATTTTAACTGGGTCATGTTCTACACCAGCAACGCTTACAAATCCTACTTCCAGTAGAATTTCCTATGCGTGGAGACAAGTATACACAACGGATCAGGGCAGCTTACAGAACAGACACACAATTTTTCAATTACCCCGTTTTCTTCCCCCACTTCTAGCAGTGCTTATATTAAGTTTCATCAGCCGCTATCTAATATTCTGGGTAATTCCCTTCCCTTGAGGAAAGCGTACGTCCCCTTCCAGAAAGATTATCCGTCTGTGTTAGTGACGGGACTCCGAATACTGGATCCATGGAGCACTTGGAGGCAGATAGACAGGAAATCCATTTTCTTCCCGTGATTACAGTAGAAGGGCTTCTGTCTGCCTGGAACTGGCCCAATGTGGCTGTAAAATAATCTCAGCATCAGGCTCTCGCCTTTCAGTCTGTGTTTGTGAATTATGATAGGGCAGTTTCCACCGCAAGCTGGGGTATGGGCAGGTGTCTGCAGAGCCCTACAGCTTCTTTCCCCCATCCTCCCCCCACACAATGCTGCATTGTTTTAATTTCTACATGAAGGAAGGATTTTCACCCAGGACCAGACTTTTCCACCACTATTCTCTCCCTTTATACTTGATTTTTTTAATTCTTTTTTTTTTAAATAACTTTTATACAAAGGTAAGCAGTTGTCTGGAAGCTCCTCTGGGACCAGATCGCAAAGAGATAACGGGAGTGAGTAACAGAGAGGATGGTGACTTCATACCGTAGAGGTTTGAGTCATGTTTCTCTCTTTCCTTTTTAAAGAAGAAAACATTTTTCAAACCTCCCTCACTCATGCTGTGGGTCCCTGGCTTTGGAGCAGGAAACAGATATGTGAATTGACGCTTACACTTTCTTACAACCTTCAATTTTTAATTCAGTGAAAGGTTCCAATGCCCCACACTCATACCCCATGATAATCTGTCACCCAGAATCCCACATGCAGAGTATTTCCCACACTTGGGAATTTATTACCAGGTAGGTGTTAGCCCAGCAATGCTACAGTGAAGTCGACGATGGGAAAGACACTGGGAAAAGGATTGTTTCCTCCTTGCAATACTCACCACAAACATCCTTACAATTTTATACATTCATCTGCTTTTCCCTCTATATTTCTATATTTCAACCCCTTCTTATCAATCTGCTTTTCGGTCCTTTGCATTCTATATTTCTCGCCTGAGAGGCAGTCAAGAAGTGATGTAACTGATGAGCGTGCGTGCACAGTTTCCAATTCAGAAAAAGGAAAATCTGCCAGATCTAATTTCATTGCTCCATCCACTTTCCTTAGCTGCAGAGAGGGAAGAGGACAGACCTCTGGTCCCAGCGTCAGGGTCACTAACAAATCTGGCCAGGAAGTTATTTTCCAGGGAAAAGAATATCATTCTCCATGAGAATTATTCATGGTTGTTTTTGTCCAAAGTTAATTGCAAAGGAGATTCTGGAGAAAAGTGTAGCTCAAGAAGCAGAGCTCCATTCAAGGGTTTTGAGATTCTTGCTCAGGTCAAGTTCTGCTTGCAGCCAAGGTCAGCCCTACTCTTCTTTGCTTCAGTGTGACTGTTTCAGTCTATGTGTGTACAACATTGGCTGGTTTTTGGCTCAAGTAATCTCATTTAATATATTCAGACATGACTGCAATCTCCAGCTTAACACATCATTAAAAGAGGAATTAATACAACATTTCCATGTAATTTATGACACGGAAACTCCCGATTTCCACACAAAGCTGGAAGCAGACCTTCGAACAGGATAAGAGCAAGTGAAAATACAGACTACTACATTCCTATTAGGAAAGATCCAAAAGCTGTATTCCTGCTGATTCCATTTTTCATGTTCTGATGGTCGCTACCTTTATTTGTGCCGGGTGGGAGTCCAGAACAGAACCCAAATGCCAGTATAAGAGGAACCTACTACCACTTTTGTCTGCAGACACATGGGTTTACGTGTTACCCTCTCTCTCTGCGTCACTCCTTGGGGTTAGCAAGTGTCACAGCTCCTCTGAACGACAGTTGCCACCGTAAGCCCTGGGGACATCGCAGAGCCTGCCTCGGGTGCTCGCTGGATGTGCTCAGATCTGATTTCATTGCTCCATCCACCTTCCTTAGCTGCAGAGAGGGAAGAGGACAGACCTCTGGTCACTAACAAATCTGGCCAGGAAGTTATTTTCCAGGGAAAAGTAGCATCTTTCTCCATGAGAATTATTTTTGGTGGTTTTTGTCTGAAGTTAATTGCAAAGGAGATTGTGGAGCAGAGCCTGCCTCAGGTGCTCGCTGGATGTGCTCAGGCGTGCAGGAAGGATGCACAGTGCATCGTTACAAATGTGCTTTACAGACACAGTCACTGGGTCTGGGTATAGCCGCTACTAGACACACAAGAAAGAAGATAACAAGCCAAACAGAAGGGTCTGATCAGACCTGGCAGGGCGTTCTCATGTGATGGGAAGGAGAAAGACAGAAAGTTTCAGAGAATTCTGGCATTACATAGCGATAAGAAAAACTTTTGAAAACCCAAACAAACAGAACGCTCATTTTGAAGAGCTTACGCTCCAGTACAAGCACAGATCCTTTTCTATCTTTCTGCAAAAGCACCAGCTAGGATGCTCCTTTAGGTCAGATTTCTATAAACAATTATCAATATGTTCCTTTTGCATGCTGCACATCAGTTTTGAAAGACATTACAGGATCGGTCTTAGATGCAAGGAGGAGAGAAGGACACCAGTGCCTCTTTCTTTCACATAACGTAAGTTGGCTGCTGGTTGCAAAGATGGTACCTCTCCCCTAGCTGCACAATAACTGCTCGTCAGCCTTGACAGAAAGAGCGGAGTGGAGCTCTAGGAGATGGCTGGGGGGTTCCACAGGGAAAAAAAGTGATGTCAGACACCACAGAGGAGATGGAGGACAAGAATCTCCATGAAGGATTTTGCAACTAGAAAGTTGGAAGAAAAAGAATTCCAAAATACTCGTAATCATAGAACTGGTTTAGTTTAAACATTTCCAGCATGTGTTGGAGACGTATGTGGCCAGTAGCCTGTGCATTCTACCAAGAAAATGACACAGAGTATAAAATAAGGCTTTTCCCTCTATATTTCTATATTTCAACCCCTTCTTATCGATCTGCTTTTCAGCCCTTTGCATTCTATATTAAATTAATTCTATATTAAAAGAACTAGCAGCAGGGACTTCAGGCCAGTCACCACCTTGAAGTGGCCTTCATTTAGCTGGATGGAGTTATAGCGATGTTATAATGAACTTTAAAATACCACCTTAAAAAAAAAAAAATCTATTAAAAAGAATGAAATAATGCGATGAGAAATTGTCTGTTCCAGGGAAACATTTTAGGCACATCTCTCCCTCGTTTATTTGCAGAAGGGAACACAGACACAACCGGGGTATGTTTTACATTACACAACGTAAGGGTTTGTGGCGCTCCTGTCTGCGCTGAAGACATGTTTATACTGTTTGATTCCATTATGAATCTGTTTAATATCCTGTGATTGCTCCGAGTCCTTTGCACACTCCAGGCAGGAAGACTTTAATGCACATACCGAGAAGGCATTTCCAACCATTCAAACATTAGATGAAGAAGCACAAAAAGGGTTCTCCTACTTCAATAATTACATTCTTCTGGTGCTTTCGCAAGATTTCTTAGAGAACAAGCCTCCCAATTTTAGCAGCGTTGTTTATAAAGTCCAGGAAAGCCCTAAGGGAAACAAACACGGTGGAAAACATTCTGAGTCATTTGCCCTTCGCGTTACGTAGCGCTATGAGATATTCGTTCAGATCAGAACCTCAGGCCTCATCTCAAAGGCATTTTGTCTTTTAAAATAGGTAAGTGTCAAAAAGAAAACAAAAATAGTCCTGCGTACCCTCCTTTTCTTAACTGTACAGCAGGGACTTGCCCAGTGCTGGGAGAGAGCTGGTAAGGGACGTGGGACATCTGGAGTCCTTGGGCAGAGCAATGAAGATACCTCCTCATCCTGATGTTCTTATAAGGAATAACTCTACTCATCTTGGAGAGCTCAGCTGGACCACAGCATCTCATTACTGCTGATACAGGAGAATTCCTTCTGTATTTCTTTTCTTTTTGCTGGGTGAGAATTTCTCAGCCCGCAACAAGTTGAGAGAGTGGCTGGAGAGGAAGGTGAGCTTGGAATTCTCTAGGGCTGGCGATGAAACCGCATGTGGGAGTCAAATATTCCAAGGGCAATCAAAAACTCATCCTTTGGAGAGCAGTTGCTGGACGCTGACAGAGTTAAAGCCATTGCAGAGGGACCTGGGGAGATTGAAACATCAGGCCATCCTCCGTGGCATGAAACGTAACTGGAACCAGTGCTGGGTTCTACCCTGGGAGGGTAGACACAAGTGTCAATGGGGAGTGGGGTGGGCAGTGTGCCCGGGCAGCCAGGAGGGCATATCCCATCCTGGGGTGCATCAAAGAGCAACACCCAGCCCGCGGCCATCACCCTGCCGGATGGTGCTGGTGCTGCCCCACCTGGGGTGCTGCACCCAGTGCTGGCCCCACCGCTTCAGGACATTATGGTGCTTGAGCTGTCCAGAGGAGGGCAAGGAAGCTGGTGATGGGGCTGGAAGGCATGTCCTGTGAGGAGAGCTGAGTGCTGCTGCTGCTCCTTGTCCTGGCAGTATTCTTGCCAGCGTTTAGGTGCTCGTTGGAGGTGTCTCTACTTGTAGAAGAAATGGGCGACCACAAGGATGCTAAGAAGTTTTTCAGGACACGGAATGATGTGTTAGTGCTGTACTCTAGATCTGCTGCTGTTGAAAGCTCACTCAGGTTACTGTCCGGTGTGACCCAAGAGGTGAAAGGACAAGGGGCCACAAGTTCATCAGAATCCCCCTCTGAAGAAAACAAAATCCCAGGTGTCAAGAAAGCAGATGAGAAGAAAGGTGATCAGCCCCCACAAGCTGAAAAGCCCAAGATAAAAGTGAAGAAGGAATATGAGTATGAGTTCAGCAACAAATTGTCTGGACTGTATGAAAAGTTTATTTGTGAAAAAGGTTGTGATGATTGTTAAGTACGTAAGGTATGAAATGTTAAGAAGAAAAAAGAAAAGAAAAAAGAAAATGGGGGAATTGTAGAGGAATGAGGGCAGGTTAATTAACACTGATAATGTGCAGCTGTGGGCTGGCTTGGGGTGGGGGGTGGCTGATGTGGATGATGTGCAGCTGTGGCTGGTTCCTGCTAAGTAGATAAATAGCTCTAAGGGGGATAGAAGGGGAGCACTGGGTGAGGAGGGGCACTGGGTGAGGAGACCTGGAAGAAGCAGTGGCACTGGGTGAGGAGACCTGGAAGAAGCAGTGGCACTGGGTGAGGAGACCTGGAAGAAGCAGTGGCAGGAGGGAGAGAGCTTCCCTGGATGGAGGAGAGACAAGGAGAGGGCTGCAGCAGGGTCAAGAAGCAGGTGGGCTGGCCTGGAGAGGATGGAGGAACAGCCCGGACAGTAGATCTTGTGAAACCTCGTGGGGGGGTGGGTGGCTGTGCCGGGGCAAGGTGTGGGAACTGCTTATGGAAGTACCCTGGGATGGGGAGAGCCTTGCTGCAGCTGGCTGGTTTGGATGGTGCTGCAACAGCTGACAGCTTCAGGCATGTCTACTTGGTGGAGGAGGCTGAGGGGTGGGTGACCTTTTTCCTCCCTGCAGCATCCCTGGGATGCAGTGCACTGATGGCTTCTCCCCAGGAGCTGGGGACAGGGACCTGGGAATGGGTCACAGCGGCATCGGGGAGGTTCAGACCTGACATTAGGAGAACATCTCCTTACCAAGAGGTTGATCAAACCCTGTGTCCTGGTTTCAGCTGGGATGGAGTTGATTTTCTTCTCAGTAGCCAGTGCAGTGCGGTGTTTTGGCCGTGATGTGAGAGCAATGCTGATAGCAACAACTAAAAACGTCAGTGCGGTTGGGTGATGTTTATACTAAATCAAGGATTTTTTGGTTCCCTGGGCCCTGCTAGCGAGAGGGCTGGAGGGAACTGGGAGGGGACACAGCCAGGACACATGACCCAAGGTAGCCAAAGGGATATTCCATACCATATGGCATCATGTTGGGTATATAAACTGGGGGAAGAAGGAGGAAGGGGGGGGACATCTGGCACTATGGCATTTCCCAATTAACCGTTATGTGTGACGGAGCCCTGCTGCCCTGGGGGTGGCCGAGCACCTGCTGCCCATGGGAAGCGGTGAATGAATTCCTTGCTTTGCTTTGCTTGCGTGCGCAGCTTTTGCTTTACCTGTTAAATTGCTCTTATCTCAACCCCGGAGTTTTACATTCCGATCCTCCTCCCCATCCCTCTGGGTGAGGGGCAGTGAGCGAGAGGCTGCGTGGGGCTGGGTTGCTGGCCGGGGTTAAACCACAACACCCAGGAACAACCTTCCCAGAGCAGTGGCTGATGCCCTGTGCCTGTCCATGTTTAAGAGGTGTTGGGACAATGCCTGTAATAATATGCTTTAACTTTTGGTCATCCCTGAAGTGGTCAGCCAGTTGGGCTAGCTGGCTGGTTCAGGTCCCCTCCAACTGAACGGTTCCGTCCTAGTCGTAGTTGCTTCACCATCATTTACATATGTGAAGAAGATAACTCAACACTGGGAAAACAACACCAGAATAATGATTTGGAATCTGCATATAACTTCAAATATGAAGCTTGGCTTGAATTTTCACTTTCCTTCACAATTGCTAGGACCAATTTGACGAGCATTATTTTTAGGAGAAAAATGAGCTCTCTTTTTGCAGTCTTCTCTCTGCTCTTCATTGTGTCTCTGCCAGAGTCCAGATGACACGATGCCAAGAAAAAGGATGAGCTCATTGCATTTAATGCTATCGCAAATAAAAGCTACATTACTTATTGAGAAGTAGGCAATGGTATACAACAGGGGGAATTTTTATTGGGGGGTGGGGGGGAAGGAAAATGCTCTGTTCTTCAAGTGTGAAAGCGGCTGTTAGTGTTGAGTGTTTCTTGAAATCCTGAATAACCTACCCCACCAGACTGGCACAGCACTCGGCACTGATGGCCATATGATATGTCCTTCAGCTGCTTGAGGAGGGTGATGTTCAAATGCTCTGACCATTGGCAGCTCTGACTTGCTTTCCCGTTTGTTCCCGTTGTATATAATTTGAAATCAGGCCATTGCTGAAGTCATTGAAGTTGCAATTATAAGGGCATGGGAGAAGACAATGCACATATTTTAAAACACTTGTGTCTTATATAGTATATATATACACAGATTAAGCTTCAGAATTTAAAGTCTGGTCATGAGTGGAAATGCTGCAGTACTTGAGATGACCCCACTGCGGTCACACGCTGCTGGCAGCACTGCAGGCTGCGTTTCTCTTGCCTTAGGGAACCCATTGGGCTTTTAGGCACAGGACTGCGGAACGTAAACCCCGAGTATGTTCCTTGGAATAGCTGAGACCTTGCAAGAAGCTGTTCAGGCACAACAGGAGGAAGGGGAGCTGGGTGCCTGCCTTGCTTGTTTGCCAGGTACTGGAGTTTAAGTACAGATGCTGCTCAGTTCAGCTGCCGCTCTTGGAGGATTCCCCACCTTGGTCACTTGTGTCTTCTGTAATGTGCCAGACGTTCCCTTTAAGGTTGGTTGTTCCCACCCCTACAAGGGTGAAGGTAAATGGAAGCGACCATGTTTGTAGAGTAAGTTATGTGTTCAAACTGTTCACTTCCCACTCCCTGTGAAGCAGGTGAGGAAATAGTAGTGTACACCACCACTGCTGGGTGCCGAGAATTATGTCCAAAACCACAAATACCTATTCACACACTGAAACTTTTCCGGTTTTAGGACTTGCCTGTAAACACATTACTAATCCCAAATGTAAGCTCTGTATTTCTACCCTGGTTCCAGTTTGCAAGCCCATTCTACAAAGGTTTCTGGTTTTTTCCATGCTTTGTAAAATTTACACTATAACCAATAATATATTAATAAAGGATTTTGGTGGTCTGCTCCAGTCAAGGAGACAATCTGTATGTGAGGAAGAGGCATTAGAAATGTTGGAAATCAGAAATTAGGGAAAAAAAATTAATTATAAATTAGAAAATTAGGGGGAAAAAGCTAGAAATTGGAAAAAAGAATCAGAACTTCAGAGTCACAGGCAGTATGGACATTTCCTTCCCTTTATCTTTCCTCAAAAAGGCTTGTGCAGCTGTGATTCAATTCTGCATCTCTTTTCATCTTATCCCATGAGCTTTCTAAAGGAGAAGGGATCTAGGGTACCTGGGAAATTTCTCCTGCTGGTAGTCCTTGGAAAACTGATCCACTTGCCCTTCCACAGGGATGGATTTTCTGATTATTCACCATTATTGTATTGTCACTGCGCTGTTGTGACTTGACATTAGATGAACTGGGGGAGTGTTACTGGTAAAACAACCTAGTGAAAAGAGTGAACTCTAAGAAAAAGTCATTTGGATTTTCCTGTTCAAATCCAAGGTGCAAATCGCAGCCTCTGGGATGATGGATCCTGCACCCTTTCCATACTTACTTGATTTTTTTGGGACGCGTTTTGCACAGAAAGCTCTTATTCCACAGAACAATGAATCCTTCTCAGTGGTGCTGTACTAGCTCAGGAGAACATATCAAAGCTGAGAGATCTATCAACCATCACCTCTCCAGCAGTGCATTTTCTAAGAAAGCCGGAGGCACGGTCTCTTACACAAGCCCCACACACTTTTTGCAGTGCGTTGCATAAAACAAAGGAGTCTTCAATGGGGGAAGGCAATTCAGGTGTCTACAACGTACATCTGAGCTCGTGAGGTGGTTGACTGATTGGCTGGATTTCTGCACGAGGGCTTGGACAGGTAGAACTCCATCATATTATGCAAGAGTGGTAGCCATAGATGTCAAAGGTTGTCTCTCCTCTACGTGACCGAAATTTAAATATAACTTTAAGATGTATAGTTTTCCTGTGTCTTTATGAAATTCCTTTAGCTGTGCTGCAGAGTATCCCATGGCTCCTGTTTAAAAGCAATAGGAAGACACAACCAGTTCCATCTCCCTCAGCCTTCCTGCAACATAACTGGATCCCGGAGTCCCCTGTGACTTTCCCAGTGGTGTCTGCTCCGACGTCCCACTGACACAGAATGACCTAATTTGTTATGGCTAGTAAGAAGGGAGAGAAATGAAATCCAGGGTCTGTAGTTAATTGGGGTCAGGTTGAGATGATTTATGATCTGAGGAATGTACTCGCTCTTGACACTATCATACACACGACAGTATCAACCGGGCTCAGCAACCTTTGGAATCAAATTAAAATCAGGATTTTCCAGAAAATGAGAAATAGCACAGGCAGGACCTGAGGGAGAAGGCAGGGTAGCAGGCAGATGAGGCTGTATTTGATCTACAAAGCCAGGCACCTTCTCTTCCCACCATGTCAGTCAGTTAACCTTCCAGTCCTGGTTTACCATGATTTAGAGGAGGGATGTTGCCAGGAATGGGTCTGTGCCAAGAAAATTTAATCTGTCTGGAATCTGACAGGGGAAAAAAAGAAAAAAAAAAAAAAGAGGGGAAAAAAAAAGAGGTTTGGAAATTTCAGAGGAAGGTGGTATTTGTCCTAGTTACAGCGTCTCTGTGTTCGCTCATGTTAGCAAGCTGGGCTCGCGGAGAAATAATGTCAAATGTTTTTCCATCACTCAAGAACCTTGAGCCTGAGGCCAAGCCAGCAGGCTGTGCGGTGCAACCTGTGACCCTGAGCAGTAGGAGCCTTCGGCAGGTTCCCCTGTGCCTTTCGCTGTGTATCTTAAATCAACATCTTTCTTTTCTCTGGGGGCTTTAGAAAAGGATTACAGAAGAGTTACGCTATTTGCAAATCCAAGGCATGTTAACACACTTCAGAAGTTAAATAAAACATGAAAATAAATTCCTTCAATACTGATTTTCTTCGGGAAAAAAAGAACCAACCTGTGTTTTCTTTCCTAGATATGACTCAACTTCTCCATTCGTGCTAACTTTGTGACCTGTTGTTAACTACATGAGATGCAGCCATTGATGAGCCCAGTGAAACCAGTGGGTGAACGCAAACCCTGGGCATTGCCTTTTGCCCTCCGATACAGAAAGGTACTTTGTCAAGCTCGGAAAGCCCAGCAAGGAGGCTGAGCCTTACAATCGACCCTGAAAAGACCTTATTTCAGCTGAAATAAGACGCGCAGCATCACCGCTAGAGCCACTACAAACAGCTCTGCCTTGTCATGGCGCAGGAGAAAGGGATGTGCAAACCCAGCGATGACCAGGTTTTGGAAACCGTTCAAATGCCATTCAATTTACTCCATCTGCTGCTCCAGATTCCTCCAGACACCAGTGCAAGCTTTAACCTGGATCGTTCTGTGCAGCTCTGGAAGCACATGGTGTGTTGAGGCTGCAGCAAGTGGGAATCACCCTTCTGCGTTCCCCTTTCCTAAAGGATAGAGGGGAAGCACTCACCTCCTGCTAGCACGTTTTTACTGAGACCTAAGCACTGTACACATCCTGAAGACTTAATTTTGTCTTTTCATTGCTTTTGTTTTCATTTTTTCATCTCCAGTTTTTGTCGATGTTCAAACAAAAGTCTGTGAAACAACCTGCGGAGAGCAAAAGCACTAACAAAGATTGAAAAGCTCACAGACACTTTCCTACTCCTTCCTAACCAGCAGGAATGTCATACTGCAGGTCTTGTACTAGTAACTTGGGCTTTTGTGGTGTTTTGGTTTTTTTAAAAAAAAAAAGGTAAGAAACCCCCTGTAGAATACGGAACTGAGCACTCATGTTGCTTTAGCCACCATATGAACCAAGATACCAACCAGCATCTTTCGTGGGTTCAATAGCTTGGTGTTAAATAAGGTTAGCCTCCCTTCCAAAGATTTGATATTCCATTTAGGACAACACATTCACAATTATTCTAGAGCTACAAAGGGCAGAGGATCACCTTGAAATGGACAAGAATAGCACCAAAAGCAGGGAAGACGGGAGTCACAGGAAAATACGGACCACTCTGAAGGCTGGTCTGCCTGACAGTAAGTAACTCAGCTGAACTGATGGGTTTGGCACTTGTGTGATTCAAGAAAAAAATGAAAATTAAGTAAACTCATCCCAGCATGCTCACTTTTTTTATACCACTCCACTACTTCCCTAGCTATGAAATAGAAAGAATTTACCAGCGCAGAAGTCCTTTCATGGGATAATTTTGTCCAAAGATGCTACTTATTTTTCAAAGCAGAAAAATCACCTCTATCCTGTTGATGTCTACTCAAATAAGCAGAGGAAGGGAAGGAGAGAAAGAAAAATTGTTGCCAGCCCAGGAGCGGTGGTTCTAGGAACTCTGCACAGGATCCTGTGCCTCTTACTGAACACAGCCTTGCTCACACGTACCTTCGCCTGCTAAGCGGAAAGTGCATTAACCCTTCGCCTTCCTGTGCCCTAAGAGCATCTTTCCATACTATTCTACTGGGATAGGAGCCCAAACCATATAAAGTTTCTTAGGAGAATGAATTATCAGTGTGGAGGGGTGCAAAGCGCTGTGTAAGGGCAGAGATGCCTGATGATGAAAAAACCGGCTCACACTGCATCATCTGTGCTGCACCTCAGAGGCTTCATGTCCAGGCACATGCTGGGAGAGCAGAAGAGCATGAGACCGAGTCATCCCCTGCCCCCAGCAGCAGCCCAGAGCACTCCGGTTCCAGCATCCTTATAAATCTTTCCGACTTGCTCGCATCTGTGAGATCGCCAATGGATGCAGAGTGTGGCAAGAACCACATTTGGCAGCGCTCTTTGCTCTCTGCAGTTTAACTCCCAACCAAACAGGCTGCAATAACATGGGGTATTTATTCAGCTGTGCCTCTCTTGTGGATCCTGGGGAGAAAAGCTGTGTTTTGGCCTCATTAATCACCTCATTCTTTGCTGAAGTAAACAGGAGGAGCCACAGGGGGTTGTCTTGGCTCAGGAGGTTCTGCCACGCACGGGGTTTGCTGGAAGAGCCACCTTGGCTAAAACAGCACAAAGTTCCTGCGCTGGAAGGAAGGGGAGGAAAGATGAGCTGGGGGGACACAGATGATGAAGGGAGCAAAACAGGACTGAGCTATGGTCCAAATAACTCCTTTCTGACCCTCGCAACAGATCAAGCAGCATGGTGGCTGGCATACCCTAGCTGCTCCCTGCTCCTGCCCGGGCTGTCAGAGCAAGGGCGCGCTCCCAGGCTCCAAAAGCTTCTGGGACCCAGAGCTTTGGACGCGCGTGTGTGTGTGTTGTTATTTCCTGCTCTAAAGTGTGTATCTTCCTCCCTAAGTCACAAAGCAGCCCCTGTTCCCATGAAAGCCTGTGACACGCCAAGGCGAGGGCAGTACGGTTGAAACAGAGCAAGGTCTTCAAAAGATCAGTCAGGATGAGTCTGGTACAGTGCTCTGGGTGATGCTCTGTGTTGAGAAAGGAATGTACTCGGAATAGTTAGAGAAGGTTCCACTGACAACGTTAAAGGAATGGACTCTGAATAAGAAAAGGTTCCACTGAGGATTTAAAGGAAAGGACTCTGAATAATTAGACAAGATAAGGTGGGCACCTGAAGGAGATAAGGAGACCATGAGTCAGGAGATCGCTGAACAAAGAAAGTTGAAAGGTTTAAGCAAGGAAGAAGATTGAGTGACCCCCAAGAATGAGGCCGAAGAACAAAACGACCACTCAAGAATCCTCCCAAAAGATGATTCTAGAAGATGCCACCTCAAGCTCTGCCTAAACCCCACCTATAATGAATATGATGAGTAGATGTCAAAATTAAAGGAATATATATGTAAAGATGTAACCTCTCACAAAAACTGACTTTTCACTGAAAACTTTGGAGCTAGTTTGCCTGGTGCACACCAGCTAGCTTCCCAACGCTGCACAAAATAAATATTTTTGCTGCTTAAAGACAAAATTCATCTCTGAGCAGTTCCTCTGTGCCCTTTTGGCATCACGGTGCCTTGCTGTCCATGGCCTGGGCTCACTATAACTTCACGTTTCAGAGCCATGCAGATGCCATGCGACGGGAGGGACCACAACACCTCTGAGCCCCAGCATCGCTGCGTGGCAGGGATGTCCCGGCGCTGGGTGGCCAGGGCCACCGCGGGTGAGACAAGCTGAGTCAGCATTTCATGGGAAACACCATCCCTGACACCGTGTTGTAGTTGGAAGCCTCATAAAAGCCAAAGAAGTATTTTTTCCTTTGTCCAAGGCTGCACAAGGATTAAATGCCACAGGAGAAACAAACCTTTAGGTGATGGGGAAGGAAAGTGAAAGCTCCGAGCAACACAGCACTCAGGTGTGTTAGTAATATTAGACACGTGGCTTTGCCAGGTCCTGGATCCATGACTCCAGCATCACGGGCTCTTACAAAGGGGAGCGCTTTGGAAAGGAGAAAGATGCTGCAACATCCCGGACAGACAGCGGAGTCTGTCCCAAAGAAGTATCCTGCCAGTCCATCACCACGAATTTACACTGAAAACTGACAATCAGAAGTAATTGGTAGGTGCTTTAAACCGTCGTCAGTGACCAAAGTGGTTGGGAAATCTATGGGTGGGTTGTTTTGTTTTTTTCTTGTGAGCAATTCCTAAAATAATCTTAGAGAAAATTATAATAAGGGTAAAGATTTATTTCAGAAACTTGGATACATTTTTTTTAATTATTATTTTGGGCTACTAAGGAAAAGTCATTCCAATTCGGCTCAGAGCCGAGGATTTTTTGCAGTGACTGCCCCTTACGTGGGAGAAGGCACAGCGGGAGGGCTTGCAGCTCCGGCAGGATGCATCCCGGGAGCCTGTGGGACCACGCTGTGTCCATACATCTGCTGCTGAGGCACCTCACCATGCCTGCACCCCAAGGCTCGCAGAGCTGCCCCTTCCCCCTTCCCGTCACCTACAGCAGCACTGGGAAGATTTTCCTGGCTTCCACGGAGACCCACAGTCTGACAACGACGACACCATTTACCCCTTCGAGCCCAAGAGTGGACTATTACATGACGCACATTTATGCTGACTTAAAATAAATCAAAATGCCTTTTAAATAGCCCATTTGGAATTCATTTAATATAAAATACATATTATATTTGTATAGATTTAGGCTTTCAGTGTGCCTTATACCAGTTTATCTGGCAAAGAAGCATGAGCTCACACACCCCGGGGCTTCAGAGATGGTGCTGGAAACGGGTGACTCGCCTCTTCCCCCCACCAAGCACCAAGTTCTCTCTGTCAAACCTTGGCCAAACACCATGAACAGTTTGGAAAGAAAACAAGGTAAAAATCTGATAAAAGTCATATTCCTCTTCTCAGACTTTCAGAATGTGGAGTTTTAATGTAACAGTTACGACAGGAAGAAAAATCTCAGCTCCTGCAGCTCTACGACCTTCCAGTCCCAAGGCAGCTTCTTTCAAAAATAAGTTTTGTAATTCTATGGATTTTTCTTACTGCTTTCAAAAAGAGCAGAGGTTACACATGGTTTTCACCCTGTCTCCTGGTGGTTACAGACTTCCCGCCCCCCCCCCCCCCCCTTTCTGCTTACATGTAATAAAAAAGTCAGAGGCAGCAAGAAGAGAAAAGCAAAAGCTCGAGCATCCCAGGGGGCAGAGCTCCTGTATTACTTCCAATATTTTTAAAATTGAAAATATGGAAACGGAGTTGACTAATACTTCTGCTTCCACATGGCTATTCTTAGCTTCTTTACTGTAATTCATGTGCAGGAACAAAGTTTTGATTGATTGATCAAGATCTAGCTCTGGATAACTAGTTTTTCTAGATATCTGATTATTTGCATCACACCTCTTCGGTTTTATGTAATGAATGGGGATGGCAGATGATCTAGCACTTTGTAAAAATATTTTACAAGTTAATTGAGCCAAATTAACCGTAGCTGGAATTTAATGCATAGCATAATCTGAATTATTAGATTTTTCAGGTCTATGTTAATAAGTTCTTTCAAGATGCTTTTCCCTGTTTTGTTGTGATTTAATTATGTTCCCATAGCTGTTGGATCCCTGTTTAGTTTCTGACATAACGGAGCAATTTCCTGAGAAGAGGCAGTAGCAAGGCAGAGACTCTGCTTTTTCTCTTCTAGTTTTAACAATCAATCAATTCTGTCTAAAGCTAGACAACGGAAAGCCGCTTCGGGGACCCAAAGAAGAATCCTACGAGAAATGGAATCTTTCTTTTTCCCAACGTCTTTTGTTGGGTGGGTTAGTTTGAAATTGGGTGCCAGAACACCCTTTCCCTCCTGCTGCACTCTTGATGGTGGATCCATCAGATCCAACGTCTGTGCTGTCCCAGGCTCTGGGTGCCACGCTGAGCACTGGGCTTCGGCTGGCTGCCTCGGCACCAGCACCTGCGCACCAGTTCCAGGTGTGCGGTCGCACCAGTTCCAGGTGTGCGGTGCACCAGTTCTGGGTGTGCAGTGCACCAACTCCAGTTGTGTTGTGCACCAACTCCAGCTGTGTGGTGCACCAGTTCTGGGTGTGTGGTGCACCAGCTCCGGGTGTGCGGTGCTGTGTGGTGCTCCGGCTGTGAGGTGCTGTGCGGTGCGGTGCGGTGCGGTGCGGTGCGCGGTTGTTTGGCCGGGGGCGCAGTCTGGCCGTCGTCCCACACGATGAGCCTGGCCCCAGAGCGGTGATCACCGTGTCCCCCAGCCACACGCGGGGTGCGCCCCCCGTGGGACCCCCCAGCGCATCCCCACCGCGGGTGCGCTCCCCGTGGGACCCCCAGCGCAGCCCCACAGCCCCACCGCGGGTTGCACTCACCCTGGCACCCCCCAGCGCATCCCCACCGCGGGTGCGCTCCCCGTGGGACCCCTCCAACGCAGCCCTACAGCCCCTGCGCGGGTTGCGTTCCCCTTGGGACCCCCCAGCGCAGCCCCATTGCGGGGTGCGCTCCCCGTGGGAACCCCCAGCGCAGCCCCACAGCCCCTGCGCGGGGTGCCTTCCCCTTGGGACCCCCCAGCGCATCCCCACCGCGGGTGCGCTCCCCGTGGGACCCCCCAGCGCAGCCCCATTGAGGGGTGCGTTCCCAGTGGGACCCCCCGGCGCAGCCCCCCAGCCCCTGCGCCGTTTCTGCGCGTCCGCGGCGCCGCCTGCAGCGCCCCCTGCTGTCCGCAGCAGCACACAGGGCCCTTCTCCGGCACACGGAGGGTTAAAAGTCCGCTGGGAGCTTGGTGGCTTCTTTCCAAAAGGTTTCAGTTAACACCAAAGGTCTTCCTATAGCTCACTCGCTTTAATAGATTTTTCCCATTGCCTGCGCGCTTTATAGACCATCATTTCCTCTCCTGCAGGGGAGCCGCTCCCTGGGTCACTGATCCCACCAGCTTAAAAGGGATTTCATCGATTCCCTTTTATCGGTGGTTCCTTCAGCCGTAATGGGATGAGCTGCTTGTACCTACTAACAGCTACGCCTCTGCTCTGCCACCTCCTCCCTACGCCTAGGAGCGAAGCCTGGGCTCCTCTCTCCCACCTCAACCGAGGGTTTAGCCATGACCAGCCCCATCTTCACCTCCTCTCTGCCCCAGATGTTTTTGGCCTTTGCCACCTCCCAGCAGGTCACTGCAGGACTGAGTGCTGGGGGACAAATCCCCTCCGTCTTACACCAGTGCCTCTGTGCTCATCCCTGGTCACCCCAGCAGCCACAAGAACAGATCGCCAGATCACCGCTTGCAAGACAAAACCGAGCAGATTGGTTTAGGGCAGGTTTTGCTGTTGGGTCGTTGGGTTTTTGAAGAGTAAAAAATGAGGCGTGGAGCACAGAAAGGGAAAGAAAGGCGAGTTACAGACATGAGTACACTGGGGGCACTCCCTGTGCACTCTTGGCTTTTCACGTTTCCTGCTGTTGCCTTATCCTATACGAAAGAAAGACTGGAGGCCTTAAGGTCATGTCTGTTAGAAGCACAAATTGGTAATCAAGGCAGCATTCCTTCAAACACCTTACAAAAAAGCTGCAGCCCCCATTTGGCTCCCAAACAATGCAGGCTCCACGCTCCGAGCCCCTCCGAGCTTCTCTCAGCATCACATCCTTCACACCGCTCAAGCTGTGTGACTCTCTTCAGCTTTCCAGCCTTTTCCCCAAATCCGTCACATTTTGCAGTGTGACGACCTTTGCACATCTTTCACCTGCATATGCCTTCCAGTGCCTCTTTTTTTTTTAAGTGGTAACACGCAGGCATTTAGGGAGAAGTTGCTAGGATTTCTGCAACTGGAGCAATGAAGGTGCCTAACTTTATTATAAGAAAGCCATTACTATGATTAAAATTGTTATAAACTTCATTGCAATCGAGTTTAACCCAATCCTTTCCCCTTTCTGGTCGGCTTCAGTACTCTGCAAGCACTAATTAAGGACACATGCCCAGTGTCCATGAAGCATACAAATATCTCATCCCTCTGCAGACAAGAAACTGAGGCACAGCAGCTCACCCAGATGCAGGCAGTGGTGGAGCTGCAAGCAGGACTCCTGCCTTTGGGTCCCTGGCCCCACCACCACCCCCAGCCCCAGAGGTGGACTGGTGAGCTGCACACAAGCCCCTGGTCTGCCCTGGGGGATGTCATTGATGACCCAAAAGTATTTTGGGGTTTTTTTAGTCTTGTTTCTTCATGAAGGTGCAGGACAGGACCGGAGCAAAGGTACGGGCTGCACTAAAGAATGAAGCCAAAGAGGTGGCACTGCCCATGCTTAGTGTAAAATCTCTGAGTACCAGCAAGCATGGAGTTATCTTCAAAGGTTTGGAGAAACTGATTCTTCAGGGCAACAATACACGTGATTTGCAACTTGCTACTTTCAGCTTAATTTCCTTTCCTCTAATACAGCTGCTTTCCTGGCCAGAAACAACACACTTTTCTTCGTACTAAACAAAGGGTCATGGGCTTATGGGAAAGGATATAATTTTCTTCCAGCTTCTTTCAGCAAACATCTGACTAACAGCCCGGGAGGGTTTGAGTGCTCTCAGCAAGGAAGAGGATGCTGGTGGCATGAAGCTGCACGGCTCCGCTGCCAGCGCTGGTCGATCAACCTCCTTGCTTCCCCCGCTTTAGGGATCCAATTCTGAAGCTGTTTCCCACCCCACGGTCCTGAGGGTAACCTTGCAGCGCCAGGCCCTGGAAGCTGAAGAGAACGATAGGGAATTTCTCTGGGCTTCATGTCTCTTCATGGATAAAGGGAAAAGGGATTGAGGGTCTCGGTCCCCAAGACATGTCCCCTCCTCTGCACTTCATCTCCATACATCCTCAGCAGAACATTCTCTATTTGCTCTCACAACTGCCCTGGTACATTATAGCAATATGACAATCAATTAACTGACCACTCTATCACAATAAAGAAGCCACCCAACCTTATATAACTCTTTTTAATTGTTTTCTTACATTATAACATTTTGCTAAACTTCTTCAGCCATAACTTACATAATTTAATTTCTCAAAGTGCTAATAATTTAATTGCTTCCTTCCTGCAGACAAAGTGCCTGAACTGCCTTCTCTCATTCAGAACATTAGAAAAAGTGCCTGGCATGAATACCAAAAAGGGGCATTATATTCACAAGACCTTATGGAAAACTGCTTTCTCCAGAGTGTTGTGCCTCAGGCAGCCACAAAGGTGCAACAAACCTGCCCGGACTCTTCATTGCACACGGGGACCACCCTCACTATAGGAAGAGATGGAAAGCATGGCAAGTGGCAAGTCTCATCAGCAAAGTTCCCTGGGCTAGTGGCAATCCTATGGCCTAGATGACATCTCGAAATTAAAACATGACATTCAAATGATAAGCGAATAACTCCTACTAGCACATATCCTCTCGCAGCTTGCAGGAGGAGACTGAACAAAAGTAATTTTGCAATTTACACCTTCAGGCTTGAGAAAGAGAACTTAATAGTGAGAAGACATACTGCGTATTCCAAGGATCAATAACTGTGCCTGCAATTTAGACTTCCCTAGTCTTCCGCGAATTATATCTGTTCCATTTCTAGGAATATGGACTGATTACTACAGATCTGGTTTTGCGGTTCATTGGGGACAGCTTTTCTTTGCTTCACTTTTTGTCTCAAAACGAGTTATGATGGGGACACGGCCAAACTGTGGCAAGGGACCTGGGGGTCCTGGTGGACAAGCGGCTGGGCATGAGTGAGCAGTGTGCTGCTGCAGCACCAGAAAGCCAACAGGATGCTGGGTTGCATCGACAAGGTCCTCACCAGCAGAGATGAAGTCATTATCCCACTCTGGTTAGTGTGTGCCAGACCGCACCTAGAATATTGTCTTCACTTTTGGTCCCCACTGTACAAAAACCACGTGGACAGGCTGGAGAGGGTCCAGAGAAGGGCCACAAAGATGATCAAAGGACTGGGAAGCCTGCCATAGGAGGGAAGGCTAAAAGAACTCAAGGTTTGTTCAGCCTTGAGAAAAGAAGGTTTAGGGAGGACCTTATCACCACTTTCCAGTATTTAAAGGGTGGCTACAAAGAAGATGGAGACTCCCTTTTTACAAGGAGTCACATGGTAAAGATGAGAGGTAACTGGTACAAGTTAGTCCTGGGGAAATTCCAACTGGACACAAGAGGAAAAGTTTTCACAATGAGATCAACCAGCCACTGGAATAATCACCCCAGAGAAGCGGTGGATTCCCCAACGTTGGACACTTTCAAGATCCAGCTGGACAGGGTGCTGGGCCACCTTGTCTAGACCATGCTTTTGCCAAGAAAGGTTGGACCAGATGGTCCTTGGGGTCTGTTCCAACCTGGTATTTTACGATTCTATGAAACATCCTTCTTGGAGGTTGGATGACATTGCGTCTTTTACTTATGGCAAGACAAAAGGACCGAGAGCCGTCTGCAACTTAGGGTAAGAAACCAGCTCGATGTTTCCTGCCACATGCCAGACAGCAAGGGACAGAGAAGCAGTGGCGGAGGGAAGAGGATTAGGACAATCCAGGGCACATGCTCCTCCTCCCCACCCCCCTCTTTGCACACTGTCCTTCGTGAGGTTGAGCTGGAACTGCACACAGCTGCTGCTCAGGTGTTTCCAGCAGCAGGATTTCTGTGGTTTATTGGATACTGCATCACCCCGCGAGGTGAAGATGGCAGGTATCTGTAGGCAGCGACTGGACTCAGCACCTTATTCCTGATCCAAGGAACAGCAGGATGCTGGAAAGTGGCTGCCCTGATTTCATGCCTGATGTTAAGAAACCCAAGGTCTTCATACAGCTGTTTATTATTTTTCTTAATAAAACTGCGGGTCTGCTCATGCTCCATTCTACACTACCTACTCTTGTCATCTTCCCATTTGTCACTTTCTAAGACATTTGCCATTTGTTCCTGTTTGTGTCAGGTTTTCTCACCGGGAGCTTTATGTAGCACTAATCCTGGCTGGTCCAGGCTGCCAGGGATGCATCTGCAGCTCAGGGCTGGGCTTTCTCAAACCAGTACAATAGATGGAAAGTTAAATCATGGGGTTGGACACAGAAGGGGGAGGGGGATTACACACAACTCTGTAACTAAGAAAAATAAGGTGTAAGCCAAGCGAAAACAGCTCAGGCAGCGTGGAATACGGTGTCGGAACAAATACATCACTAATACTTCATAACCAAGAATCAGTTCCCCTCCGATTTGTGTATCACTTCTGAACTTTTCACACATTCTAGGCTTTAAGAAAAAAAAAAAAGATGGTAATTAATCACTCTGAATGTTAATTGCTGGGCCTGCAAAGAGAAAATCCTGAACCATATTCCCACATCTGATTAGTCAGGCTTTGAAAACAGATGTGACATATTTGTACAACAGGAGTAACAGAGGAGAAACTATCAAGCAAGCAAGCTACATCATTTGTTATAACTCCTACTAACCTTGTGCCCATCCTGAATATTTCCTGATACAAAGTCTACAGCTTTTCCAGGAGTCCGAGTCTTCTCTCCTGCCCCATTTCTAAACTCTGCGTGCTCCAAATTATTAAGCAACAATACTGTTAATGTTTCAGTTTTATGAAAATAGAAGAAAGGATTCATAGAGCTCACCGAGGAAAGCACAGAACACAGGAAGAGGTAGGTGGACAGGCAAACTGATTTAAAGCATGATTCATTTCCCAAGGCCATCGTTGTCACCAAGGGATAAATTAGAGCCTGGCCTTGCTCATGATCAGCAGCATCACTTTCACTTTGCGATACTTAACTCGCCACCCAGATGGGTTGTGCCATGATAATGACTGCCCCATTCGATTACTGCACCTCTTCTGCTGTTGCTTAATGGTTTCTTTGCTTTTAAGGCAAGGTACTATGTGCTTCAGGTTCCCAGCCTAAGAGCTCATAATGTAAGTGAAATGTGTCAAATAATTGGATTAAGTTGCCCAGACCCACGGAGGAAAAATATTTCTCTGTTTTTGTGAATTTTATGCTGCTTCTCTCTTTATCACTAATTACCGCCTGGATACTGGAACTCAGAAGCAGCCTATTGAATCCTGCTCAGTGGAGTCAAAATTTTTCCTAGAAACAAAAGGTACAATATATCAGTTTATATGAATGCCAAAGCTAGCTAACCGAAACTAAAAAAAAAATAATCTCAGTCCTTCCCCAGTTCTCTTGAAACTGACTCAAAATCACAAGGTACTTTAAATGATAAAATTAGCAATTTAGTTCCATATGTCCGTCTGCTTTCTAACCTTCTTGGTCTCAGGATTCAAGCTTTCCACCTTTTTACTGCTAGTTAATGTTTTTGACAAACCAAGGATGCTAAAACCTGAATCTGCTCTAGGAGTGTGGGTTAGAAGGGGAAAAAAGCTACAACGACGTGAGTTATAATAATATGGTTTCATCTGGAAGCCCCAGGTTCTCAGTGATTTTCCCTTCAGTGACCAGTATTCTTAGCCCTAATTAATAACATTCTTCTAAGTAGGTTGTATGGCATTTTTTACAGGCTCAAAAGCAATAAAAAAAATCCTGCAAAATTTGTCACAGATCCTGCCTCTGTGCAGCCACCAAAAAAACCCTTTTCTGTAGTTTGTCTTCTGTAGACTACTTTTATGGGTGTCAGGAAAATTTCAGGTATCCTACGTAGGTATGTATGGACATAAATACACATACCTATGTAAACATGGCAGCAGGCTCCCAATACAAACAGCAATAAGCTGACCTTAATTTAATTCAAATAAATAGAAAAAGTCATTGATAGTACTGCCAATACATCTCAGTCATAGCAAAAAAAGATAGCATTACTGCCTGTTTGGTACAAATGGTGACTTTGCTGGGTCAAATGCCCGCAGTCGGTCCCGGCACCCACACCGGCACTGCACCCTTCTGCTTTTTCATTCACACATATGCATTCATGAACCATAGTGACCACTGGGGCCACTAACCACTGAATCACAGAATCGTTTAGGTGAGAACAGACTTTTAAGATCATTGAGTCCAACCGTTACCCTAGCCCTGCCAAGTCCACTACTAACCCATGTCCCCAGGTTAAAATGTTTTTTAAACATTTTAAAATGTTTAAATGTAAAATGTAAAGACAAATGTAAAATGTAAAATGTAAAATGTAAAATGTAAAATGTAAAGACAAGTCTTTTTAAACTCCCCCAGGGATGGTGACCCCACCACATCCCTGGGCAGCCTGTCCCAGTGCTGGGCCACCCTTTCCGTGAAGTTTTTCCCAATATCCAACCTAAACCTCCCCTGGCGCAACTTGAGGCTGTTTCCTCTTGTGCTATCACTTGTTACTCGGGAGAGGAGAACGACCCCGCCTCACTGCAACCTCCTCTCAGGTAGTTGTAGGGAGTGAGGAGGTCACCCCTCAGCTGCCTTTTCTCCAGGCTAAACACCCCCAGTGCCCTCAGCTGCTCCTTTCTTGTTCTCTAGAGAGTCTCTGGTCCCCCTCCACAGTGACACTGTGCTGAGAGCGAAGGCTCCTCCCACACCAGCAGTGCCCTTACTGCCACTTGGATGTGGAATTAGAACACCGTGTAGCAAACAAATACTACAGTAGAAAATCCCACCCTGTTCAGAGCTCAGAGCACAGCTGTGTATTGAAATCGGGTCTAAAGTAACAACGGTCCCATGATCCCTTAACCGGGAAATGTAGCACAAATAACCAAGAGTCAAAGTGCCATTTTGCTATGATAAGTATAAGTAAAAATGCAAAGCCTGAGTATTTGTTGACAGATTTTGTAAGACATGTAAAGTATAAATGGCCTAACAACAATCTAACCAGGAGGAACATTTCTTTCCAGTTCTTTGATAAAACTGGATTAAAATTAACAGCCTGAATCAATTGTTAAAAAATACATGGAGCAGAAACAAATTTCGGTAAACCCAAAAATTCAGAAGATTGACTCATATGCTTCAGTGGTTTTCTGAAACCAGAGCAAGTTCAAATTCCAGTGCTGCATTTAACCACATCTGTGACGTTTGGGGATGTGGGAGCAGCTGCGGGATGTCACCTTACTGGCACTTGGCATGGTCTTGGTCTGCTCCCACCGACGGGTCAGAGCCGTGTTCCAGTCGGGTTTCCTGACAGACTGGGCTCCTGGAACACTGGAGCCATAGTCTGCCAGCAGAAAGATAAAAATATATATCAACAAAATACTTAAACCCTGTTATTCTGCGTAACAGATACACCTTTCCAAAGGAGCATATCAGTGTGTCACACCAGTGATGATTACTATAAGGAAAGCGTGTCAAAAGTGTTCAGGTTCCATTTAGCCCTTGGGATAAATTTCCCCTTTTTTTCTCTGGAGTATCTACTTCTCTTCCAGGAGGTGACATTTCGTGAACGATGACCTTCTTACCGCTGGCTCCCAACTGTTACTGCTATTTTTAATAGGATAAATAGGATCAATAAGTGTTTTAAATATGATCATGGAAGTTTAAAGGACAAACCTGAAAAAAAGAAGAGGATGCATGCACATGGCACAGGCAGCAGCACCTGGTATGCACAGTTGCTCCCAAAAACGCTATTTTGGGGTGCAGATCCCTGGCCTGGGGTTTTATTTTATGCTTTTGTCCCTTAACATTTGTAAGAGCAGAAGTGATTTCAGTAGCTAGGGCTTTCATTATTTTCACTTCCGAATGCGTGAGTGAGATTTTTTTTCCAGATCTTGTCGAAACCTAAATGACTTGCCCAGGACAGAACGGAACGTGCCTGGAGCCTGTCCCCAAGGGCCTGCGCGGGGCCGGGCCCGGGCTGGAGCCGGGAGCGCCCCGGGAGCCCCGGCGGTCGCGCAGCCAGGCGGGCCCGGCGCGCCCCTGCAGCCTTTCATGAATGAACTTCGGGAGGGTTTTTTTATGAATGGGAGCTCCGTCCTTGAATGAAGCCCCGAGTGCTGCGATCCGATTGGCCCTGAAGGAGAAAGCCCCTCCCACCTCTCACTGGGTGAGAGCCAGAAGGAGCCGGGATTGGCGGGCGTGGCCCAGCCCGGAGCTTCATTCACAAAAAAAATTCGATGAAACAAAGGAGCGGGCGAGCGGGGCGGTGAGCGGGGCGATGGGCCAATGGGCGGCCGCCCCCGGGAGGGGCGGGGTCGCGCCGGGCTCCGCGTGGGCCACGCGCCGCCGGTGCGGGTCGGGGCCGCTGTCCCGGGCCGGGGGCTCGGCTCGGCTCGGCTCGCATCACTCCGGCCCATATCCCCAGTTTGGGAGCTCGCAGCCCGTGCCGGGCGGCGAGAGCGCCGGGGGCGGGGGCGGGGTGTCCCGTGGTGGCCGCTGGCCCCGGCAGGTGGGAGCCGGCCCGCCGCGACCCCCCCCGCTGTGTCCCCCGCAGGTGGCAGCCGAGAGGCAGCGCCCGGCGGCGGGATGAAGGGCTTCCCGGACCAGCAGGTACCCTTCGTGCTCCCGCAGGTGAGCGGCGGCCCCGGCGGGCGGGGGGCTCCGGGCTGGGCCCGCCCCGGCCGGGGACCCCGCGCTAATCGGCTCCTCCCGCAGCAGCCTCCGGGCCAGGCGGCCCCCGGTGGCCAAGCTCCCATGGGCGCTAGGAAGAGACCCGGGACCCCGGGCTTGCCCCCGGCGCAGGGCTCGGAAGGTAAGGCGGGGCGGGGGGCAGGGAGGGATGGGGGTGCTGCGGGCTTCGGGGCAGGGACCGGGGTCTCGCCCCCGCCTCCCCGTCCCGGCCGTCCCCCTTCCCGGTGCTGGGGTGTCCCGCTGATCCCCCCACACACACTTCCCGGCGCCGGGGCGTCCTGGTGACAACATCACCACCACCCTTCCCGGCGCCGGAGCGTCCCACCCATCTATCCTCCCCCCTCCCGGTGCCGGGGCGTCCCGCTGACACCCCCTCCGCCTCCCCACTCCCCCACCCCGCCTTTTTTTCCCGGTGCCGGGGTGTCCCGCTGATATCCCCCCCCTCCCCCTTCCCGGTGCCGGAGCGTCCCGCCGATCCACCACGACCCCCCCCTTCCCGGCGCCGGCCCTCCCGCTCCCCCCCCCCCGCCCCGCCCCGGCGCTGGGGCGTCCCGCTGACCCCCCCCGGCGCTCCACTGAGGAAGCCTCTCGCTTATCACGCAGAGCTCCTCCAGGTCCTGAGCCGGCTGCAGGAGGCCTGGCTGACAGAAGGTAGGCTCCTGCCCCCCCTTCCCCCCCTGCCCCCCGTTCTTCGGCTACCCGTGCCCCCTGGGTTTTGTTTGACCCCCCCCAGACGGGGGTGGGGGGGTGGGTCCCGAGGCGCCACCCGGGCCCGGGGCGGCGCAGCCTAAATGGCACATTTGTGCGGGGCATTTCCCTATGTACGGGCCGGGCTGTTGGCCGCTTTCCTGGTTACAGTTTTCCGTTCAGGCTACTTGTAACTGGTTCGGTGTTAACGCTGATTTGTCACTTATCTTTGCTGGTTGCCAGAACGTTGATATTTTTTTAAGCAAACAAAAAACCCCTATTCCTTTAATTCCAGGAGCGAAGCGCTTCTCAACTCTTTTTTTTTTTTTTTCCCTAAGATAATTCTTTGAAGGGACCTTCCTGTGGAATTTACACGCTGTTCAGTTTGGTGTCTGAATTGGTTTGCCTTCAAAGAAGAGGGAAAATTCAAATCCCAGGGAGTCCTGTTAATTCCAAGTGAAACCATCTTTTAACAGCATGGGGAATTTGTTCTGATTCTACTATCACAAATGATCCATTTTCTAGAAAATTCAAAACACATCCTCAAGTACAGACTCTTGATAAATATAAAAGCACTTACTGTGATGTAGGTACTTAATAATGATGACATAAAAATACGCATGGCACTTTGAGCAGAGCTATTTCCCTAACTTTACCACAAGTGAAGGACAATCCTGTCAAACAATTATTTCTTTTTTTTTAAAGCCTTCAAAAAGTTATATTGCAATAAGACAATTAGGGGGGGAAAAATATCAAATGCCTTGTGTCCATTTCAGACTTGAAATGATGTTGATCAGGAGCGTGATGGTCAGGATGCAAAAAGAATTACCTGGGGGCTGTTCCAGGGCTGAAACACTCTGGTATTGTACATCAGAGCTGAAAAATAGGTAAAAATAGGTATTAATTACTGGTCGGCTAATAGACCTGCTGAATGTACACACATAGTTGAGGCTGGTTTCTCTTAAATCCTCAAAAACCTCGAGCTGTTGATAAGTTTGCCTTGAAATTGATTTCTGGTAGCGTTTCAATTTTAGGCTTCCTAGTGTTGAATATTTTTTTTATCTCACTCATCCAAAGGTTTTGCAGAAATCTCTTACTATATGTTTGTCAGTAGCAGAGTGTTCATAGAATGAATTTGTAAGCGCACTGGGGTGGAGGGAAGGTTGCCTGTGGTCTCAGCAGTGTATAGAAAGAGGTAATCTGCTGTTATACGTGATTAGTAAATGATAATGCAAGCCCTAGAATATAGGCAGGTATATTTTTGCCACAGCTTATAGCATCTAGTCAGAGTCCAAGTGAAATTTTGGGGAATTTCAATGCATGTTTGAATATTCCACACTGTGGGAGAAACTAGTTCCCCATATATGAAATTATTTTGCTGAATGGTGGAAATATTTTATGTCATTAATATCTTGTATGTGTCTATACGTTAGCATT